>NW_028318241.1:3320833-3624375 GCF_062004578.1 Staurois parvus
TACTAAGTTTTGGAACAACTTCACTTGCAAAGTGCTTACTCTATGTGCCTTTAGTAAATTAACCCCATTATTTTCTCCTGTCATTTGCCTGATTTTTAGAAACTATCTCTGTGGCTTTCGACACAGTTGCCCACCCCCTCCTCCTCAAAAAACTACACTCCCTTGGCCTCAGAGACTCCGCTCTCTCCTGGTTCTCGTCCTACCTATCACAACACTCCTTCAGCGTTACCTATAATGCTACCACCTCCCCCTCACTCCTGCTGAATGACATATCAGTATCCACTTCCTTAAACTAAACCTCTCCAAAACCGAGCTCCCAACCTGCGCCCCCCCACTGATTTCTCCATCACGTCCAACAATGCCACCATCAGGCCCACCCCGCAAGCCGGAGTACTTGGTGTCATTCTTGACTCCAATCTATCCTTCCAGCCCCAAGTCCAATCGCTAACAAACTCATGCAGACTCCACCTCCGCAACATCTCCAAAATACACCCATTCCTAACCCCAGATACTACTAAACAACTCATCCACTCCCTCATCATATCACGACTCGATTACTGCAACGCCCTCCTCACTGGCCTCCCTCACCGCAGACTATCCCCGCTTCAATCGATCCTGAATATGGCAGCCAGACTCATCCACCTTACCAACCGCTCCGTTTCCGCCACCCCCCTCTGCCAATCCTTCACTGGTTTCCGATTGCTCAACGGATCAAATTCAAAACGCTTACACTGACGTACAAAGCTGTCCATAATACTGCCCCAAACTACATCACCGACCTAATATCCAAATACCACCCAAAACCCACTGAGCATTCTTCCCTCTGACCATCACACTAATGTATCATGAGTTGTAGATATAGTCATTTTTAGTAGGGGTTTCCTGAGACTGGAAAGTTAATTTCAAGGGTTCGTCTGTCTTTTTTGCCTTGAGAAAGGCTGCTTTGAGGTGGGGCTTTGCTATTGTATTCTGCCAGAATACACTGATCACCACTGCATCCCATTAGTTGCAAGCGTTGATCAAACAAAAATACACTGACCACTAGATAAACTCTTCTGGAATGAGGATGGCCATAAGTCGATCGAAATTCATTCGGTTCATGCTGAACTGGCTATATTTTGATACATATATGGCCAGCTTAAGGGAAAATTGGAAAGTGAACAGCCTATTTGCCTTTCATTCAACCTCAGTGTGTATACGACATTGTAAACCAAAGCCAATGCCTTCATGGTGTAGTGAACAGCCATCATTAGGGCTAAAAGCGACACAAAACAAGTGAGTAAAATATGCCTTAAAAAAAAGTCTCATTCTCTAACCTAAAAGGGTCACATTAATTTTAAGCACAAGAGATGTAAAGTGTTGTTACAAATATAGTCATTTTAAGCATCATATAATTATATAACCACAAGGAAGGGAATTATTGGATTGTGCAAGCCTTGAATAAACATAAAAGGTGTGCCATAAATATAATGCTTACTAAAGTATGAAGAAAATAAGAGGGATAAATCAGAACTCTAGGCAAAATCATAGTCTGTAATGTACCACAAATGTTTACCTTACTTCTATACTTGGAAATGTTGTCCTTGTGCAGTCTTTTATCCCCATCCCTGGTAATGGTTGACTACTGGACTCATTGGTTACACCCCCGTCTCTAAGCTGCTGACTGAACAATGAGAAAGCGAGAAAGCTTCAGACCTGGTTCACATATGTGCGGAGCTGGTTTCAGTGCAATTTGCAAAAAAAAAGTCTAGTGTGAATTTGCTCAGCAGTTCAGGTGCGATTTTTTTTTTTTTTTTTTTTTTTTATAAGCGTATGACCCTGGAAATTGCGCCTGTACCAGACTGAAAATCATACCTATGAACTGGCTCCATACAAAGCCGGTTTGCTTCACATGTCATTCTAATCAGAGGTGGTTCAAAACACATCCAGTTTGCATATATGTGAACCAGAGCTAAGTAGATTCCATGTTCTTTTCTTGATGGGGTCAAACTACTGTCCCCCGCCACCTCAGCCTGGAGTCCTAGAGTGCACGGAATTCTTCTAACATAAAATAAAAACAGATTTCAAGCACTTGTGCTAGTGGTACTTAAAAACCAATTCATTATCACGGAGATTAATATTATACAGGACTTAATTGAACCCTGGTATCCACCAGTGTGGCCTTGAAATCACCCTACTTCAGTACTATTTCAAAGCTGCAGATCAGTGCGATTTCTACCTCCGATTTCACTGCAGCTTGCGACTTCATTTAACAGATGTCAATGCAAGTTGAAATAAAGTTGGAAAAAGTAGCGCAGGAACCTTTATCAAAGTTGCTGCGAGTTGCGCAAATTTGAATGGTTCTATTGCCAGCAATGGTATGTGACTTGTCATGCCATGGAACTGGGCTTAGTGTTTTTTTTATTCCTTGGTCATCAAAAAAGCATGTTTGTTGCATGTTAAATAAAGCAAACTACTGTAAATCTCTCAATATTCTAATAGTTTTGTTAGAAATTCTTCATTTTAATAATATTCGTTAGATTTTGTAATTGATAGTGGAGTCAAACCAATGTTCGTTTTTTAATACATTGACAAGAAAATTAGAAGGAGCAGGGTGGAAAGTGCACCACAACCAGTAATCTCCATACCAAGGTAGTGGTAGCGCGGGGAATCAGTTGGTTCTCATTTGAAAATATACTGGTGTATGGCCAGCTTAACTTAGCAGCTTCACAGCAGGCATCCTCCTGCCCCATGTCTTA
Organism: Staurois parvus; assembly: GCF_062004578.1. Lineage (NCBI taxonomy): Eukaryota > Metazoa > Chordata > Amphibia > Anura > Ranidae > Staurois > Staurois parvus. The sequence continues at coordinate 3,323,572 of NW_028318241.1, forward strand.
CCATTACAGTTCCTGTTTAATACAGTCCCTCAGAGATCTATTAACACACTCTTTCCGATAGTCAGTATTTGCATATAGCATGGTATGCCCTCACTTGGCAGTGTTCAGACATGACAGTAGTTCGATAAGGCACATAGCATTGTATTGTAGGGTAAGAGAAGGAACATGCACCACATTAAAAAGATTTTTTTTTAAAGACCCAGAAAAGTGCATAGGAGTGATGGGCTAGAATTTGCAAGATAGGATTCAGCAACTTAGGGTGCCTGTTGTATACCTGGGGGTGGGGGTTGGCTTACTTGCTATGTATTGGAGAACTTTAAGAAAAGAAATGTAGGAAAACGGAGGATAAAGGAAGAACATATAGTAAAGAGTGAGAAAGAAAGATTGGAAATGAAAAAAATAAATGGTGATTGAGGTAATGATGCCTAGGTTTGCCTACTTGTACAAGTGACCTCAAATGACCAGAGTATCTATTACTTAATGAGATGAGACTACAAGAGTTGTCTAGATGAAGCCACCAGGGAAAACATTCAGAAGAATCACTCTGTCCAGAATAATCTGAAGGATTCCGATTTGTTGTGAGTTACTTTATGACATTTATGTTTAGAATCTAGATCTAATTAAATGTCATAGATATTTGCTTTTCATCTATCAATGTTGATGCTATTGTTTATGCAGTGACTCCTCATTTCTTGTTTTTGGTACTGTTCTTTAAAAAGTATGTATATTATTGTTGCAGCTTTGATGTGGACAATGGCACCTCATCGGGACGGAGTCCCCTGGATCCCATGACGAGCCCAGGGTCAGGGCTGATTCTACAGGCAAATTTTGTCCACAGTCAACGAAGGGAATCGTTCCTGTACAGGTCAGACAGCGACTATGACCTCTCGCCAAAGTCTATGTCTAGAAACTCCTCCATCGCTAGTGATATGTGAGTACTTACTATTACAGATCTCTTTCCTTTGCTTTTGTCTCTAAGTAGAAATACAGGAGCTGCACTTTCTGACTTGTTTTGAAGGTGCAGGTTCCCATGCTGTCATCTTTATCTTTGTTTCACTACATAGTGGGTCACTGAACCAGAAAAGAATATGCATATAAGGTGTCCTGGAACAAGTATGCAAATTGACAGCCCTGGAGCTCTGGAGTATATAATGTGTTATGCCCAGTTTACTATTAGTGTGTTTACAAAATGAATCATTCTTTAGTAAGCATAATGCTGTGCTGCCGTAGCTTTGACGGCATTCCATTACATACTGAACCTTGCAAAGTCTCTAACTGAAGTTAAAAGAAAACCACACTATTTCTCCTTATGTAGCTTAGTAACACATTAATAAAATGCCTTATACTGCAATAGTCCCAAACAGGGTAGCAAATTTGAGTCAGTTCAAGGGCAGTTCAGATTTCATGCGTTTCAGTGTGCTTTTTCTGCATCCAAAATGCACAGAAAGTAGTTTACATGGTTGTCAATGTCATAGTTCACATCAGTGCTTGTAGTTCCAGTGCGTTCCGATTGCTTTCTTTTTTTCTAAAAGTACAACAGACTGCACAAAAGTGGAACACACCGGAGCGCACCAAAAATGCACTGGAATGTACATGTCCCTATCTATTTCAATTGAAGAAAATGAAATGGGAAAAATGAACTGGAACGCATAAAAAATGGACTGGAACGCGTCAAAAACGGGCATGAGGAAACGCACCCCGAATGCATCTGGACTGTTTCCATAGTGTGAACTGGCCCTAAAGCTGAATTTCAAGCAGACATAAAAGTTGTATAAAATAATATAGCTCTACAGTAAAAAAAAATAATTAGGGTTAACAAATTTTATTTTGCAATATTGTTCCTTTTGATAAAGGCACTAGAATCATGTTTCTGGTACGAAGCATAACAAACACAAATTTCAAATAAATTTAAAGTAAAATTATTTTAAAATAAGTTAAAAAAAATTAAAATGCTAAGGGAATGAGGGAATAATGAGTGAAAAACTTATCATCTTTCAGCAAGGGTTAATAAGGGACTAAAATATTATTTAAAACATTAAAACCTTTTTTTTTTCAATTTTACTTATAACAGTAATTCATGAATGAAAGCTTCAGTAGTAGCTTTTCTTCATATATGAATGTAGGTCATTATCTGAGCTGTCAAACTGTTCAGTCTTGGAGATTACACAGGGAGAACATAGCTTTCCCTTTGGAATCACCAGAACTCTGTGACAGCCGTTCTGTCATGCAGAGCGGGGTGCTGCTGATTACACGGGAAGAGCCACGATTATTTGACAGCTGAGTCCTGCACAGTACAAGTATTACGCCTGGGCAATACAGAGAAAGAAGAGTCTCCCACCTCAGCAGAACAGTGCCCAAGGCTAGTACCTGTTCTGCTTCTGCCTCGGCTTGACCCTGTAGCCTTATAGATCCACACTGGTGGTATACAATAATTGAGCTTGTTAGGAACTATGGCAGCCTACACCAAAAGAAATCAAAATACCTTCCTACACCTTTCACAAAGCACTACCACTAGATATTTTGTCTCACTTATTAAGTTATGTTTCCAGCACATTTGATAGATAGACAGATATATTGGGATTATAATGAGACTACAGAGGACTGTAGAGTACATATCACTTTGTTGCCATCATTGTATCATTTTCTTCTCGTTTTATGCCAGGAACATATCATAATTCCTGTGGATCTAAATTCCAGTGAAGCCATGGAGGGTTTAGCCTAATGAAATCTGTCCACTGGTCCAGCAACAACATCATTTCTTCTGCATATCAGCAGAGCGGTTTAATTGTTCAAGGGTCACTGTAATCCTCCATAAGCTTCACGATTATAATTGTCTTTATTTGTACAAATGCTGGATTTGCACTCACAATTTTACTATACCTCATTCTTCAGTAGCTTTTTACTGCTTTATTATTACAGCCAAAGGTTGCCATAGCAGAACTAAACTTTTGAGGGCATTTGAAATGTAAGATATTTCATATGTATGCTGATCTTTGAGTGATGTAAACTGACACTTGCTACGCAGTGTTCCCCTTACACAACAATATCAGTGTACAGTAATACCCTGCTTTGTCCAAGAGTAACAATGTAGATATGAGAATGGTTCCGTGCCAGGAGTGCAGCAGAGGTGGCAGGGATGTCTTTCATCCATGAGCGTGGCTTCATTTGTGTTGGTGTGAGTTTTACCCCCTGTATCCCTTATATCTCAGGATTACACACTTTGCATCTGAAATCAGTCAAGTAAGATGAGAGGGAAGAAGGTATAGGTGTTTACGAAGATCTGAAGTCAACTATAGGGGGGATACAGACCATAGCAGAATTTTAGCTGTTAAACCTGGCACACATGAAATGTGGAGGCTGCTATTGCTGATTGGTTGTGAAAGTATAAGTTACTTGCATGGTATGATGCCCATTCATTTTTGAGTGCAGATCAGGAAAGTATGAGAAAAGCCTTACGTCATTATCTGCATGCTTGCTCCAGGTCAATGACTCGAAGTCTTGAAGGAAGAGCGGTCATCTTGACAGTCAGGCAACAGAAATTTTTAGAGGTATGTGGGTAATGGCAGCCTCCCTCTTTATTTATTTATTTCAGGTACTTATATAGCACCGTCAATTTATGCAGTGCTTTACATATATATTGTACATTCACATCAGTTCCTAATCCTCAAGGGGCATACAATCTAAGGTCCCTAACTCACATTCATACATACACATACTAGGGTCAATTTAGACAGGAGCCAGTTAACCTACCAGCATGTCTTGTGTGTGGGAGGAAACCGGAGTACCTGGAGGAAACCCACGCAGGCACAGAGAGAACATGCAAACTCCAGGCAGGTGGTGCCATGGTTGGGATTTGAACCGACGACCCTAGTACTGCCAGGCGGAAGTGCTAACCATTTAGCCCCTGTGCTGCCTCTTCATCAGGTTTCTTTTAAATCTCCTTCCCTCCCCTCCCTGCTGCTAATGCCCCTGTGTAGCTGCAGCTCCCTGTGCCCATAATGATTGCAGAATTGCCTATTACATTTCACTAGGCCATATCAGATTAAAGCAAGGTATAGCAACTCTGTCATTCACTTACAAGTATAATAAATTGAAAAACAAATCATTTTAGCATGTCGGAATGCTCATCCGTAGCCCATGGCAGTGTTTCCCTGACTTGTGTGAGATGGGAAAGGTTCTTGTTCCCACTGTGTGCTCAGTGTGGCAATGTAAACAGATATATTTATTGTGGTGTTTACATTGCAGCTGTCTATAAAAATGTTCTGCGTAGGACAAGACAATATGAACAGCAAAATGGATTTGGGCATAATGAGTTCCAAAAGTGTCTCTTCTATTTACTTAACCAATTTCCAGCCCTGGGAATTCCAGAAAATGGTTTAGCAGAGGCTCAGCCACTCTATATCTTCTGCTGTCAACAGAACGTATTTAATAGCACAAATATTCAGCCTTGTTTATCAGTGTTTTTAAAAAATAATCTCCTTTATTATCCATAGAAACCAATCACATGCTAAGTGCATGAAAGTGGAAGATTAGTTAAAGTGGTTATAAACCCTTACATATACCCAGTAAAGTGACTGGCCTCAGGTGATACACAGAGATGAAACAAACCCTCCTACATAGCTTGTACCTGTTTATCTACAACAATCTGTCCCCTACATCCATTCAAAGTGCAGAAGTTACACAGGATCTCTTAACTCTGAAAAGCAGGGGGCAGGGAGCTCATGTTGCACTCAGTGAGGAGAACTTTGATAGCTGATTGGAGGGGAGAGACCCACCCACCTTTACACAACACACTGGAACAATGCTGAGGTTGTCAATCACCGGCTGTGCCCTCCCCTGTCACGATTTTTCTCTTGAAGTCAGGAAACTCATCAAAAGTAATTCATGCTAATAGTAGAGGAATGAGACAGCAGACAGAAATTACACTTGGTGTCCTGCATTGAGACAAGTACACACTATAGAGGGATGTGCTTTGTTCATATTTCATGTCTGAGGTTTACAATCACTTTATTCTTGCAACAAAGTTCATAAAGGTAGAACAGGCACAGAATTCCAGTAGGTTGCTTTGCGGCAAGCTTCCCCTCAAACTCTTATGTGGTTGAGAAGGTCCTCTAGCCATCAGACAGTACTGTCTATGGGTAGGTCTTCTGGTTTAGCAAAGGTCATGTGGAGGGTGGGACTTTGATTTTTAGGCCTTTAATTCAATGCATGACATTATCCAAAAGTCTATTTGCATTAGTCAGTATTAAAATGTATGTAAAGGCAAAATTTATTTATTTTGGATTGAGCTGTTGTTGGTTAGACCCCCTTCCAAATTTATATTGCAGTCTGTATCAACGATCGTGAGATTCACCTCTTATTTGCACTGGTGACCATTGTCACCAAGACAAAAAATGAAGGGAAAACCTAAATTGTAGAGCTGCCACCAGAACAAGAGATGAGGGAAAACTTCCAATGTGATCACCTGTTTGTCTGAAAGTAGGCTAAGGGGAAATTCCCCTCATTTTGTAGAGATTTCCTCTAACTTTCTGTTGTGCCTTCAGGGCTAGACATAAATGGAAATTTCCCCAACAGGACAGAGACAGCAAAAAATAAATGACGGGTTTTATCTCTTCTCTGCTTTAAACTACAAGCAAAAAGTGAGGGTAAATCATTTGTAGGGGCCACATTTTCTGGTGATAACTAAGATTGAAAAAGGTCTGTGAAGGGGGTCTGACCTATTCTTCTATCCCCTACCATCCCACCCCTCCCCTCTCACTTGCCAGTAGTTACTGGCTGTCAGAATGATAGCTGAGAGTTGCTGTGTAAATACAGCAGCAGTACTGACAGAAAAAAAAAGACATCCAGCACAGTGTTCATAAACACTGTTCAGATGCATGTTGTAACGTTGGGGTTGATTTACTAAAGGCAAATAGACTATGCACTTTGCAAATGAAGTCGCTCCAGATCTTAGTAAATGGGATAAAGCTTCACTTTGCCAGGAATACCCAATCATATGCAAGGAATTATTATTATTATTATACAGGATTTATATAGCGCCAACAGTTTGCTCAGCGCTTTACAATATAACAGGAGACAATACAGCAACAATACAGTTCAATACAAGAAGGTTAGGAGGGCCCTGATCCTGGGAGCTTACAATGTAAGAATAAGCTCTGTGTTTGCAGAGTACACATTCTAGTTGCCTTTAGTAAATCAACCCCATTGCTATACTTACTGTTTCATTCATCTGCAGATCAAAGGGATGAGTTTTGATCTGCATATGATGTCAGCAAAAGAAACCCAAGTAAATGCAATTTTTGGCCTAATAAACCCTTATTAACTCTTACCATACCTTATTAAGCCCTAATTAACTCTTTACTCCTTTTATTTTCCTACTGATTTTTTTTTCATTTATAGTTATATAGCCATTAATATTTTTAGATTTTTTGTTTTGTTTTGTTTTTTTGCTTGTTCATGTTGTTAGTGCTGCTTAAAAAAGCACACATTTTTTAAAAAAAGATATTTTTTTGTAAATCAATTTGCAATGCTGTGTACCAGAATTGTAATATTATTTTTTTTTAATTAAAAATAGGGAAAAAGGTGCATTTGTTTAGTTTTATTACTTTTTTTTGTCTATAGATTGCATAAAAACGTAAATAGTTTTTGCAATACAATATCACTAAAAGAAATCCTTTTTTGTCCTAAAGAAAATAAAAACTAAAATATGTATTACTTTGTTTTATATAGTATATTATATATATATATATATATATATATATATATATATAAAAACAGCCCTCTTCTCACACTGCTGTAACTGCTCTACAGAGCACCCAGCTGCTGCATCTTCATTTGCATGTGCTGCCATATTTGGATCTTGGATCAGAGATTTTTTTATGTAAAATTTTACTTTTTGGAATGTCTGTGTGGATGTGTTGAGAAATGTTTTTTTTTGTTTTTTTTAATTGCTGTTGTAAAGAGTGTCTTGATAAATTTTGTTGTTTGCATACAATTACATTAAAGTACTATTTTATCTTATATATAATTGGGAAATTTTGGCATCGATATTGAAAATATTACTGATCATGCCAAAAAATTTTCTTTTATTGAAGGATGATGATCTTATTAAGCCATTTATTATCAAATAGTTGTTTGGCTCCTTTTTAAATCATAATTATAACAAAAATCACCCAAATGGCCCTGATCAAAAGTTTACATACCCTGGAATGTTTGGTCTTGGTACAGACACACAAGGTGACACACACGAGTTAAAATGCCAATTAGAGGTTAATGTCCCACATCTGTGCCTTTTTAAATTGCAATTAGTGTCAGTGTATAATAGTCAATGAGTTTGTTAGCTCTTACATGGAAGCACTGACTAGGCTAGATACTGAGCCATGGGGATCACAAAAGAACTGTCAAAAGTTCTGCATAACAAGGTAATGGAACTTTATAAAGATGGAAAAGGACATATAAAGATGTCCAATTCCTTGAATATGCCAATCAGTACTGTTAAATCACCTATTAAGAAGTGGAAAGTTCGGGGATCTCTTAATACCAAGCCAATGTCAGGTAGATCATGAAAGATTGCAGCCACAACTGCCAGAATAATTGTCTGGGATTCAAAGAAAAACCCACAGGTAACCTCAAAAGAAATACAGGCTGCTCTGGAAAAAGTTGTTGTGGTTGTTTTTAAGGAGTACAATATAGTGATACTTGAACAAAAATGAGCTGTTTGGTCGAAGTGCCAGAAAGAAGCTTTTACTGCACCAATGCCACAAAAAAGCCCAGTTACAATATGCCTGACAACACCTTGACATGCCTAACCGGGCCTTCTTGTGTCATTGATGCAGTAAAGGCTTCTTTGTGGCATCTCGACCATCTTTTTCCAGAGCAGTCTGTATTTTTCTTGTGGTTACCTATAGGTTTCCCTTTGTATCCTGAGCAATTCTTCCGGCAGTTGTGGCTGCAATCTTTCTTTGTCTACCTGACCTGACCTGTATCAAGAGATCCCCGAAATTTACACTTCTTACTAGGTGATTTAACAGTACTGATTGTCATATTCAAGGCTTTGGACATCTTTCTAGGTCCTTTTCCATCTTTATAAAGTTCCATTACCTTGTTACACAGGACTTTTGACAGTTCTTTTCTGATACCCATGGCTCAGTATATAGCCTAGTCAGTGCTTCCATGTAAGAGCTAACAAACTCATTGACTATACACTGACACTAATTGCAATTTAAAAAGCCACAGATGTGGGACATTAACCTCTAATTGTCATTTTAACCCATGTTTGTCACCTTGTGTGTCTGTACCAAGGCCAAACATTCCAGGGTATGTAAACTTTTGATCAGGGCCATTTGGGTGATTTCTGTTATCATTAGGATTTAAAAAGGAGCCAAACAACTATTTGATAATAAATGGCTTCATATGATCATCATCCTTCAATAAAAGAGCATTTTTTGGCATGATCAGTCAGATTTTCAATATCAATGACAAAATTTCCCAATTTCTGCCAGGGTATGCAAACTTTTGAGCACAACTGTGTGTATATATATATATATATATTAGAACATATTGAAAATATGTTTGTAGTCATTTGGGGTGCTTTAGTAAAACATCATATGCAGCTGGAGGTACTTGGCAGACATCGTTTAAGGAGGTATGAAATACAGTGTGCACTGCCAAAATAAAATGTCAATAATAAAAACTGAAACAAACATAACAATGTGTCTTATGATCAATTAAACATAAAATAATTACAATCCCAAAAAAAGTCTTTGTTTAAACAGGAACTTTTATTTTAGATTGTATTTAAGTTTAATTAATCAAGAGACACGATGTTCTTTTTGTTTCACTTTATTATTTACATTTTGTTTCGGCAGTGCTATACACTTTGTATTTAAAGGAGAAGTACAACCAAAGCTTTTTGGCTGTACTTCTCCTGTGGATCACAGGAGTGCAGTTCGTTCTGCACTCCTGTGACCCGTTTTCAGCTGACAGCGGCCTGAAGCCTGGTCCAGGCTGGGGAATGATTCTGACTTTAAGGTCGAGATCCACCCCAGAGTTTGGAGCAGCACCTGGCTCAGCGTCTCAGCGATTCACTGAGAGCCTGAGCCAGCTGCCCCCTCCCCCTCCACAGCCCAGCACTCCAGTGAGTGCTGAAGGGGCAAAGCAGACAGCTCTACTCAGAGTGGCTGTGAGAACTCAGCAGTCAGTGGTCATGTGATCGCTGAATTCTCACAATCAGAGCCGGCAGGGGACAGATGGAGCACACGACCAATACTGCATCCACCTAGATAAATATGATTTGGGGAAAAAAACAAATACCCTACTTCTCTTTTAATATTTGTTTTTTTGTGTTTGTTCACTCTTTCTGGATAGCAGCAGTCACCGCTTTTTTTATGCAGTATTATGAGCTATGTACGAGGTGTGTCCAGAATATATTGAGAATAACGATTCTATGCTCCAGAAGGGCTCTGTGAGGGGAGAAGCTGGCCAAGGTCCCTTGGGGTAGAGTGCTAGGTATACATTAGAACACTGATCAGTTGCATTCCAGCCCTGTCAGAGTCCACACATTCTTTTTTTTGTGACACCCTGTTCAAGTGCCTTGTATTAAAAAAAAATGGAAAGCGAATTTGGAACAGCAGTATGGAAATTGTGAGAAAGCTTATGGAGAAGCTCCGCTATCATCTGCACAAGTGTACTGATGGCACAAGGCCTTCAAAGAAAGATGAGAAGATGTTGAAAACATAAAGATCAGGACGCCCCTCTTCATCAAAAATCGAACAGTATGTGTATGTAGTGAGGTCTGTTCTCAACTATCAGAATGATTGCAAAGGAAACTGGAATTACTGAGTCAACTGTTCATTAAATTGTGACTCAGGATTTGAACATGAGAAAAGTGTGTGCAAAACTTGTTCCAAAGAACTTGTCACCTGATCAGAAGGAACACCGCCAACTCATTTGCCAAGACCTGTTGGCCCGTTTGGAAAGAGAGCCTGATTTTTTTGAGTCGAGTGATCTCGGGAGTTAAATCCTGGGTGTTTAAGTATAATCCCGAGATGAAAAAACAAAGTTCAGAATGGCACACACCCATGTCATCACACCCCAAGAAAGCTCAAACGAGCAAATCAAACTTCAAATCAATGGTCATTGTTTTTTTTTATTCACATTGAATTGTCCATAAGGAATATGTACCTGTTGGTCAAACTGTGAATCAGAGATTTTACCTGAAGGTTCTTGGTAGCTTAAGACAAAGATTTTATCATGCTCGCCCTGAGATCGTCTCACGTCGGATCCTTCATCACGACAGCACCCCGAGTCACAGTGCTATGGCTGTCAGAGACTCCATGGGGAGGCTAAAAATGTTGTGCCCTAAGATGATATTCATAGTAAGCCAGTCTGAGTCTTTAGACATTTTTTAGATAGAGGTCAGCAACGGCAACCTTCATATTTCTCTTTGTAAAGATTTCCCTTAAGATGACTGAACTATCATACATAATACTCATTGACACTTCCTGTAACTGGAGGCATTATTTTGATACTATCTGTCAGCACTTTATATGTAATATGTAAATGCAGAATTTTTTTTTGAGCCAGAGTTGAGATAGAGTATTACTATGGGCCTATTAATTAAAAAAATGTTCACGAATCTGCTCCTCGTCTTAGGTCTATGTGCATCTGAGCTTTATCATTTTAGTGTACACAAAGGCAATTCAGTTAACCAAACATATGCTGGTGGGTTAATTGGCTGTTGTTAAAATTGGCCCTAATACAGTTGTGTTCAAAATAATAGCAGTGTGTTGAAAAAAGTGAATAAAGCTCAAAATCCTTCTAATAGCTTTTATTTCCATACACACAAATGCATTGGGAACACTACACATTCTATTCCAAATCAAAACATGAAGAAAAATATATCAAATTTGTGTTGTTACTCTAAAAAAATTGAAGAAAAGTGAATATTAGACTGTTCAAAAAAATAGCAGTGTTTATATTCTTCTTTACAAACTCAAACATTCACTATATAAACTGAAAAATGTTTGAAGATTTTGCTTTCCTTTGAATCACTTAATGAATATTTAGTTGTATAAGCACTGTTTCTGAGAACTGCTGTACATCTGTGTTGCATGGAGTCAACCAACTTCTGCCACCTGCGAACAGGTATGCCAGCCCAGGATGATTGGACGACATTCCACAGTTCTTCCCTATTTCTTGGTTTTGCCTCAGAAACTGCATTTTTGATGTCACCCCACAAGTTTTCTATTGGATTAAGATCCAGGGATTGGGCTGGCCACTCCATAACGTCAATCTTGTTGGTCTGGAACCAAGATGTTGCACGTTTACTGGTGTGTTTGGGGTCGTTGTCTTGTTGGAACACCCATTTCAAGGGCATTTCCTCTTCAGCATAAGGCAGCATGACCTCTTCATGTATTCTGATGTATTCAAACGGATCCATGAACCCTGGTATGCGATAAATAGGCCCAACACCGTAGTATGAGAAACATCCCCATATCATGATGCTTGCGCAACCATGCTTCACTGTCTTCACAGTGTATTGTGGCTTGAATTCAGTGTTTGGGGGTCGTCTGACAAACTGTCTCCGGCCACTAGACCCAAAAAGAACAATCTTACTTTCATCAGTCCACAAAATGTTGCGCCATTTCTCTTTAGACCAGTCAATGTGCTCTTTGGCAAATTGTAACCTCTTCAGCACGTCTTTTTTGCGGGGGCTTCTTGCAGATAGCTTGGCTTCACATAGGCGTCTTCTAATTGTAACAGTACTCACAGGTAACTTTACACCTTCTTTGATCTTCCTGGAGCTGATTGTTAGCTGAGTCCTTGCCATTTGGGCTATTCTTCTTTCCATTCAAATGGTAGTTTTTTGCTTTCTTCCACATCTTTCAGGTTTTGGTTGCCATTTTAAAGCATTTGCGATCATTTTAGCTGAGCAGCCTATCATTTTCTGCACTTCTTTATAGGTTTTCCCCTCTCCTATCAACTTTTTAATCAAGGTACACTGTTCTTCTGAACAATGTCTGGAACGACCCATTTTCCTCAGAATTTCAGAGAGAAATGCACTGTAACCAGCATGTACAATATTTGCTGCCTTCCTTCCTTAAATAAGGGCAATAATTGCCACCTGTTTTTCAAAGAATGAATGACCTCACTAATAGAACTCCACACTGCTATTATTTTGAACATGCCCCTTTCAATTAGTGATTCAATTACACAGAATCAGCAGCATGCATGCCATGACTGTTGGGTCTGTTGGATTTCTATTACTCTACTACACCTGCTAGTAAATTATTTGCCATGTAGAAATATAATTTCTACCAAAAACAGTGATTGATCAGGTTAGTGATGTCTGACTGCTATTATTTTGAACACAACTGTATGTGTATGTATGCGTGTGAGATTGGGACCTTAAGCTGGTCTTACACGGATGGAAATTCCACTAGTTCAACAGGGACTGGTTGACTTTCGATCCATGTATAGGCACTATAATTGTACAGATTAACTTCTGTACAACTGCCCTTTTGAGCTTTCCCTGCTTGATCAATGCACAGGCTATAGCTGGCAACACTGATCAGTGTATTCTGGCGCCGGGAAGTTCTCCTCACTGTGAGATTACAATAGCTCAGCGGGGGGATTCCTCCATCCACCTTGAATGTGTGTATGGGGGAATCGGATCAATTTTTTTATGTTCAACCCAGTGGCATCACTGGGTTTTCTGTCACCTGGTGCAGTAAATCAGGCAGCTTGTATGCAGGAAAATGTCTTCAGAATATTGTTTGCTGACCACCAAGCAAACAGCTAAACACACAAATGAAATACATACTACAGATGTACCTCGGTTACCGCCTCGCATGTGACGCATGTGACCCCACCCCATGTGACATCAATGATGTCACATGGGGCGGGGTCAGTCAGGTGATGTCCCCGGGTGGTCGCGAATCTTACATATTTAAGAACTGTCAAACCACCGGGGCCATCATCGAAAGCGGAACCTTTTTTTAAAATTCTTTTTCCGGGTCAGGGTCAGCGGCAGCGGCGGACATTGTGATTGACATTGGATCTACTGCGGGAGACATTCTTTTATTTTTTTCTTTTAATAAAGGACTTGTCAAAGGCTGTGTCCTGACTTTTTTCACACTACACTTTTTTTTTTTTTGTGAATGAGTAGCGGGACCATGTACCCCATACTCATTCACATAGGTGGGGGGGCCAGGACCTGGGGGCTCCCTTGTTAAAGCGGGCTTCCAGACTCCTATATGCCCCCTGCCCGCAGACCCCCACAACCACCGTCCAGAGTTGTGGGGAAGAGGCCCTTGTCCCCATCAACATGGGAAAATGTGCTTTGGGGGGGAGCCCCCCTGCTCCAAAGCACCATCCCATGTTGAGGGCATGTGGCCTGGTATGGTTCAGGAGGGGGGGGGGCGGTCGCTCACCCCCCCCTTTCCTGACCTGCTGGGCTGCATGCTTAGATAAGGGTCTGGTATGGATTTTTGGGGGGACCCCCACGCCATTTGTTTTTACATTTTGGCGTGGGAGTTCTCCTCAAAATCCATACCAGACCCAAAGGGCTTGGTATGGATGGGAGGGGGGACCCCACACCGTTTATTTATTTTTTTTAATTGCCGGCAATTCTTTTACATTCAGCTGTCAGTGGGGAACCCTGCTGACAGCTAAAACATTAACACATGCTTATCACTACTAAAATACTATATGACTTTATAAAATAACTCATGTGGTATTTTAGTAGCGTTTACTTTTTTCTGACCTCCGGAACGGATTAATTGGTTTTCAATGCATTCCTATGGGAAACGGCGTTTTGGTTTACGCATTTTTTCGTTATACGAAAAGTCCCGCAGAACAAATTAAATTCGTAAACCGAAGTATGCCTGTATATATTGAGCTTTTTTACTTGCCAAATATTTTTTGTCCATTCAATCCTGAGTTTTACACAGCTCTGTAATAAAGCACAGTTCCCTAGCGAAGAAAGGGATCCAGATCTTTCTTGGTCACAGTTTAACTTTCACTTACAGATCTTCTCCCCACCCAAACTCAGTGATTGGACAGTGAAAGGAGCAGCAGCTCACTGATAATCTCATCTCACCAGCATGCTCTTTGTATTTCTGAACACCTAATTGGTTCCTTGTGCCGATTCTACGTTCCCTTTTTTTGACTACTATACAAAATAGATGGATACCAAATCAAATTCAGATACTTTCTTAGCTTCCAAAAAAGAAACTGCATTAATTTGTACCTTTTTATATCTGCCTGGAATTCACCTTTAAATAGATGCATTTACTTTGGCCATTCAGGTAAAAGTGACAGGTTCTCCAGCTGGGGCACCTACCACCCACTGATACTCACTTTAGTGGTGTTCTCTCACTGCACCACTCATGTCTTCATCCCTGGGAGCGATAGGAAATACCCAGTATGTGTGGGGATACAGGAGCATGTGACCTTCTCCCCACTGGTTAAATTGGAAGCATTTTGTTACACAGTATCTATTTGAAAGGTGCAAAAATGACCTGTTGATCATGTCAGAAATACAGAGCTGCCCTATGTCTTCTGCATACCTCCTGCATTATCTCAAAGAGGTTATTTAGACCCCCAAATTTATATCTTGCACTACAGATTAATTATCCTTTATGTCGTAAAGATCTGGGAGTCTGAGTGGTTGAGTAGTTTAGAAAAATACACTGGGAAGGCTAACACCACCTAATTTACAAAAATACTATTTGTTGTCAGCCCACAACAGCACTTGTAATACAAGTATTACCATAACATAAATAAAAAGCCTTGTTGAATCCTCCAGGCCATGTAGCACTTAGTCCCATTTTAGTCTGTGGCCCTGTCATTCATTAAAAGCCCATTTATATTTATATTCGTGCTGGATGTGGCTCCACCCCAGGCTGAAGCCCAATTTATGTGCACTGCTCCAGCCTGCCACGCCAGAATAGTTTGTTTAACTTCTCAGAGGCACATCCAGCAAACCGAAGATGTCAAGAGGAAGATATACAATTTATTCTACCACAGTCAGTGAAGGTGGGGCTGTGTGATCAGCCGGCTGCTAGTAAACATTTGGTGCCTCTGGGCAAGCAGCATAGAGCATATATATTATATACTAGCAGATGGCTGATCACACAGCCCTGCCAGCACTGACTGTGGCATAATAGTTTGTGTAATTGCCTCCTCTGCATCTTCACTTGCCTGGACTCACCTCTGGGAGGTTATATAAACTATTCTGCAGCAGTCAGTACTGGTGAGTCTGTGTGATCAGCTAGCTGCTTGTAAACATGCATTGTGCTGACCAGGGCCATGGATAACGGGGACCACCAGTCCTCCTATACGGGGCCCAGGCAAAAGGTTGAATCGGATGTGGGCAGTGAGGATGATCGGCATGGTGGGGGTGCAATTACTGGAGCCAATCCCCTATATACTGTATCTCTCTCTGCAGCGGCTGAAAGCTGGCTTCTTCTCCTCTCCCTCCCACTGGCTTTCAGCTGCTACCGAGAGAGCCATGCAGGGGATTGGTTTCAGTAACTGCCCCCCTGTAACACCTTATCACCCTCCCTGTGCACTTTACATTTCCCCATGCTGCTTAGGCCCCCTGTGTACCCCCACTCCTACAGTGCTGCCAGCTATCCTCCACTCCTTCCTACCAGCAGCTGCAAGCTCACAATAGGATCCTTCAGGATGGAGAGTGGTGGAAGGGTCTGGTAAATATTTCATATTTTACCAGCCCCTTTCTATCTTGGATGAACACAATGAGTGCTCAGTACTGATCACTCACTATGTTCATTCATAACCGAAGCATAGTAAACTGTATTTTTTTGGTGGGAGGCCCTGTCAGGTTGGCTCTATGGGGCCCCGTGGTCTCTAACAGCAGCTCTGGAGCTGACCATGACTGAACAGTTTATACAACTTCCCCAAGGCACATCCAGCCAACTAAGGGCAATGAAGAGGCAGTTATACAAACTATTCTGCCACAGTCAGAATGATCACAGTCAGCTGATCACATGGCCCTGCTTGCTGATACTCTTGTGCTTGTGTTTTTGATCCAATCTGACCCCTCCCCCTCCTGCTGTGCTGCATAATGGCACTCATTTTTAGTGTGCTCCTGCTGTCACAGACATCCGCTGTCAATCAGAACTCAATAAAAACAGCATTTTTTCCTTAGTGAGCAGTGTGCTCCGACAGCAGTGGGGTGAGGGGGCGCCCTGTTGCCCATTCTAGCTCAACAACCACAGCATGGACCAAGGTTATGTGCACAGGGGATTTAATTATGATTTTTTAAAATGTGGCGATAGCTATTCTAATGCTGAGTTCATTCCTGTCAGATCAAGGGTGGTTTTCAGTACCTGCAGGGTCTTTGAAGGGAAAAAGATGGGGGAAACATGCAAGTATTCCACAGATATAATGCGTATGTTTTTTTTTGTCTTGATGCTATAATGGACACAGTTGCAGATGTTGGGGCTTAGAAGTCAGGAAAGGTAGGCTGCCTTATAACAAACTTTTTAGGTGTGCCAGAATAGTTTTTAAACTAATAAAGGTAATAGCAGAAAGCAGGACATTTCCACTTTTGTGTTTATAGTGGCTGACATGTTTATTTAAGAGGCAACAAAAGTCATCATTGTACATGTTGAGTGCGTTCTGTAGTTCAGTATCAGTAACTCCTGATAGTTACTGACTCTAGACACTGCCAGTGTACATCTCCACAATGAGAGTAGATTTTGTCTTACAACATACAGTACTTGCAGGATACTTCCGCTTCTCGGAGGGCACGCCTTACAATAAGGTGTGAGAAATGAAAGTACAACAGTCTCTCTCAACAATGTGTGCGAGGTATGTGGGTAGGAATCATACTCGCAGCAGAATGGAAGGCAGTGCCTATTATTACATTTGGTGTGTACATTCATGTGTGCTGAATTCCTGACATGTTCTTTGATAACACTGGCTGGAATGTGTTGTGAGGTCAGTCATTGGTTACTGTGATTTAGATAATTCAGTAAGAATTAAAATGGAATTACACCCAAAACCAAAAGTGTAATATATTGCAGCTTAGCAATCATTAGATATGGTGGCTGCATTGGTTTTATTCTTCCTCTGTTTTCACCTGGTGATCTGGCCATTAACAGACCTCCTGTATTAGAGTGCCCCTACTGTGGATGAAGGAGCACAGGGGACACCTTTGGACAGCAGCGTTGCCAGACTGGGGTGTCCCCTTTGTTAGATGTACTAGTAGATTTAGATACACTTACAATTTGAAGCTGAACTCCAGCTAACACTGCAGGTACACAGCAACATTTTTTTTTTCTTTTGGGATAAAGGTTTTAAATGAATAAATAAAATCTGATCATTGTAAAGACCCCTGTCAGTGGTAAATGATTTATCTCAACACTCTTAACTGCTACATTTGTATGCGAGTTTGTTCTGTTGAAAAACAACAGACTTACTGGCCAGATAAACAGGTGGAGTAAAACCTAATGTTGGGTTTGATGTTCGAGTTGAACGTAAGTTCGACTCGAACATCTGCTGTTCGTGTGTTCGCCGAACACACGATCAGTAAGGGCATTCGCCGGGTACACAATGCACTGCGCTCTGACAGTGCATTGTGATTGGCCAAAGCAATGAACCTGAGCACAGGTCAGGTGTTTTTTTTTTACCAATTACAGCGCATAATGACGTCACAAGGGTGCGGGTCACCTGGTTGAGGTCACAGGATGGCCTTAGATATTTAAGAACTGTCAGGCAGGAGCAGCTGTCAGATGCCTGGGAACCAACATCGAGAGCAGGGTTTTTTTTTTTCTTTTTTATTGGTTGGCGGTGGCGACGGGCATCGTGATTGATGTTGGATCTACTTTGGGGAATATTTTTTTATTTTTGTTTTTAATAAATGACTTGTCAAACACTATCTTCTATCATTTTTGCACTACACTTTTTTTTTTTTTTGTGAATGAGTAGCAATACCATGTACCCCATACTCATTCACATGGGAGGAGTGGGATCTAGGGTCCCTCTTGTTAAAGGGGGCTTCCAGATTCCAATAAGCCCCCGCCCACAAACCCCCACAACCATTGGCCATAGTTGTGGGGAAGGGTCCTTGTCCCCATCAACATGGGAACAAGGTGCTTTGGGGGGGTTGGGAGAGCCTCCAAAGCACCCCCCATGTTGAGGGCATGTGGCCTGGCATGGTTCTGGGGGGGGCGCTTGCTCATCCCCCCTTTTCTGGCCTGAATAACAGACCTGAAGGGCTTGGTAAGGATGGGGGGGACCTCACTCATTTTTTATTGCAAATGTTTTCATTGCCGGCAATCCTTTTTACATTCAGCTGTCAGCATGGAACTCCGCTGAGAACTGGAACATTAAAGAATGTTTTCACTACTAAAATACCGCATTACTTAATAATATAACTCATGCTTTTTTTAGTAGCTCTGCAGTATCTTACTGCATACTTGGTAAGCTGCAATGTAATACATGTTTACTTTTGGGTTTAATACCACTTCAAAGCAGTGATCATGGAGTGATTTACATTAGAATTCATATTTATTATTTTCAGAAGTTTACAGCATTTTTTTGTCAGTAGAGCTGATGAGATGCACCACTGGGAATGTCAACAATAGCAATGCCTTATAAAACCCTCAAAAGGGTTATTCATTAAATATTATATAGCAAGCTGGATTTGGCCTTCATCTTTAGCATATGGCAGTGTGCCAGATAATTATTTTAAAATTGTTATATAATTCTGAAGAAAAACATGTTGGACAAATTAACACATTTAGCAAATGGCTGGAAATGTTCTTTTGTTCACAGTTGTGAAGATTAAATGAGCAACAGTTTACAGTTTACATTGAATGTGAGAAGGGAAATTTTCTGCCATATTGGGCCTCATTTTAAGAATGCTAGTTTCCTGGATATGTTAGGAGTCTGCAGTAATTTAAAGTCAAGAGAAAAGGTGAAATTATTACCTGTATACTATTTCCAGGTCAAAAACTCAGAGAATGTATTGAAGCCAAAGAATAAACATGACAGGCTGGCAGAAAGAAAGCCATTTCAGAAGGCCTACACAGTTCTTTATAAATGGTTTCCTTTCTCATATACAGTATTTTCTCATATACGCCAATCAGCCATAATCTTATGACCACCAACCTAATATTGAGTAGGTCCTCCCCCCCAAAAAAAACAGCCCTAAGACTACATTCACACACACACACGTGTCGCATTTTCAAGCATTTTTCAAGTTTTGGTGAGTGTTTTTTTAGCAGATGTGCACATTTATGCAGCTTTTGTCAGGCATTTTCAACTAAAAGGTGTGGAGTGCTGCTGCAAAAGGGGTGTAGAGCTGCTGTATGAGCAGAAAACATGCAACAAAATGAAAAGACGCTCGAAAAAAGCTCATGTCACGGTTTTCACGCATTTTCATTGAAGTCTATTGGGAGGAAAACATTCAATTTTGCCTTAAAATTAACTGAAGTACTTGTCTGAGTGACAGGCATTTTGCTACATGCAACAGGATGCTCAGATGTGAACAAGAGCTATTGAAAACCATAGGTTTTTGCTTGCTGAGCATTTCTGAGCTTCAAGCTACAAAATGCTCAAATGTGAACGGGGCCTAACACGTCAAGGCATGGACTCCACTAGACCTCTGAAGGCATATTGTGGTATCTGACACCAAGCCGTCAATAGCAAATCCTCTAAGTCCTGTAAGTTGCGAGTTAGGGTCTCCATGGATTGGACTTGTATTTCCAGCACATCCTACAGATGCTCACTTGGATTAAGATCTAAAGAATGTGGAGGCCAGTACCTCAAACTCGTTGTTGGTTGTACACAAGATCTACTTGGGTACAACAACCAGCCTGCCCGTACATGAAAATTCATCCAGTCCCTGCTGAACCAGCAGAATTTTGATCTATGTTTAGTCGGCTTTAGAGTAGCAAGATTAGTTGTACAGATCTGTTATCTGTGATGGAAACAAACCCAGCATGCAAAGTGAGAGAATTCATACTTTGCTTTTAGTCATAGGTGAAAAACACAGACGCATTGTAATTGTGTAATGTTGTAATAAGTTGTATTGTGTGGTACCACACACATTGCCTGCCCAGAAAGCCTTCACTGTGAATATCTGTGCCAGTGGTAGCTGTTGTGTACTGTTTATGAAAGGAAATTGACAAAGCCTCAACTGTGTAATGGATAGAAGTAGTATTCAGTATATTGCAGCACACGAGATGACTTTGTCAAGAGCTTAAGTCAGTGTCATACGTCATGACTAGGAAAGAATGGCATCAATGCACAGTAGATTCAGACCCTTAACATAGACGAAGGCACAACACCAGGATCCAAGATCTGCTTTGCAGTTATTACTATATTGATATGGTCATATCTGTTCTGAATGTAGGAAGGGTTATACACAGTACAGCAGCCTTTTGTCAATCTTTTTAATAACTTTCAGATCTTAAGGAACCCTAGTTTCTATATCTACATGAAGCACTTTATCGTGAACAGTAGGGTGCGATATAAGCATACATAAAAGAAGAAGGAATATGGTGTAGTAAGTATATTGGACACCCAGGGCAACTCCATGCGACCACACAATTTCTGTAATAATAACAAAATGACACAAACAGCAATAATGGCCTGAAAGGCAAATGAAGACAGTAAATATTGTACAGCTCCTTCACGTTGGTGGTCAAAAGGAAAATACCTCCTTAAATTTAAGGCCATTGGAAAAGTGCCCTCTCATATTGGTGAGCATTGGTGTAGTGGATTGTGATTGACAGTCCACGTTTTCTTAGATGATCAGTAAAATGACAATTTTATAGTCTTGCTACTGTCTGTTTCTTGCTCTTTAAATTCCTTACTCTCAAATAAACAATCAGGTTGACAGAACAATGATGATAATTAAGATGGCGCCTTCATCCGGAGTCTCACCCTTGGTGACTCATTAGGAGAAAAGTATCTTTTAATGTAAACAACCCCCATAAAAGGGAATGAGTCTCTTTGGGGACAATGATTGGAAGATATCAACACGGATGGAAGAACACGCAGAAACCCAGTGGACTTTTCATCCAATGTATATGCTTTGCCTGCATCATAAGCCCTATAAATGATACTGTTAGTTCCTCAATAAAACAGAATTTTAGGAAGTTGGCAAACTGCGAAGTTGGGATGAATTAGAGCAGAGACTGCGAGCCAGGCCTTCTCGTCCGACATCAGTGTCTGACCTCACAAATGCGCTTCTGGAAGAATGGTCAAAATTCCCATAGACACACTCCTAAACCTTGTGGACAGCCTTCCCAGAAGAGTTGAAGCTGTTATAGCTGTAAAGGGTGGGCCAACTCAATACTGAACCCTACGGACTAATATTGGGATTCCATTAAAGTTCATGTACGTGTAAAGGCAGGCCGACCAATACTTTTGGCAATAAAGTGTTTGTTACACCCATAGAAGTCACCTATTGTCTTAGTGAGACAAAGAATGCTTTGCAGTACCCCATTAGTAATAATGACATTGTATCATTAAAATGTAATCTGCTTTTTAGGCAAATTTCTACATCTTTCCATTCCTTTGCTGAATAATACTAATAGATTAGTATAGGTAGGTTAATTGGCTCCTGTCTAAGTTGGCCTTAGTATGTGTATGCATGAATGGGAGTTAGGGACCTTAGATTGTACACCCCTTGAGGGTTAGGGACTGATGTGAATGTAAAATACAGTATATATGCAAAAGCGCTGCGTAAATTGATGGCACTATATAAGTACCTGAAATAAATAAATAGATTAAATACAGTACTCCAAAGACATGCTGGTAGGTTAATTGGCTCCTGTCTAAATTGGCCCTAGTATGTGTATGTATGACTGTGAGTTAGGGACCTTAGATTGTACACCCTTGAGGGTTGGGACTGATGTGTATGTACAATATATGTGTAAAGCGCTGTGTAAATTAACGGCGCTATATAAGTACCTGTAATAAATAAATAAAATACATTTTTTAATTTGTCGTGTATAGTATTATTACAGTTATTATTACATATTACATATAATATCCAGTATATAAGAACTATCTCTACAAACAGCAGGGCCTTAGAAGAATGATGTGGGGTCTAAATGCAACATTTATTACACATTTGTGTTAAATAAAAATGCTGGTGCCAGAAGTTGTGTGATTCAGCCAGTATTACTATTAAATACAGTATACACAACAAGCATGTTGTGTGATGCACATCTCTGATGTAGTAAAAAATGTGGTGTACCATTGCAATTCTCTCAACCTATGTTAATTTGTGAAGCTGCTCCTCAACCCTTAAGCATTTAAACTGGAAATAGATGAAAAAAAAGCTCTACCAAAAAATAAACCTTAACCTAAAGTGCCCAAATATCAATTATAATATCTTCTATAATAAATCATAATACATAATGCATACGCAGACCTTTTATGAAGTGCAAATAAGTGATCAGCATAATACGCACTGCAGTGTGCAAAAAATAAAAAAGCTCCCGCGAGCTTCCATAGCTTAATACCATTTATTAAAACCAATAAAAACATAAACTTATGCTCTCACTTGATATTTTTCCATATAAACACATGAAGAAAACCTGTGTAAATCCATCCAGGGAGGGCTGCTAAATCTGCATCCCACTGGGTGTCAGTGTGCACTCCAGACGAGTAAAAGTGACTTCAAACAGAGCCCCACCCATTGATATTTGGGCACTTTAATTTAAAGTGGTTGTAAACTATTACATATACCCAGTGAAATGACTGGCCTCAGGTGATACACAGAGATAAAACAAATCCTCGTACATAAGTTGTACCTGCTGTATCTGCAGTATTCTTTTCTCTACATCTGTTCAAAGTGCTGAATTTATACAGCTTGACTGAGAGTTCAGAAAAAAGGGGCGGAGATCTAAAAATACACTCTGCTGAACTGAGTGAGTAGAGCTCTGAGAGCTGATTCCATCTTCACTCTGTCCTTCCAGGTCCGTGAGCACTGGCGGCTGGAATGGTCAAGCCACGATGATGTCGTGGGCATGCGCGTGGGAGCCACTTTTTACGGCACACAGCTCTGAAGGAATGGCACGGGCATGCCGTTGTTTCAGAGCACATGCGTCGGTGCTCTACACAGGTAAATATTTTCTAAACAGTGCACGTTTAGGAGATATTTACAGTACCTACAGGTAAGCTTTATTATAGGCTTACCTGCAGATACAAGTTAAAAAACAGACTTTACTACCTTTTGTTAAGGGTTTTTTGGGGGGTTTTTTTGGTATTGCTGAACTCTTTTATTTCCACACATCTGATGTGTCAGTATAAACTGACAGCTCCTTATATCTGTAATTGTAGATTAAGTTGTCAAGTTTTAATGCCAACATTTGGATGCAATTCCCAGCTCTTATTTTTTAATAGGTTTCTTTGTTACAGAGAGTGTCTGTGTACAGAGAGTTCATGGTCCCGTTTATTATGGCAGTTTGAGACCTATTCTATTCTATTTCAGGTTCTTCTATAGCGTTGTCAATTTACGCGGTGCTATACATATACAGTTGTGTTGAAAATAATAGCCGTCAGACATCACTAACCTGATCAATCACTGTTTTTGGTAGAAATGATATTTCTACATTGCAAATAATTTACTAGCAGGTGTAGTAGAGTAATAGAAATCCAACAGACCCAACAGTCATGACATGCATGCTGCTGATTCTGTGTAATTGAATCACTAATTGAAAGGGGCATGTTCAAAATAATAGCAGTGTGGAGTTCTATTGGTGAGGTCATTCATTCTTTGAAAAACAGGTGGCAATTATTGCCCTTATTTAAGGAAGGAAGGAAGCAAATGTTGTACATGCTGGTTACAGTGCATTTCTTTCTGAAATTCTGAGGAAAATGGGTCGTTCCAGACATTGTTCAGAAGAACAGCGTACCTTGATTAAAAAGTTGATTGGAGAGGGGAAAACATATAAAGAAGTGCAGAAAATGATAGGCTGCTCAGCTAAAATGATCGCAAATGCTTTAAAATGGCAACCAAAACCTGAAAGATGTGGAAGAAATCAAAAAACTACCATTTGATTGGAAAGAAGAATAGCCCAAATGGCAAGGACTCAGCTAACAATCAGCTCCAGAAAGATCAAAGAAGGTGTAAAGTTACCTGTGAGTACTGTTACAATTAGAAGACGCCTATGTGAAGCCAAGCTATCTGCAAGAAGCCCCCGCAAAGTCCAACTGTTGAAAAAAAGACGTGCTGAAGAGGTTACAATTTGCCAAAGAGCACATTGACTGGCCTAAAGAGAAATGGCGCAACATTTTGTGGACTGATGAAAGTACGATTGTTCTTTTTGGGTCCAGTGGCCGGAGACAGTTTGTCAGGCGACCCCCAAAGACTGAATTCAAGCCACAGTACACTGTGAAGACAGTGAAGCATGGTGGTGCAAGCATCATGATATGGAGATGTTTCTCATACTACGGTGTTGGGCCCATTTATCGCATACCAGGGATCATGGCTCAGTTTGAATACATCAGAATACTTGAAGAAGTCATGCTGCCTTATGCCGAAGAGGAAATGCCCTTGAAATGGGTGTTCCAACAAGACAACGACCCCAAACACACCAGTAAACGTGCAACATCTTGGTTCCAGACCAACAAGATTGACGTTATGGAGTGGCCAGCCCAATCCCCGGCTCTTAATCCAATAGAAAACTTGAGGGGTGACATCAAAATTGCAGTTTCTGAGGCAAAACCAAGAAATAGAGAAGAACTGTGGAATGTCGTCCAATCATTCTGGGCTGGAATACCTGTTCACAGGTGCCAGAAGTTGGTTGACTCCATGCAACATCGACGTACAGCAGTTCTCAGAAACAGTGCTTATACAACTAAATATTCATTAAGTGATTCAAAGGAAAGCAAAATCTTCAAACATTTTTCAGTTTATATAGTGAATGTTTGAGTTTGTAAAGAAGAATATAAACACTGCTATTTTTTTGAACAGTCTAATATTCACTATTCTTCAATTTTTTTAGAGGAGCAACACAAATTTGATATATTTTTCTTCATGTTTTAATTTGGAATAGAATGTGTAGTGTTCCCAATGCATTTGTGTGTATGGAAATAAAAGCTATTAGAAGGATTTGGAGCTTTATTCACTTTTTTCAACACACTGCTATTATTTTGAACACAACTGTATATATTGTACATTCACATCAGTCCCTAACCCTCAATGGGCATACGATCTAAGGTGATCTCACTTAGAGATTATAGGTTTTGCTGGAGACTATCTTCTCTGTGCAGAGCACAAGGTAACAGAACTCACTTCACCCAGCACATGTGATTTAAGTCATTGAATAGGAAAAAATAATAATATTAAAAAAAATAATAAAAAATAAATTATACTGTATTCTCTTTAGGGCCTCTATGACCCTCTGGAACAGATTCATAAAATCCTGAGTAAAAGAAAAAACAAAACTGTTCCCCTAGTTGCTAGTAAGGTGTTGGCTTTCAGTTTCTCCTCAACATTTGAAAACCACCATATAAAATGGGAAAAAGATCGGTTTAATGCATTTTATCACAATATAATATTTAAAGCGGATTTTGCTCACAACAATTTCATAGAAAAGAATGTTCTTAAGCAAGGGATATTCATTCAACAATAATTATGCTAGTGTGTGCTCTAAATTGCCTCCAGTAGTGCTCCTGTTTCTTCTTGCTGGAAGCTTGCACTTTGCTGAAGTCCAGAGCCCCTGACCAGCAGTAAATCTTTACGCTGTCAGCAGATAGACCTCTACATTTTCAGCACAGTTCCATAAAAATAGAGAGCAACTGAGCATGTGCAGAGCAGGATGAGATGGTGTATTTCTGTTTTTAAACACTATATGCACTTATTTTTAATGTTTTACATAGCTGTACCTGCAAAAGGGACCAGCCTGAAGTGATCTAGCAGGACTTTCTGACTAAAGTTCCACTTTAAGCAGCAGTGTACAATAATTATCTCTAATGAAATGATATTTGCTTTGTTTCTGGACACTTACCATCTTTATTTCATGTTTTTACAGACATGGAGATGACTTGATTGTAACACCTTTTGCTCAGGTAAGCAGTATACATTGCTCTATGAAAATTGTGTAGTTGCTCAAAGTCTACTCCCAACTTTGTGAGTTTTGTAGACGGAAGGAATCTGCAAAATTTGAAAGGGGAAACTAGCAGCAGATGTTTTCTTAACTGCCAGTGTGCCTTTTTCTCTGCAGCACATCATTTATAGAGGATTTCCATGATGATTGAAATATAATCCCTGCTGCTTATGCCTTAGGGTAGTTGTGAGGTTCCTCTCCATGGTGTCTCTGAAACCCAAAGTCAGTTTAGAGTTTACTTGCAGGTGAATCCTCATACTTTCATATTTCATGTCTGAGGAAATAACTTTTAAACCTGAAGGAACACAAAAAAAGGAGTAAAGATTGGAGCTGTTTCTTATAGCAACCTACTACATTCCTTTGTTTGACTTTGCATGATTGACCCTCTTGTTATGAGCAACAATTTCACTCTTGCTCCAGTTTTCATACGTCATTTCCTGAGTCCAGGGTCTGCTATATTAGATGGTAGGACCTATGATATGCACATGCTTATTCCAGGTAGCAAGTAGCAAAGCAAGGATCAAGATGACAATCCTAGAACATGCTCCTTTAAAAACAAGACATCAAGGGCAGCTCCTGTATTCCTATTCTGACAGGCTCCCTTTGAATTCAGTATGGGAGGGGGAAATGCTCTTTTTCTTTGGAAAACCTGTTTAGCTAGACCTTGTACATGCCATGAATGCATCTGCAACCATGATTTTTTTTTTGTTAAGCTAAAATCAGATATCATTTAGAGTGCTAGATAAACGGGAATGTTACATTGGATTGTAATGGAAAATAATTAACAACCTCACTGACAACAACCTCCTCGATCCACTACAGTCTGGCTTCCATCCCCTACACTCCATCGAAACCGCCCTACTCAAAATCACTAATGACCTGCTAACCACCAAAGCTAATGGCCACTACTCAGTCCTCTTACTCCTCTACCTTTTTGCGGATTTTGACACAGTCGGCCACCCCCTCCTCCTTAACAAACTACACTCCCTCGGCATCAGAGACTCCGCTCTCTCCTGGTTCTCCTCCTATCTATCCCAATGTTCCTTCAGCGTTACCTATAACGCTACCACCTCCCCCTCTCTCCCCCTCTCTGTTGGGGTCCCCCAAGGCTCGGTCCTCGGGCCCCTTCTCTTCTCCATCTACACCTCCTCCCTCGGCAAACTGATACACTCCCACGGCTTCAACTATCACCTCTACACCGATGACACGCAAATTTACCTCTCCACCCCTCGCCTCACCCCTTCAGTCTCCACCCGTATCACACACCTACTGATCGACATATCAGACTGGATGTCGCTCCATTTCCTCAAATTGAACCTTTCCAAAACTGAGCTCCTGATTTTCCCCCCAGCCCATGCCCCCCCCCACACCCTCTCCATCACGACCAACAACGCCACCATCAGTCCCACCCCACAAGCCAAAGTCCTAGGTGTCACTCTAGACTCAAACCTGTCCTTCCAACCCCATGTCCAATTGTTGGCAAACTCATGCAGGCTCCACCTCCGCAACATCTCCAAAATACTCATTCACTACCTTATTATCTCACGTCTGGACTACTGCAACTCCCTCCTCACCGGCCTACCTCATCGCAGACTATCCCCGCTTCAGTCTATCCTGAACTCAGCAGCCAAACTCATCCATTTTACCAACCGCTCCGCTTCTGCCACCCCCCTCTGTCATTCCCTCCACTGGCTCCCGATTGCCCAACGCATTAGATTCAAACTATTAACACAGACATACAAAGCCATTCATAATGCTGCCCCAAACTACCTCACCGACCTGATACCCAAATACCACCCTACCCGTAATCTTCGCTCCTCACAAGACCTCCTACTTTCTAGCTCCCTGGTCTCCACCTCCCACGCCCGACTGCAGGACTTCTCCAGGACTTCCCCCATCCTCTGGAACTCACTACCCCAATCCATCAGACTGTCACCTACCCTCCTCACCTTTAGGCGCACCCTGAAAACCCATCTCTTCAGGGAAGCCTACCCCGCCCTCACCTAACAGCCGATCTCCTCCACTCCTCCTACCACTCCATCCCCCACAGCCACTTCCTCCTGTACCACTATCCCCTCCCTCCTAGATTGTAAGCTCGAAAGAGCAGGGCCCTTGAACCCCTCATGTTTTGTTTTGTTACTGTATTGTCTCATGTTCTGTCCCCCACTATAATGTACAGCGCTGAGCAAACCTTTTAGCGCTATATAAATACTGTATAATAATAATAATAATAATTACTTGTCCCTTAATCTATTGTATCACATTCCATATAGAACAATATATACGGTGAAGGAAATAAGTATTTGATCCCCTGCTGACTTTGAATGTTTGCCCGCTCACAAATTTGGAACTTTCAAATCCATTCAGGAAAGAAAAACTTTTGAACTAAGAATGATAATTCTATTTGACACAAGAGATAACGGCCTTAATTTGGACATGGGATTCCTCACTCATTATGCAACAGTTTTATGACTATCAGCTCAAGCTTTACTCCCTCTGTGTGAGAGTAGTATTCCCCTCCCCCCCTCACTTTTGCTGTATCTTATCTCTAGCCTCTTTTTTTTTTCATTCCTTCTAACATTCTGCTGAAACTTTGTGATTTGTATAGTACTGCTTGGACTTTGAAGAAGGGGACATACCCCGAAAGCTTGTCCTCAAAATTGTATGTTAGTGCAAACAAAAAAGTATCACGGACAGTACTCAATTGTTTCTTTCCCACTCACAAAGAAATGATCAGTCTAAAAATCGAATGGTAGGTGTATTGTAATACTGAGAGACAGAATATCAACGAAAAATTCAAAAGAAATGCATGTCTAACAAACAGGGGCGGACTGACAACTCATGGGGCCCCCGGGCAATACGGGATCATGGGGCCCCTGTGTCCTCTCCCACACTCAAACCACACCCAAAAAAGCCTATGAAAGGTACCAGGGACATCTCATGGAGCCCCCTACTGACCCCGGGCCCTCCTCAATGGTCAGTCCACCCCTGCTAACAAATGATGCACTGATTTGCATGTTCATGAGGGAAATAAGTATTTGATCGCCTTCACAAAACATGACTTAGTACTTGGTGGCAAATCCCTTCCTGGCAATCACAGAGGTCAGGCATTTCCTGCAATTGGCCACCAGGTTTGCACACATCTCAGGAGGGATTTTGGCCCACTCCTCTTGGCAGATCCTCTCTAAGTCATTAAGGTTTGGTGGCTGACATTTGACAACTCAAACTTTCAGCTCCCTCCACTGATTTTCAATCGGATTAAGGTCTGGAGACTGGCTAGGCCACTCCAGGACCTTAATGTGCTTCTTTTTGAGCCACTCCTTTGTTGCCTTGGCCGTGTGTTTTGGGTCATTGTCATGCTGGAACACCCATCCACGACCCAGGGAAGAAGATTTTCACCCAAGATTTGATGGTACATTGCCCAGTCCATTGCTCCTTTGATGCGGTGCAGTTGTACTGTCCCCTTAGCAGAAAAACACCCCCAAAGCAGCATGTTTCCACCACCATGTTTGATAGTTGGGATGGTGTTCTTGGGGTCATAGGTAGCATTCCTTCTCCTCCAAACACAGTGAGTTGAGTTGATGCCAAAAAGTTCGATATTGGTCTCATCTGACCACAACACTTTCAACCAGTCCTCTTCTGCATCATTCAGATGTTCAGTGGCAAACTTCAGATGGGCCTGGACATAAGCTTTCTTGAGCAAAGGGACCTTGCGGGCACTGCAGGATTTCAATCCTAGTCGGCGTAGTGTGTCACCAATTGTTTTCTTGGTGACTGGAGATCATTGACAAGATCCTCATGTGTAGTTCTGGGATGATTCCTCACTGATCTCATGATCATTGACACTCCACGTGATGAGATCTTGCATGGTGCACCAGACCTAGATTGACAGTTAGAGATAGGGAGATTGACAGTTGTTTGTGTTTCTTCCATTTGCGAATGATTGCACCAACTGTTGTCACCTTCTCACCAAGCTGCTTGGCGGTAGTTTGGTAGCCCAGTCCGGCCTTGTGTAGGTCTACAATTGTGTCCCTGACATCCTTGGACAGCTCTTTGGTCTTGCCATGGTGGAGAGGTTGGAATCTGATTGTTTGATTGCTCCTGTGGACAGGTGTCTTTTATACAGGTAACAAAATGAGATTAGCAGCACTCCCTTTAAGAAACTGCTTCTAATCTCAGCTTTTTACCTGTATGAAAAAGACCTGGTATCCAGAAATCCTGCTGAATGATAAGGGATCAAATACTTATTTCCCTCATGAACATGCAAATCAGTGCATAATTTGTTAGACATGCATTTCTTTTGAATTTTTTGTTGCTATTTTGTCTCTCAGTGTTACAATACACCTACCATTCGATTCGATTTTTAGACTGATCATTTCTTTGTGAGTGCGCAAACATTCAAAATCATCAGGGGATCAAATACTTATTTCCTTCACTGTAGATAGAACACTTTTTCTCAGATCTGGATGGATGAGAAATAGTTATGGTCTAGGGGTGTGGTTAACCAAAGCACTGTGAAAATTAGTGTTCAATATAGCCTTGAGGAGCCAAATTCCTGGTACACACAATGAGAATATCGGATGAATGACTGTCCTTTTTTTGCACGCTGGTCTGATATTGAAATTGAATAGGTTGCTAAAGTTATCAAAATTCTTGTAAGACATAATACAACATCCTGCAATGATGTAATGTATTGTATTGTAATGTATTCTTTTGTTTCAAAGCATGTGTGGTCTTGGTCACTCGATTTTTTATGTACAAATACTGTGCTGATGAAACAAAATTGTTTGTTTTGTTTTCGTAAAAAACTTTTCGTCCTTGTCCCTTTGGATAATTTTGCATGAACTTTTGTGATAGGCTCTCAAAAGCTGTGTACTAATGAACAGATTATCGGACGATTGCTCCAAAAGTACTATTTTTTTTGTCCGATATTTTCATTGTGTAGACGAGGTATAGGTATATATATGTATTTAATGATGTTCTCAAATTAAATTTTAAACATTGTGATTACATTGTTTGGTATTTTAGAGAATGTTGTTCTATATGTTTGATTTAGTATGTTAGTCCCAAGTCCCAAAAATGAAAGCATTATGTTTGTGTATTTGTTTGTAATGGAAACATTGGGGGTTATTTACTGAAACTGCATGGTGCAAAATCTGGTGCAGATCTGCATACCTGCAGACCTTGCAACTTACAAGACATAAAGGATTTTCATACCTTCAGAGGTCTAGTGATGTCCATGCCGAGACAGGTCAGGGCTGTTATGGCAGATTGTAAAAGGGGTCATCATTATGTTATGGATGTTCAATGTACATGTCTTACTACCAGCAACATGTGTGGGTGACCAATTGCCGCCACTACAGCCTTGTAGACCTAGGACACAACCTATGTTGGCTATGCAGATATCTGTCCCTGAAAATCAGAGAGGTCATGCCTAAGAAATGTGGGGATAAAGGCTTAGTTCTTAACCTAGCCAGAGTTTATCCACTTTGCAGTTCTGTCATTTTTCAAGCAGACGAATACCCCTCACCCACTGGAACATGCTGGATTTAAAAAAAGCAACTTCTAAATCTCAATGGTCACCGTATACAGAATTTCAGATTTATGTAGGATATGGGCACTTTCTGATACCAAAACAGCACATGCCACTTATCTTTACTATCTCTGCAGCTATTACAATAAGGCTACTGAGGTCAGGGGCATACATTCTTTTTAAATGACTAAGCCAATGATATACTTGATCCTTAGCTGTTATACAGTATATTGTATGTATAAACCTGGATGTGTGTACTTGTGTATAAGTGACAGCTGGGTACTATACTTAATAGCTGTGTTTGTCTTTAGGTACTGGCCAGTCTGCGTACTGTAAGGAATAACTTTGCTGCACTAACCAACCTGCAAGATCGGGCACCCAGCAAGTAAGTTTTGAAGACTTGCCACTTGTAGTTGTGATGGACTGATGCTTGGTAGCTTGGAGCAAGAGTGTATCTTTATATAAATTGTTTCTTTACATCCCATCCTATCCTATCCCACACAATTTCTGAGTTCTACTTTCACTTTGCTACTGTGCAAATCAGCCATTCCCTAGTCCTTCCCCTGTGACGTCATACCTCCAGCACACAGATAGGTCTTTTCCCAGTGAGATTCTACCTCTGGCACACATACAGTTCTTTTTTCTGTATCCCTCCTCCAGCGTACACTCTCTAGTTTCTGCTCCAGAGACTCCTCTGTCTGTAGTCACACACTCACACTATACAAATTGAATAGTAATTTGTATATTACCAAAAGTTATGTAATGTTTATGTAGACGGGTATCACCATCCATTTCCTTCCCAGAGACATTACAAACTGAGCTCAGACACACAGTCTGGAGGTTCAGCACTCACCTATGTCTGCTTCATGCCCCCTCTACAGAAGAAAAGGTTTTACTAATTCCCATTGTAGTCTAGCATTGTGTGTGCATGTGTATTAGGAGGACACACAGTGGCGGGACAAGGCCAATTAGTGCCCAGGGCAAAGATGACAAATTGCGCCCTCCATCCTGCCACTGCAAGACAGAAATGCCACTGAATCAGTGGTGTCACTAAAAAGAATAGATGGTCCTAGGCTGGTGGCGTCACTGGAAGGAAAAATGTCCCTGTATCAGTGTTGTCACTGGAAGGAAAAAATGCCCCTCTGTCCGTGGTGTCACTGTTAACAAAAATGTCCCTGTGTCTGTGGTTTCATTGTCCACCCAGCGATTTGCGTGTGTAGCATTTTGGCGTTAAAGCCCACCGTTTTTCTGGTGCACATATGTGTTACATTGGTATTAAAGGGCAAAGGGGGAGCAGTTGCTGCTCAACCATGTTTTTATTGCCCCCTCAATTGCAAGTATAATGTGCACAGGATGTAGGGTGGTATACAAATGGTGGACGATGTTATTCTGCTAGGAGCACACTCACTGCTTGCTCCCAGCAAAGCGACTGAGTTGCAACACCAGTGACACTACAGATGCATGGGCATTTTTAATACAGTCTAAGGAGGAACACTCCTGCTCCAGTTTCAGGCCTGCACGAGATCATAGATGATGTCATGAGTAGGTCTCGCCCAACCTCACCTGCCCTTCTCCGGCAATAAAGTGTTTTTCTCAGTGGGCGCCCGTGCTGCTTAGTTTCTCCCACACATGTCAAGCTGCAGCGTAAGGAAGGTGAGAATAGAATCCTCCCTCCAGCAGCTGTTGCAATTCCCGTTTTGTGCTCCATTCTCCAGCTGCCCAAATGAAAGGAGTGACAACAGTGTCACTCCTGTCATTTAGGTAGACAGAGAATGGAGCACAGATCACAGAGAATCTCTCAGCCCCATGTCCTCTACATGGAAACACTAGGCAGGTGAACCTTCTGCCCTCCCTTGGCTCCTCCCTGAGGACACACCTTGGTCTTTCCTCTCTATCCTTCCCCTAGCACACATACATCACTCCCCAGTATCCATACCAGCAGCGAGATGTCACTTCAATACACAGAGCATTCTAACCAGTTTTACACCAGCAGATTAGGAGCATGAATCCATTAGTGTGCAGTCTGCAGCCTATATGCATTAACCTCTCAGTGTTCAGCCACCACAAAGGAAGCTTTAACTCATCAGCCCTCCAGCTTAAAGTGGTTGTAAAGGCAGAAGGTTTTTTGCCTTACTGCATTCTATGCAATAAGATGAAAAACTTCTGCAAGCAGCCCCTCCTAAACACAGTGATGTGAAAAAGTAATTGCCCCCTAAACCTAATAACTGCTTATGCCACCCTTGACAGCAACAACTGCAATAGTTTACGATAACTGGCAATGAGTCTTTCACATCGCTGTGGAGGAATTCTGGCCCACTCCTCTTTGCAGAATTGTTTTAATTCAGCCACATTGGAGGGTTTTCTCACATGAATGGGCTGTTTAAGGTCATGCCACAGCATGTCAATCGGATTTAAGTCTGGAGTTTGACTAGGCCACTCCAAAACCTTAATTTTGTTTAATTGAGCCATACAGAGATGGACTTGCTGGTATGTGTCGGATCATTGTTCTACTGCATAACCCAAGTGCACTTGAGCTTGAGGTCATAAACTGATAACCAGACATTCTTCTTCAGAATTTTTTGGTAAAGCGCAGAATTCATGGTTACAGTTTTCCAGGTCCCAAAGCTGCAAAGCAGCTCCAGACCATCACTCTGCCACCACCATGTTTGACTGTTGGTATGATGTTCTTTTTATGAAATGCTGTTAGTTTTACGTCAGAAGTAAAGGGGCACACATCTTCAAGAAATTCAACTTTTGTCCCATCAGTCCACAGAATATTTGCCCAAAAGTCTTGGGGATAATCAAGAGGTTTCTTGGCAAATGTGAGAAAAGCCTTTGTTTTCTTTTTGATCAGCAGTGGCTTTCACTTTGGAACTCTGCCATGGATGCTATTTTTGCCCAGTCTCTTATTGTTGAATAATGAACACTGACCTTAACTGAGGCAATTGAGGTCTGCAGTTCTATAGATGTTGTTCTGGGTTCTTTTATGACCACCTGGATGAGTCGTCGTTGTGCTCTTGGAGTAATTTTGGTAGGCCAGCGAGTCCTGGGAAGGTTCACAAATGTTCCAAGTTTTCTTCATTTGTGGATAATAGCTCTCACTGTGGTTCACTGGAGTCCCAAAGCCTTAGAAATGGCTTTGTAACTCTTTCCAGACTGATATAAAGTGAAGGAAATAAGTATTTGATCCCCTGCTGATTTTGAATGTTTGCCCACTTACAAAGAAATGATCATTCGAAAAATCGAATGGTAGGTGTATTGTAACACTGAGAGACAGGATAGCAACACAAATTTCAAAACATATGCATGTGTAACAAATTATGCACTGATTTGCATGTTCATGAGGGAAATAAGTATTTGATCCCCTTCACAAAACATGACTTAGTACTTGGTGGAAAATCCCTTGTTGGCAATCACAGAGGTCAAATGTTTCCTGTAGTTGACCACCAGGTTTGCACACATCTTAGGAGGAATTTTGGCCCACTCCTCTTGGCAGATCCTCTCCAAGTCGTTAAGGTTTGGTGGCTGACATTTGGCAACTCAAACTTTCAGCTCCCTCCACAGATTGTCAATCGGATTAAGGTCTGGAGACTGGCTAGGCCACTCCAGGACCTTAATGTGCTTCTTTTTGAGCCATTCCTTTGTTGCCTTGGCCGTGTGTTTTGGGTCATTGTCATTCTGGAACACCCATCCACGACCCATTTTCAATGCCCTGGCTGAGGGAAGAAGGTTCTCACCCAAGATATGATGGTACATTGCCCCATCCATCGTCCCTTTGATGCAGTGCAGTTGTCCTGTCCTCTTAGCAGAAAAACACTCCCAAACCAGAATTTCCACCACCATGTTTGACAGTTGGGATGGTGTTCTTGGGGTCATAGGCAGCATTCCTCCTCCTCCAAACATGGCGAGTTGAGTTGATGCCAAAGAGCTTGATTTTGGTCTCCTCTGACCACAACACTTTCAACCAGTCGGCCTCTGCATCATTCAGATGTTCAGTGGCAAACTTCAGACGGGCCTGGACATGTGCTTTCTTGAGCAGAGGGACCTTGCGGGCACTGCAGGATTTCAATCCTTGTCGGCGTAGTGTGTTACCATTTGTTTTCTTGGTGACTGTGTTCCCAGCTGCCTGGAGATCATTGACAAGATCCTCACGTGTAGTTCTGAAATGATTCCTCACTGTTTTCATGATTATTGACACTCCACGAGGTGAAATCTTGCATGGTGCACCAGACCTAGGGAGACTAACAGATGTTTTGTGTTTCATCCATTTGCGAATGATTGCACCAACTGTTGTCACCTTCTCACCAAGCTGCTTGGTGATAGTTTGGTAGCCCAGTCCAGCCTTGTGTAGGTCTACCATCTTGTCCTTGATATCCTTGGACAGCTCTTTGGTCTTTGCCATGGTGGAGAATTTGGAATCTGATTGTTTGATTGCTCCCGTGGACAGGTGTCTTTTATACAGGTAACAAAATTAGATTAGCAGCACTCCCTTTAAGAGACTGCTTCTAATCTTTGGACAGCTTTTTCCCTTAATACATGAAATCATCATTTAAAAACTGCATTTTTTATTTACTTGGGTTATCTTTCTGTAATATTAAAATTTGTTTGATAATCTGAATAATTTAAGTGTGATAAATATGCAAAAAATCAGGAAGGGGGCAAATACTTTTTCACAGCACTGTACATGCCTGAGCCCGATTTCAATCCAGCGATGTGCTTGCTCCTCATTGGCTCAAATACAGCAGCAGGAACCATGCGTATGAAAAAAACTGGACATTCCATATACTACATACACCTCCAATAGCATTCACAGTCTTTTTGTGTTTTTATAATAAAAGAGAATTCCATGTGCCTTGTGCAGTCCAGTTACAGAAGGCAAATATCAGGAATATGAAATATTGGGTTTACATATTCTTTATTTCCAAGTGTGCAAGATAACCCAGTGTATCTTACAATGTGCAAGACACTAGTAACAATGGAAACATGAAAACGACTGGGACTAAATTTCCCAGTTAGACATAAGCTGACTGAGCAATTTTGCATGGACATTTTGTCAGATTTGTAGTGTGTCATTTTCATACAGAGTGAAAAATAAATCACATCTTGTTAGGGATCTTTCAGCAACAGCAATATTGTTGTTTTCATATACATGGGATAGAGCGGATATTTTGGTTGTGCTGTTGCTGTTTCTTCCAGTCTGGCAGATAATGCAGAGCCAAAGCAGAATTCCCTGCGTCCTTCACCTCTGGACAAGAAGCGGCCCAGACTGATAATTCTGGATATTTTGGGATGTTTGGTTTGTTCTCTATGAGTTCTGTGCAGATGTTTGTGGAAATAAAAGCTTACATGGCCTGTAGTGCCACTCAGTGGCAGATATATATTACTGCTTTTAGTCTACATGATAGCGCTGGTTTAGTCTGTTTCACTTCATCAGCCCAATGGCTAATCCAAAAATTGACTCTTGTTTGGTATGCCAATGTCTTCCCAAATAGACCACAGGCTGTGGCTGTACAGATCCATGTAAACTGTAAAAAAGAATATTTATATTTGTAATCTCCATGGGAAAACTATTTCCCTATCGATAACATTATGAAATGGGTAGAAGCATACAGTGGGGATCGAAAGTTTGGGCACCCCAGCTAAAAATTTGTATTAATGTGCATAAAGAAGCCAAGGAAAGATGGAAAAATCTCCAAAAGGCATCAAATTACAGATTAGACATTTGTATAATATGTCAACAAAAATTAGATTTTTTTTCCATCATTTACACTTTCAAAATAACAGAAAACAAAAAAATGGCGTCTGCAAAAGTTTGGGCACCCTGCAGAGTTAATATCTTGTACTGCCCTCTTTGGCAAGTATCACAGCTTGTAAACGCTTTTTGTAGCCAGCCAAGAGTCTTTCAATTCTTGTTTGAGGTATCTTTGCCCATTCTTCCTTACAAAAGTCTTCCAGTTCTTTGAGATTTCTGGGCTGTCTGTCACGCACTGCTCTTTTAAGGTCTATCCATAGATTTTCAATTATGATGAGGTCAGGAGATTGTGAAGGCCATGGCAAAACCTTCAGTTTACGCCTCTTGATGTAATCCCCTGTGGATTTCAAGGTGTGTTTAGGATCATTATCCATTTGTAGAAGCCATCTTCTCTTTAACTTCAACTTTTTCACAGATGGCATCAAGTTACCATCCAAAATTTGCTGAAATTTTATTGAATCCATTTTTCCTTCTACTCGTGAGATGTTCCCTGTGCCACTGTCTGCAACACAACCCCAAAGCATGATTGATCCAACCCCATGCTTAACAGTTGGATAGAGGTTCTTTTCATTAAATTCTGTGCCCCTTCTTCTCCAAACGTACCTTTGCTCATTCCGGCCAAAAAGTTCAATTTTAACCTCATCGGTCCACAGAACTTGTTTCCAAAATGCATCAGGCTTGTCTATATGTTCATTTGCAAAGTTCAAACGATGATTTTTGTGGTGAGGACGTAGAAGAGGTTTTCTTCTGATGACTCTTCCATGAAGACCATATTTGTACAAGTATCTTTTTATAGTGGAATAGTGTACCACAACTCCAGTGTCTGCCAGATCTTTCTGGAGGGATCGTGCAGTCAAACGTGGGTTTTGAATTGTTTTTCTCACAATCCTGCGAGCTGTTCTGTCTGATATTTTTCTTGGTCTTCCAGATCTTGCTTTAACTTCCACTGTTCCTGATGACTGCCATTTCTTAATTACATTCCGAACAGATGATATTGACATCTGAAAACGCTTTGCTATCTTCTTATAGCCTTCTCCAGCTTTGTGAGCGTCAACTATTTTCAGTTTCAGTTTTCTAGACAATTGCTTAGAAGAACCCATGGTGCTGATTGCTGGGGCAAGGTCAGATGAGTCTGGACATTTAAAACCTTTGAGATTGACATCACCTGGTCTTCCCAGACGATGATTGAGAACAATCCATGACACTGGCAGGTCTCAGCTTTGCAAAGGGGGCAGTGCATGCTATAAATTCTGCAGGGTGCCCAAACTTTTGCAGACGCCATTTTTTTGTTTTCTGTTATTTTGAAAGTGTAAATGATGGAAATAAAACCTAACTTTTGTTGACATATTATAAGAATGTCTAATCTGTAATTTGATGCCTTTTGGAGATTTTTCCATCTTTCCTTGGCTTCTTTATGCACATTAATACAAATTTTTAGCTGGGGTGCCCAAACTTTCGATCCCCACTGTATATGCTTGTTGTGGGGGTTTTCCCAGTGAGCTCAGTACAGCCCAGAAGTGCTGTGTAAAAGCTTGCTTTTATTAGTAAAATAGAAAAGTTCACACAGAAAGTCAGTTTCCCACGCAGGGGTTTCCACCATCAACATAAACATAAATTAGGTCATGGCTTTCTAGCAGTGCGGCTGCTCAGGCCTGTTTCCTTGGTCCTCCAGATCATCTAACACAGCCCCCTAGTGCTTCTGTACAGACTCTGTACCTTGGTTCTTTTCCAGCTTTTCCTTGCTGCTTTGTCACCGTCTGCTCCTACACTGTGCAGACATACACGCTCAGCTCTGACTTCTGGGGAAGGATTGGGGTCCTCCTGACCCCTATGCAGAGACCTCCTGACTCTCAGGTGGAGCCCTGAGCTGCTGTCATAAAGGCTGCAAACATCTGTACACTCAGCCTGCTGGTTTCTGTCAAGACCTGAACACAAGATTGGAGACTCCTTTCCTACCAAAGCAGTCTCCGAGCTCTAAACCCTAATTCAGAAATTACAGAACCCAGAGAAAGATGAAAAACCACCTTTGTTCTCCCAGAACTGACATTCTGGAGCCCCTTCACCTGTATTTTTGAGAACCCTGTGTTGTTTTCTCCTGCATTTTCACAGTGGCAGTACCTCGCACTGCCACAATACCTTCTGAATATTTTCACTTTGCCAAGGGCCAGTTTAGGTTTTCCAAACATGTGAGACAGGCTAATATAGCATTACTGGATGTAGATACTGCAATGGTAGTCTTCTTCATTGTGTATAGACCGTTTGTAGTCATAGTCATATCCTGTATAATGAATATTATTTTAGATCATATTATTTACTACCCCCCATTCCAGAATCACTTTAGTTGCCAATCATTCAGAATTTGACAGTGCAGAAATATATAGTAATCAATGCTCTCTGCATTATTGCATTATTGATTGCATATCAGCCCGTTATAACACTTCTATTATATCTAAACTTGACACTCAGGTGGAAGCTTCCCAAACTGCGTGGATTACTTTTGTATGTCACACATTCTGTGACATCATTAGTGGAGTGTTTATTAACAGAGAACCACTGCCAGACATTAGACCACCGTGTCACTATATCCATTTCAGTAATGACGGGTCCTTAAACAACTGCTACAAATGTGACTGCAGAGCTCAGTCTCAGTCCTCACGGGACTTTTGCAGCCACTTTTGCAGCAGTATTTTTCTTATTTCGAGTCACAATCCTGCGCAATATAATTTTGTCTCTTTTGCTCAGTTGACTGCACTTATGCTTATCAGACGACGTTTTCCCAGAAACTGTATATGCCTTCATAACCTTTGTTATAATTGTTATCATTGGGAGGAATAGTGCCCCATTGTTAGTGTCAGTTGGCAGAATAGCATCTCATTTTAGAGAGGAATAGTTCCCAAGAGCCAGATAAAGACAAGCAAAGGGCCACAGTTTGAAGACCACTGGTTTAGATCAAAGCATATTCATGTG
This sequence comes from Staurois parvus, assembly GCF_062004578.1. Lineage (NCBI taxonomy): Eukaryota > Metazoa > Chordata > Amphibia > Anura > Ranidae > Staurois > Staurois parvus. Next base: position 3,363,926 of record NW_028318241.1, read on the forward strand.
TTAGAATGGCCCAGTCAATGTCCAGACCTAAATCCAATTGAGAATCTGTGGCAAGACCTGAAAATTTCTGTTCACAGACACTCTCCATCCAATCTGACAGAGCTTGAGCTATTTTGCAAAGAAGAATGGGCAAAAATTTAATTCTCTAGACGTGCAAAGCTGGTAAAGACAAAAAGACTTGCAGCTGTAATTGCAGCAAAAGGTGGTTCTATGAAGTATTGACTCGGGAGGACTGAATACAAATGGACGCCACACTTTTCAGATAATTATTTGTAAAAAAATTTGAAAAACATTTTTAATTTTCCTTCCACTTCACAATTATGTGCCACTTTGTGTTGGTCTATCCCATAAAATCCCAATAAAATAAATTTCCGTTTTTGGTTGTAACATGACAAAATGTGGAAACTTTCAAGGGGTATGAATACTTTTTCTAGACACTGTAAAAAACTATGAAAGCATTCACCTAGGGCAGTGATGGCGAACCCGTGGCACGCGTGCCACAGCCGGCACGCCGAGCCTTATCTGTGGGCACGCCAGGAGAATACCGTATTTTTCGCTCCATAAGACGCACTTTTTTTCCCCCAAAAAAGGGGGGAAAATGTCAGTGTGTCTTATGGAGCGAATATAGAGCGGCCGGTCCGGTATTTCCACCGCCGCCGTGTCAGAATACCGGGCCGGCCGCTCAGCTCTGCAGTGGGACCGTACCTGTCCCTCTATCCAGCGGCGCGCTGTCTTCCCGGCTTCTGTAGTGTGCGTGACAGCCGGGTCCCAAGTGCGCATGCGCAAGAAGCAGTGCTCTTTGTGAATGGTAAGGCGGTACCTGGGACACATGACAGATCCCAGAAGCCGCCGGACCAATCACAAAGCGCAGCGCATCTCGCGCATGCGCACTGGGCATCCGGCTGTCCGACGAGCGCCCACACTACAGAAGCCGGGAAGACAGCGCGCGGCTGGATAGAGGAACAGGTAAGATAAAAAAAAAACTCTGCGGAAGTAAGAGCGGGTACCTGTCAAATTCAGGTACCCGCTCCCCCTCCCTCCCCAAAGGTCAGCAGTCATCTGTACTGTCCGCAGTCTCTGGTCATCCCTGTACTGTCTGCAGTCTCTGGTCATCCCTGTGCTGTCCGCAGTCTCCGGTCATCCCTGTGCTTTCCGCAGTCTCTGGTCATCTCCTGTACTGTCCGCAGTCTCTGGTCATCCCTGTACTGTCCGCAGTCTCTGGTCATCCCTGTACTATGTCCGCAGTCTCTGGTCATCCCTGTACTGTGTCTGCAGTCTCTGGTCATCCCTGTACTGTCCGCAGTCTCTGGTCATCCCTGTACTGTCCGCAGTCTCTGGTCATCCCTGTACTGTGTCCGCAGTCTCTGGTCATCCCTGTACTATGTCCGCAGTCTCTGGTCATCTCCTGTACTGTGTCCGCAGTCTCTGGTCATCCCTGTACTGTGTCTGCAGTCTCTGGTCATCCCTGTACTGTGTCTGCAGTCTCTGGTCATCCCTGTACTGTCCGCAGTCTCTGGTCATCCCTGTACTGTGTCCGCAGTCTCTGGTCATCCCTGTACTGTGTCTGCAGTCTCTGGTCATCCCTGTACTGTGTCCGCAGTCTCTGGTCATCCCTGTACTGTGTCCGCAGTCTCTGGTCATCTCCTGTACTGTATCTGCAGTCTCTGGTCATCTCCTGTACTGTGTCCGCAGTCTCTGGTCATCCCTGTACTGTCTGCAGTCTCTGGTCATCCCTGTACTGTTAATTAGTTTGCACTACTGTACGAGTTGTTTTTTCTAAACCAAAAGCTCGATATTCAGGTTTCATTGCAGTGTTGGCACTTTGAAAGAAATAAGTTGGTTTTGGGTTGCAGTTTGGGCGCTCGGGCTCAAAAAGGTTCGCCATCACTGGGGGTCTCTATTTGATAATAATTACCTTCTTCTCCACTGAATATATTAAAATTTAGAAAACCCCCTTGCAAGCACTGAAACATTTAGAATAGGGAGAAATATGGAAAAAGTTATATGTTAATTAGAGTTTTTCATTTTTATTCCAACATCCTCCTTTTTTAATACAAAAGATAAATATATTCAGGGTAAATCATAAAAAGTGTTTAAGACACTAGAATTCCAGCATGCTTCCACAAGAGAGATTTCAATGTGGGTGGAAGATTCATGTACGTGTTTTAAACAGAAAGCTGAATCTGGGGCATGCACTGCTTATGGCGGCACACTGGAAAACTGTGCTTCCTCCTGCCACTTCATCTGCCACACAGACACTAGTGGCAGGAGGTTTTATAGCTGGGTGGGCAGCTCATTACACCTTTACCCAAGTTGTGTGGCTGTATTCATTAATTACCCATCACCAACTTCCTAGCCCTAATGACATTCACCTACAACACCCCAATATCGCAGAGGACCACAAAAAAGAAACTTGTTCTAGATTTTTCCACTATCAACATGCCTGATACATGGCTCCACACCAAAGGGGAAGCACACATAATAAACATGGCTCCTGCCTTAGAAGACAGTGGAATCAACATATCACAGACCTTTGACCTAAATTTTCAAACTTGAAACCCTGCTTAAAAAGATACAGACCTCAGATATATCCGTGGAACTGACTCTTCTCAGAACCCAGCTCATATCACATTTCCTTGAAGCTAAAGCCACTCTGAGTGCAGGCAAAAGTTTTCCAAGTACAGTTACCAGTGCAGTAAGTAATTTTCCAGGGTCCTCTGGCATCAAAAAGCAAAAAACATTTGTTTGTTCTATAGTCACCAATGACAATACTGTTACTTCCTTTTCAATTAAGATTTGGAACATCTTCAGATTACTATGCCAAACTTTACAACCTATCTACTAACCGAAGCACTCCTCAGACATGACTACACAAAGAATGAATTAAATACAATCTAACCAAATAAAGCATGGTGACATTAGACACCCAGAGAACTGATCTCCTCAAGCAATCAATCACACCGCTAGAGTTTGCACTAGCTAACAAACACACTAAATCCAGCAAGGTCCCAAACCCTGATCATTTCAATCTGTCCTATTACAAGCAATATCAAATCCAACTGCCCCCTACTTCCCTGCCAGCTTCAACGCACTGTATCAGGACTTGCACCCAAACCCCAACACCCTAGCATTGGTGCAGATCCTATTCAGTGCTCTAACTACAGAGTCATCTCACTTCACAGTGTAGACGTAAATCTTTGTCAAAATCCTGGTCCCGCCTCTGGTTTCCTATATCCAGAACTTCATCCACTTGGACTAGGTGAGCTTTATGCTCACCACAGAGGTCCATGACAGTATGTCTCGATGCTTCCATTAAAAAGGCCTCTGACAGAGTTGATTGTACCTTCACGTTTCACCTTGGAAACTATAGGATTGGGCCTGCAGATGCTTGCTTAAATAGTCTCCTTGTACTCTACTCCTTCAGCACAAATCTGGGTAAGCAGAGTTCTCTATACATGCCCTTTTTTCCTTCTCATTTTCATTTTGACAGTAGAACATTTCTGAGAACCACTAGAGTGAACCTGGACACCAGGAGGTCTCCATATAAGCAGATGACTAGCTATTCTTCTTAAGCAGCCCTGACATTATGACCCCCAATCCTGCAGCGCAATTCTCAGCATATTAGGAACTGTCCAATTTCCACATTAATTATCAAAACCTGAAAGCTATAAATTTAACCTTGACAGGTACGCAGACTTATGACAAACTCCTGTTTCCTGTTTCAGATGAGCTCTCTCCTACATTAAAATGCCTAGACATCTAACTGCCATACAAACTGTAACAACTTTTCAACTTTAACTTTGCTCCTAATAAAAATAGGGAGATGAAATATAATCAAACAGATTATACCACTTATTCAGTCCTTCAAGTGTTCCTAAACCCACAACAGTAAAATCAGTCTGTATATGCAGTAAAGCATGCTTGTTATACTCACTGTGGAACCTAAGGGGTTAATCCTCTCCATTGTGTAAAAAGGTCGTCTTCTCTGATCCTGTCTTCTCTGCTCCTCCTTTTCTTCAAATGTCCACCTCTTTATCTCCAGATAACACAGATTGAACCCGTAGCCATTCTGCACATGCTCACTTTAGTGTGTATTGCTAGAGATGTTTTTTTTTTCTTGGGAGAGTGCATGTGATCAGCACACGGCCAATCAGCACTGTCCAGACAGAGGTCAGGGGTTTTGCATCCTCCTAGAGCAGAATGAAAACTCCTCCTACAAGCTTTAACCAGTGCTCTGCTGAACACTGATAGTAGTCACAAGACTGCTCTAACGGCTGATGAGAAAAGGTATTTAGCAGTTTAAATTTACTAAAATAATTGCACTTCCATGTTCTGTGTACTGTGGGAGACCAGATACAGTGAATGCAGGGTCCTAGGTTTAGTAACAATTTAACAACGTATGCTTCTACAAACCATCTTGCATTAAACATTCCATTCTCTACAGACCAAAAATCTAACAGAATGTCTCTCTTTGACATTACGTTATATCATATTGCTTCCCACCTAACATAATCCAGACTGGTGGATGCAAAAAACCATGAAAAAGTGGCTGTTGTCACCTGGCTGTTTGGCAAACATGCATTTACACCTACAAAGTACCCCTTTTCCTCTCCCCCTTTTCCCCATCCAAGGAAACTTTTCCAAGAGGTTTACTCAGAAAAACCTTTAACCTTCACTTCACTTTCAGCAACTTAACCTGACTGATATCTGACCAAAGGTTTTTTAAGACTCCAAACTCTCCACTTTGGCACCCATGCAGATTATTCAGCTTTCACACTACTTAAGTTCTTATCCGTGTTCTCAAGTTGAGTGCTCCATGACTCGAGCACAAATGCTTAGACACATAGGAAAGAGACCCCAGTCATCAACTGCACAAACTGAAATACTAACCTGCTCCTTTAAATCACCCATGAGCAACAGATACCAGGAATCTGGTTAAACAATCCTCACCTGCTGGTGCAGAACCCCTAGCATAGTGCATTCTATTCTACCCTTCCTTTCCAGAGGTTTATTGGATATGTGGCCTTTCACCAGGTGACATACTTCACATCCTTTGGACCTGCCCATCCCTACACACTTTTGGGCTCAGTTCAGCCAAAAATTTACTTTCAACCCTATACCAAAGAAACCTGCATTATCTCTCCTACACCTCAATGCCCTGCCTCTTAAAGCATACAAACAATCAATCATGATCAACATGATCAATACAGCATGTGCCTGCATTCCTACACTGTGAAAGTGCCCATACCCACGCAGAATCCAACAATGGTTCCACTTTATTATGATATCAAACAAATGGAAGACCTCACTAGCTCCACTAAAGGTTCAGACGCAAAATTCCAAAACACTTGACACTGCTGGTTAGCTGATCTTCTTCACAGAACAATACAAATGCCTCCTCCTCTTGGGTCCCCCCCACCTCAAGCACTACCTGACAGCTCCCACCTCCCCTTCCATTCTCTTTCTACCCTCTTTTCTCTTTCCACTCTCACCCCAGCCTTCTGCTACCCCTCTATCCCCCTATACCACTTGTGACATGGGGTAGTTAGCTCTCGTGGTAGATGCGTTGTTTGAGTGAGTTCATGGCAGACAGGAACTATTTTTAAGGATTTGGTAGCCCACTTTTATTTAAAGTTCACAAATGAATGATTCCTACGCAGGGGGTCTTCTCCAACTTGAACAGAAATCCAAACATTGGAAAATGCTGAGCCACCTGGTTTATAAGCTCACTCAGCTTCACTTACAGTACCTCTCCTGGATACTTGGCTCTCTAGCCTTTAGACATGTTCTCTTGCTATAAACGCCACCTCTGGCCTATGGATGGGGGTTCTCCTGCCACCCTGACAGGAGCCGTCCTAACTCCTGGATCCGAGACCTCTGTCTCTTGGCTTCCGGGTGGGTCCACTGACCCTTCAACGAGATCTTCCATCTCCCCCACTGGGAGCGGTCTCCAAACTTGGAGCCCTGAGCTATTCTCAGTCACTAGTAACAACACCTCACAGCTGTGTACTCCAGATTGCAGGTGTCTAGCAAAACCCAGACACAGGATTGAATGTTCTGATCCAGAGCTGCAGAAACCAGAGTAAGCCCACACACATTTGTGCCATTAGTGTGCTTGCCTCTTACAAAATATGGCGTAAACTGCCTAATTACACAGTGACAAGGCCTTGCACTGCCACACTCACCACCCTTTCCCATCCAACTGTGGAGTCCCCAGCAAACCCCTCTAGCACATCCCTTCCCCTCCTCTCTCCTGCTAAGGATCATCCTTCCCTCACTCCATTCTAACTTCTCTCTCTTTCCAATGCCCAACCCTCTTCTCCACCGCATTAGTTCCCTTTCCCAGGGCATCCCTCTTAACCATTAAAATGTAGCATCTGATGCCTCCTTGACTGCCTGTGACCAAAGTTATCTGTACATCCCCCCCTTATGTGTTATGCTTTGCTGTTTCACAAGTGTAAGACATTTACAGGAGACACCACTGTTTTATAAGAGTTCATTTGTATGATCTCCCAGTATGACTTTACCGTTAGCTTTTATATAATGTTTAACAATGTTTATTGTGGGCAATGAATCTGACGTATACTGTATCATTTCTAGATGCTACTTTTACAATTAAAGAACATATAAAAACTAATTTCCCACCATGTGTGCCTTTAAAAAAAACAATATTGTTTAATTTAAAATACCACTTTTATTTATTAAGTCAAATATTTGACTTAACACATCTACTTTTTTGCATTAAATGGGATGACACTGTATGTGACGCAAAATGTAAATACTGCAAGCACCTTAGATGTACTGGTTTCTGTATTTTGCTCTTTTCTTAAAGATAGGAGGATATATTTTCAAATGTGCATGGTATGCCTGGATATATTATAACAAGCAATGTATTTTAAAATTACAGTACTTTCAGTCCATTGTCACTGCAGATTTACAAAAATTGCCCCCTTAATTTGTAATCTCTCCCGGCAACATTCTTCTAAGGGTTTTAAAAATACCAGTTAATGTTCCTGGGGAATGTAGGCAGATACGGGAATTCTAATGTACCAACTGCAGTAAAATTATTTTATGCCAAAAAGGCATCATACACTTTGGTATTAGAGGAAGAAAACCTAATGCAGATATACACAGATATAGCACAGATATGCAAATAATGGGACACGATTCCTAAAAGGAGTGTGTCTATGATACAAAAAATAGACATAACTTTATAAACTTTTGGAGAAAAGATTTGCAAACTCATATTCAGAAATGCTATTGATCATACTCTAGGAAGGCTCTATTTGGTCCTGCCTTTTGCAGACACTCACAAGCAGTATTGGATTGAGCACAACTCTTGCAAGGACTGAAGTTGTCAAAAAACAACAAACAAAAATTCATAACTCACCTACCAGCCAACCTTCAACGAACAGAATTAACCCTGTCTAATAGTTCACATTAAAAGAAGGGGTTTATTTTGCACACATTTGCAAATATATGAGTAAGCTGCAGAGGCCACATCACGGCACCCCAGTGTACTGCAGTCCTAACTCTAGAAATTCAGAGAGTCACCAACGTTGAAGCACATATATAATAATGGATAGATTAAGGGCAAGTATGCCTGGAGTGAGCCTACCCCTCTTTAAAGGTATAGGAACGTGCTGGACACCCAGCAATAGCACAATGGCAGCGAAGGCATCCAGTGCATCTCCTCACCAGGACAAGGATTGAAGCTGGCCATAAACCAGACCAGAATTTTTTTTTTTATTTTCATTGTTGGAACATTATTTTAATTTTCTAATAGTTGATGGGGTCAGATAGATGTTCATTAGCAAAAAGGAATATCAAAGCAGCAGAAAGGACATTTTTTCTTGAATTAACAAATTTCTAACTGTGAATTAGGTTTTCGTTTGGGAAAACTCATAAACATTGTAATGAAACATGTTTAATATATCTGGGATTCAATTCGAATAGCAGGTGTGGATGAAATTTAAAGGGCTCTCAAATTAAATTAGTTGACCCAATGATGGCAAGAATGAATGGTCTGATTAATAGTTTTTCTACAAATGTTCATAAAAATCTAACCATGTATAACCATGTATAAATACCTGTAATAAATAAATAAACAGCCAGCTTTAGACAAGGATTCCCACAGCAGATCAGTATGGTGTGTGAGCTGAGTGGCCAGCAGATTGCACTGTAACCTGGTTTAGGAGGCAAGCACTACACTGAATGCACATTCATTTCTTCAAACTTCCAAAGTGTTTTCTGTTGTTTTCTCTATGTCTGATAAGTGATTTTGTTACCTTTTTCTAGACGGTCAACAATGTGTAACCAACCATCCATCAATAAAGCAAGCATACCAGGTCTGTGATTTTACAGTTTTTACTATAAAATAATATATATTGCTGTGAAGTGCATATAATTTTTGGATAAAATGTCTGTAAATCCAGCCAATTTTCTGCCAGAGAGATTAATGGGGTGCAGCACTGTGTTTCATAGTATCATCTGTGATTTAGGTGCTGTATGTGACTGGAATGTGTATGTCAGCCTGGAACATATTGCCTGCTTGTATGGGATTACACAAGAGCTGTTGTCAATGGGAAGAGTTACATTCACATATGATTACTGCGGACTTGTACATTAGATTAGTTTAAATTAGAATTTTAGTAGTTCTAGTTCTTTGCTGATGGACCTCAAGTTATATTTGTAGCTTGCTGTGGAAATACTCTACTCCTTCATAGAATATAAGTCTGTGTCCTTCTGCCTCCACTTTATCATGCTAATTGATCTGAAAATTCAGTCTGGAGCTGAGCTTGCAAGGCCCCCATTGTATCTTCCTGATTATGGCATGATATGAGTGCATAGCCACTTGCAAGGAAAAAAAAACTTACATATATATATTTTCCTACAGAGGGGTTCATTTTTTGGGACCATTTTAGATATGAATAGTGATTATATACTGTAAGTTGTGCTTTAATAGGCATTTTCAAAACTTTGTAGCTATAAAGGAAACCTGTCATGACAAAGTACACAGGCTGCCATTGTTGGCTTCCTTCTAAAAATGCTGGTTGCCCAGCTGGCATTCTCTGAGTTTAATATTTTTTGAGTCACTAATCCACAATAAATATGCTACAACTGTCATTTATCATGTAATACTTGTTCTGGATTGATGAAAGTACAGAAGCCATACAAGCAATAACATAGCCAAGCAGCTTGCATTTTTAGAAGGATATCAGCGGTGACAACAAATGTATTTCCCTCATGACAGATTTTCTTCTTTAAAGGTCTAGTTTACTTTAGAAGCCATCTCCCACTCATGTCTGTTACTGAGATATACATGAAGGCAAGACTATAGGTTGTAGAGTATGCAGAGTGTGCTGGACATGTAGGCACCGTGTGGACCTCAGCAGGCTGGAGAGCAGAGCTGCATCCTGAATTTGGCTTTATTTTGGCTAAATACAATGAGCAGGGCATAAAGAGTGGAAGATGGGTATTTGTTCACATGTTATCTTTAGGGCTCATTCAGAGCTGTAGAGCCGCTGTCAGCTGTGTGTACATGCACCTTTGAGCTGTGTGCAGGCAGCCCATAGAAGTGGATGCAGATGCAGCAACTTCACAGACACAAATGCATGTCAAAATGCATGACATGCAGACAGGAGCAGGAGCATGGATCCAAATGCAGACAATGTGCGTTCGGATCTGTGCACCGCATGTCAAAGCTTGACATGTGATTGTGTTCATGCAGAAGCTTGCATATAGCTTTGATATGGATGCACACCCAGCAAACAGCATGTAGGCCATGACTGAGCACCCGTTTAAATGAGCCCTTATGACTTCATTTACATGGACGTAGGTGTATTTTCTGCATGAAATGTAGGTTCTTGCTTGCAGAGCTAGAAAAAGATCCTGTGTAAAATACGTACCTAAAGATGCGTACAGCATTTAGATATGTACAGTTCTTCTATTGGCTTTATGCATGTACATGTGCAAGCATTTACATGCATTTATGTAGGTTTACTTGCATTTACAAGCATTAAATCTGCAGATACAGACTCAGCTGTGTTCTACTTTTTTTGTATGGTACTAAACACAGTGTACAATTTCATTTGTAGATGCAGCTGTGTGTGTGTGGTCCCATTGATGCCTATAGTGCCGCATTAAATGCATGCAAAACCATGATGTATGCATATAAATGCAGTGTTATAGATGCCTGTGTGAATGAGGCCTAAGAGATCTTAAATAATACACTTTCACAAATAGAGTTCAGGGCAAGGTTGTCTAAAATGGAGAAGTGAAAAATATTGTCTATGAGAGATTTCTCACTTTTGGGTGAGCTGCCAGGATGGCATTTTTAGTCTTTGAAAAATAACTTGGTGATGTGTTTTGCAATGTTTTGGATTTATATAATACTTGAGTAGATAAATGGAGTAAACAGTTGTGTTTGGTATTAGCTGTCATATGGATTTAATGGGATTAATTTACCAAAGGTAAAAATGCAGTCTACTTGGCATAGGGTCCACTTGGTATAGGGTATTTCGTGAACTTTAATCATTTAATAGGCTGTTCCCACAAATGCTGGCTCTAAGCATAAGGCCTCTTGCACACGGTACTGATGTATGAGCATCAGCATTTCTGGCTGTAATTTCAGGCATTTGTGTGTACGATACATTTCTTATGACAAAATCTAAAACTCAGAATATTTATGCTCATATGTATGTATTCACACATATTTGGGTGTATTTGCACGTACCGGCACAAAATACTGACCTGGAAAGCAGATTTTTCTTTTTCTTTTTTTTTTACTTCAGAATATGCAGCACTTGTTTATGCACCTATGTGCATAGGCACATTGTAAACAATGGGATGCATTTTTTATCAGTACAGAGAAACGCTGTACTGAGGCCTTAGGAAATGTATTTTTCAAAGTGTCTGAAATAACAACTGTCTATCACTACAGAGAACCAGTTTGTATTGTTCTGAAGTGTTCTTATTTTAAACAGTTTTAAATAAAACAGCTCATTAAAGTGCTTTCCTCTACCTCTTAAAGTAGATGTGTTCATATTAAAGTCATTTATATTGGTGCAGTGGTTGTTGATACTTAGAATTTGTTATCACTCATGAACATAGATCCAAATATTAATGGAAAAGTAAAACTGACTCATTGATTTGCTGTAGTTACATTTTAACAATGCCTCACTTAGGTGTCTGTTTATGGACCAGCGGTAATAGATCGCTGCTCAATTCTCCGGCATTCTCGGAGAACACAGTTTATGAAGCAGTTCTCCAAACAAAAGGAGAACGGTCTCCAAACGCTGGAGAACGGTCTACAAACTCTGGAAAACGGCTCATTTTACTATAATCTCTCGAGATTATAGTAAAAGATCAGTTTATTAAACAGAGGTAAATTATCTCTGCTTAGTTTTCGGTCCCTCCAATTCTCCAGCTCTGGGCTGGAGAATCTGGAGGGAGAACACAGATTTCCAGAGAAGGGCTGACATGATCTCCTGAGTGTCATAAACTGTGAACGACCAGAGAACAGCTGAGATCTGTTGAATCGCAGCTATTCTCTGTGTCATAAACGGACACCTTAATTTGTTAATTTCAATGTAAAGGCACATTTGTCAAATGTTGTTTAGTTTGGGATAGAATGGGGGAGGGGTTAGGCTGAGGAGATTCCCCCCTCTATTTGTGCTGGTGATCATTCGACTGAGACAGAAAGTGAAGATGTAATTGAAAATCTTAAGAGCAGAACATCAGAGGAAATTGTCCAATTGGGACACCTCTTCTTATGACAAATCTCCGCAATTGGAATTTGTTCTCTTTAGATACATTTCCTCTCATTTTCTATGCTTATTGGAAATGTACAATTGTATTAATATTTGGTCGATGGCATTGAGAATTGGTTGGGGTTGGTTTACATTGAGGTCGTCTTTATTGGTGGTATTAATACTAGTAATATTAGAAATTGAAGTAGTAGTAGTAAATGGGATGGTTTTATACATTGCATTGGGAATTTCCTGTTTTTCTGTTGTAGAATCACTTATAAGCTATGCTCTAGTAGAGCACTTTGATGCTGATCATGTCTTGTTTATTAAAGTCCAAGTTCACCTTTTTCACCTTTTTTTTCTCTGCTTTTTTCTTTTTCTCTTTTAAATGGATTTAACTTTTTTCCCCTCTTTTCACAATTTTTAACAGTGATGTGACTCTTTTATATTTCCTTTGGAGTCACACTCCATATGAATCAGTAAAGAATATATCATCATTTCCAGACCATATTATTATTTTAAGAAAACACTTTTTTTTACCATGTGGAAAAAAAACAGCTGTTCCCCAGGCCCTTCAGGTGACATAAAACATGGACAGGTTACATTACATGAGGGTTGATTTACTAAAGGCAAATTGACTGGTCACTTTACCAAAGGAACTTGCACTTTGCAAGGGAATATTCTCAAGGTCTTCGTATATGTAGAGAAATTTCACTTTGCAAGGAATACCCATTCCTATGCAAGAGAAATGAAAATGTTTTTTTCATGCATGATTGGATCATGGAAGTCAGCCGAATTTAACCTTATTTACTAAGCTCTGGGGAGAATTCAAGTGCAACTTTCTTTGGTAAAGTAACAGTCTGTTTGCCTTTAGTAAATCAATGCCATGGTCTTTAGATGTGAAAAGGTTTTCGAAAGTTTCATATCTTAAGAATATGCAGATAGTCTTTTGTTCTAAGACAGCAAGATCCTTCCAGGTAGATAGAAACATGTTTTTGGAAACAGTAACAAATTTCTTTATGCCCAGCTTACCTTCTTCAAATGTTTATCTAAAGAAAACATGGGGGTTGATTTACTAAAAATGGAGTGTGCAAAATCTGGTGCAGCTGTGCATGGTAATCAATCAGCTTCTAACTTCAACTTGTTAAGCTTGACAAAAAAAAACCTGGAAGCTGATTGGTTTCTATGCAATGCTGCAACAGATTTTGTACTCTGCAGTTTTAGTAAATCAACCCCTTTCATCTGGTAAAAAAAAGTCCATTATTTAATTAATAGTGTTGTACCTATTTCTGTCCACAAGATGTCAGTATAATTATACAGAACCAGTTCCTTACCCCAGGCTTACAGGGAGAGCAGTGATTGGTAGGCCAGCAGATTTTCGTAACAAGCGAATAACGTGATGGGCAGTGTTGTTTGTTTGTTTGTATAATTTAGCAGGCCCAACATATGCTCTTTAACTTTAATGTTTATAAACTACTATCAGGTTGGAGCTTCTGTATTTGCTAATGATACAGAACGATACAGGGAAATGGATTCAACACAGCATAAAGCTAAGTTACAGGAAGACCCGGATACAATTGGGAGATGGGTGGAGATCTGCTAGATGAGGTTCAATGTCAAAAAATGCAAAGGTATGCATTTGGGTGCCAAGAATCTGCAGGCAAGATATATATTAGGAGGGGTTATAATGGGGGAATCGATGATGGAAAAGAATAGGGGCTTCTAGTGGACCACAGACTTAGCAATAGCATGGAATACCAGGCTGTTGCTGGCAGAGCAAACAGAATACTCACATGCATTAAAAAGAGTATTTACTTGACGGACAAATTGATACTTTTATCCCTTTACAAAATATTGGTTTGACCTTATCTTCATTTTGTAGTTCAGTTTTCAATTCAGTCTCTTAGATTGTAAGCTCCAAGGAGCAGGGCCCTCCTAACCCTTTTGTATTGAACTGTATTGTTGCTGTATTGTCTCCCTTTGTATTGTAAAGAGCTGGACAAACTGTTGGCGCTTTATAAATAATGTATAATAATAATAACTTTGCACAGCAGCATTGTCAGTCTGGGAGGAGGGTAGATGCACTAGCAGATTTTGATGGGTTTTACCGACAAACTGAAGCTGAAGTCCAGCTAACACTTTATAAGCAGTTACAGCAGTTTCTTTCTTCTGGGATCAAGGTTTTGCATAAATAAATAAAAGCTGATCGTTCTAAGCACCCCTGTCGGTGGTAAATGGTTTATATCTATCCTCTAACTGCCACTTTGTCTGGAAAGCTTAGTCTGTTAAAGGAAGTTGAAAACTAACAGGCTTTCTAGCAGGATCACTAGCTGATAACAAAGGAAAAAAGCCTTAAAAGAAAATTTAATGCAGGCACCACATCTAAGCTGCAATTTAATAATTTTTTTTGTGTTGGGGTTTAAAGCAGAACTAAAGGCAGCTATACTTTTCCTCCAATGGTCCCCATCCCGGGTGGGCACCAGCATTTTCTTCTGTGTGCTGGTTTTTGGCCATTGCAATTGGACTTTTCCTAACCTTAACCACCATGTAATTATATTCTCTGTATTACTACAAAGAACACCAAGTAAGCATGACACCAATGCTGACTGTATATCAACTGTGTGATGGAGCAACCATTTTTTTATCATCAGTTAAAAACATGTTTTTGTGTTTATTTTTGTGTTTTACAGTATTTCCTACCATCTCCATCACTATAGATTTACTGATGATACCACATGGGGTTTACATTGACAAATGTACCTATAGGTAAAAAAATGACAAGAACAAAACAATTTCCTATAGTTGGAAAAAAATATAATGGTTTACTTTGATCATTGTCCATGATAGAATAGGACACAAACACAAATTTGCAGGCAACTATGAACAAATAGAAATAAACATTCACTTGACATCATTGAAAAAAAATATGTGAAGAAATTTCAGAAGAATATATCACTTTCGATGTGTTGACATGTACACGCCTAAACAATGCAAAACACACAATACAGCAAATTGAAAATAATTTGCATAACTATGTGAATTTAAATTGCATGGGTGTGTAACTCATAATTAAACTGACAGCAAGTAAATCACAACACTTTAAAGATGATGTCAGATTGGTAATTTCAGGATAGAGTCAGAAAGTTGTCAGTGGCCTGCCATATACATATACAGTGAGGTCCATATACAGTGGGGATTGAAAGTTTGGGCACCCCAGCTAAAAATTTGTATTAATGTGCATAAAGAAGCCAAGGAAAGATGAAAAAATCTCCAAAAGGCATCAAATTACAGATTAGACATTCTTATAATATGTCAACAAAAGTTAGATTTTATTTCCATCATTTACACTTTCAAAATAACAGAAAACAAAAAAATGGCGTCTGCAAAAGTTTGGGCACCCTGCAGAGTTAATATCTTGTACTGCCCCCTTTGGCAAGTATCCCAGCTTGTAAACGCTTTTTGTAGCCAGCCAAGAGTGTTTCAATTCTTGTTTGAGGTATCTTTACCCATTCTTCCTTACAAAAGTCTTCCAGTTCTTTGAGATTTCTGGGCTGTCTGTCACGCACTGCTCTTTTAAGGTCTATCCATAGATTTTCAATTATGTTGAGGTCAGGAGATTGTGAAGGCCATGGCAAAACCTTCAGTTTACGCCTCTTGATGTAATCCCCTGTGGATTTTGAGGTGTGTTTAGGATCATTATCCATTTGTAGAAGCCATCCTCTCTTTAACTTCAGCTTTTTCACAGATGGCATCAAGTTACCATCCAAAATTTGCTGAAATTTTATTGAATCCATTTTTCCTTCTACTCGTGAGATGTTCCCTGTGCCACTGTCTGCAACACAACCCCAAAGCATGATTGATCCAACCCCATGCTTAACAGTTGGACAGAGGTTCTTTTCATTAAATTCTGTGCCATTTCTCCAAACGTACCTTTGCTCATTCCGGCCAAAAAGTTCAATTTTAACCTCATCGGTCCACAGAACTTGTTTCCAAAATGCATCAGGCTTGTCTATATGTTAATTTGCAAAGTTCAAACGATGATTTTTTTGGTGAGGACGTAGAAGAGGTTTTCTTCTGATGACTCTTCCATGAAGACCATATTTGTACAAGTATCTCTTTATAGTGGAATAGTGTACCACAACTCCAGTGTCTGCCAGATCTTTCTGGAGGGATCATGCAGTCAAACGTGGGTTTTGAATTGTTTTTCTCACAATCCTGCGAGCTGTTCTGTCTGATATTTTTCTTGGTCTTCCAGATCTTGCTTTAATTTCCACTGTTCCTGATGACTGCCATTTCTTAATTACATTCCGAACAGAGGATATTGACATCTGAAAACGCTTTGCTATCTTCTTATAGCCTTCTCCAGCTTTGTGAGCATCAACTATTTTCAGTTTCAGTTTTCTAGACAACTGCTTAGAAGAACCCATGATGCTGATTGTTGGGGCAAGGTCAGATGAGTCTGGGCATTTAAAACCTTTGAGATTGACATCATCTGGTCTTTCCAGACAATGATTGAGAACAATCCATGACACTGGCAGGTCTCAGCTTGGCCAAGGGGGCAGTGCATGCTATAAATTCTGCAGGATGCCCAAACTTTTGCAGACACCATTTTTTGTTTTCTGTTATTTTGAAAGTGTAAATGATGGAAATAAAATCTAACTTTTGTTGACATATTATAAGAATGTCTAATCTGTAATTTGATGCCTTTTGGAGATTTTTCCATCTTTCCTTGGCTTCTTTATGCACATTAATACAAATTTTTAGCTGGGGTGCCCAAACTTTCGATCCCCACTGTATATATTATAGTTATATAATGGATATGGGTTGAAAGTGCACACTCTCAGGTTTAATTTGAGGGTATGTACATCCAAATTGGAGGAAGGGTTTAGGAATTACAGCTCTTAAGATTACCCATCACCCCTTTTTCAAGGGACCAAAAGTAATTGGACAAATGAATATAATCATAAATAAAATGTTCATTTTTAATATTTTGTTGAGAATCCTTTACTGGCAATGACTGCCTGAAGTCTGGAACTCATTGACATTACCAAAGACTGGGTTTCCTCCTCTCTGATGCTTTGCCAGGCTCAAACTGCATCTGTCTTCAGTTGTTCTTTGTTTGGGGGTCTTTCTGTCTTTAGTTTTGCCTTCAGCAAGTGAAATGCATGCTCAGTGGGGTTGAGATCAGGTGATTGACTCGGCCATTGCAGAATATTCCATTTCTTTTCCTGGAAAAGCTCCTGGGTTGCTTTTGCAACTTTTTTTAGTTACCTGTAAGGCTGATTTCACACTATTCCGTTGCAAAAATGCAGCAAAAACACATATGTACTTTGCATATTATGTGGTTGCCTGACTTCAGCCTGCACCTGAGAAAAAAGGACATGTGACCCAGAAAATGCACCAAAAATACAACAGCAGGTGCGTTTTTGCCATGTTATTGATGCGTTTTCCATTCATTTCAATAGGGGGGTGTATTTTTGGTGTGGTTTTTATACTGCACCAAAAATGAACCAAAAATGCAGTGTGCAAAACCTACAACTGACTTGTGTGAAGAGTTCCATAGGATTTAATGGTCATGCATTTTTGTTCCCCTTTTTGTAAGGCCGAAATGGAAGAAACGCTACTCAGTGTATTACACTTGATTGTCATAATGTAATTATTGCTGTTATTGTTTTTAAGCTGTTTTTCCTAATATAAAGGCTAATATCTTAACAGAGCATTTGCTTCATGTTTCTGCTGGTATTAGAGTGGGGATTCTCTAGATACACGGTTACATAATGGCTGGTTATTTAACAGATGCTACTTTCTCTAATGAGAGCAGACTGGAGGAATACGGTGGAAGTGGATTAAAGGCCTATAAGTTTATGGCGGCCGCTGTGACGTCAGTTATCACCAGCAAAGACCAATTTTCATATGGAATGCAGTTTTTCCAATAACAGCATTTTAGAGTTATAGTATTAAAATATCTATTCGTTATATTATATGTTTTTATTTCATTTGTCATAGTTTAGCCCGCTAGGTAAATCCCTGTATTTGCAATTATGCTTGACTCCTGGATGACTAAGTCTGGACCTTCTAAAATAAATATGTTCTCTGTTTCCAGGCTGTACTGGATCATTTAATATGCAAATTAAAGGTAAACTAAATGGAGTTTCTGGTTTGACCTCAGATTTGAGGTTGATGGCAAACAGGCTTTTCACTTTACAAGGGAATTTTTCTATTGCTTAGTGAATGATGCAAAAATTGACTTTTGCAAAGAATATCCAATCATGTGCAAGGAAAAAAACCAGTATATTGGACAATGGAAGTCAGAAGATATTTACCTCACTTTACCTCACTCCCTTACAAATTGAACTGAAATTTGCCTTTATTAAATCAGCCCCATTGTCTCCTTGTTCATGTTCTCCCATCTGCTGAAAAATATCTGTTATCTATGTCCCTTTTGGATACAAAACGTTTTACATGGTCAAAAATTTTTTTTGCCTGAACCTGGACTTTAAAGTACTAAACCCCGGACCCTGCTTCCACTATATCTGGTCTCCCACAGTACACAGAACATGGAAATGCAATTATTTTAGTAAATATAAACTGCTAAATACCTTTTCACATCGGAAGTTAGAGTAGTCTTGTGAGTTCTATCTGTGTCAAGCCACCACTAGATAAAGCTTGCAGGAGTTTTCTTTCTGCTCTAGGAGGATGCAAATCCCCTGACCTCTGTCTGAACAGTGCTGATTGGCCCTGTGCTGATCACATGCACCCTCCCTCTCTAGCAATACACACCAAACTGAGCATGTGCATGCCTACGGTTCAGTCTGAACATAAGAGGTGGTCGCTTCAAAAAGGGGAGGAACAGAGAAGAAAGGATCAAATAGCGTTTTTACACAATGCAGAGGATTAACCCCTTAGCAGGGGCGGACTGACAACTCATGGGGCCCCCGGGCAATAGGGTATCATGGGGCCCCTGTGTCCTGGCCCAAACTCAAAAAAGCCTATGAAAAAGGTACTAGGGGCATCTCATGGGGCCCCTACTGACCCCGGGCCCTCGGGCAGTGCCCGAGTTTCCAAATGGTCAGTCCGCCCCTGCCCCTTAGGTTCAACAGTGAGTATAACAAGCATGCTTTACTGCATATACAGACTGATTTTACTGTTGTGGGTTTAGTGACACTTTAACAGTTGAAGTATAACTAAAGACAAAACCTTTATTTTTTGGGATAAAGTAGGGAGTAGTTATTCTCTGGGTCTCTTTGGAGAAATTTCTTTTCACTTCCTGTCTTGACACAATAGTAAAGTGAGAGGAAATCTCTCCAAAGTCTTTCTTGGACAGTTGTTAGCAGAATAATTGTTCCCATAGACAGACTTTCCTTCTATTACTGTTCTGGTGACAACTCAAAATGTTGGACTTTCTCTCGTTTTCTCTCAGAGATTTTTTTTCTCTCCAGACAGCAATAAACCAGGGTTCTAAGTGCTAAGGAAACACTTTTTTTTAATTTTTTACCAAGAAGGCAAAATCTTTTATTGAATAAAAATATAACAGAATTTTACAGTACAAAGAATTGAATTGTATAAAGATTACAGAGAAACGGTAATAAACAACCAAACAAAACCAAGAAAAATCAACAAGGTGACAATGAAAATTGAATACTAATCATGATATAGAAGTAAACACCTGTACAGAGTATATATCTGTCTGCTGCAGGGGAAGGACAGCTAGTCATCACATCCCATTATGGAAAGAGCAAATCTACCACAAAAAAGGTAATATATGTGAGTATTGCATATATCTAGACAAGAAATAGGCAAAGAAACCAAAAGCAAATGCACAGTCTTTATATATGGGGCCACAGCAAACCCATCTCATCTATGTGCAGGTATCCACAGACTGCAACCAACGATCCCATATTTTATTATATTTGCTGGGACAGCTTCTATTAACATATATCAATTTCTTCAAAGGTACAGTGTTATTAATATCTGCCATCCACTCCTCCAAAGTAGGAGGGAGCGGCTGTATCCAATGGCTGGCTACCTATTTCCTGGCACTAAACAATGTTTCATGTAAAAAAGTTGTCAAATTCCTATCAGCATCTAAATTAGGGATTATCCCCAACAAGCATGGCTTTGGATCTAAGGGCAAAGGGGAACCCATATGGTCATGTAAGAATTGGATTACCTGGGTCCAAAATCCATTTATCCGTGGGCATTGCCAGATCAAATGGGCAAACGTGCCCAGGGACACATGGCATTTAGGACAATAGGAATCCCTGTCAATTCTAAACTGTGTAAATCGAGTTGTAGTGCGCTATGCAGAGTTGGGTAAGGTGGTCAGGTAACTTAAGTGAGATCTTGCAGTTGTTTGGAACTTATTCCCATTCCTCATTGTTGATAGCTCCAATGTCTGTTACCTTTCGAGATTTGAGAGAGTAGGCCAGATCAGATGCATCTAGATTAAGGAGAAGGTCATATAGAGAAGAAATCAATTTGCGGGGCTCTTCCCCATATACCACGCCAGTAAAGATATTGATATGAGAGTTGGGAAACCATTAGGGAATTGGGACATTAAGGCATGTCGTACCTGAAATTAACGGAATAGCATAAAATTTGGGAGAGATAATTCCTGCTTCAGGACCCTAGCCCTCCCAGCTCTGCACATACCCCAACTTGTGCGAGCATTAGTCCCAAACAGTGCACCAAAACTCTGGTTGTGCAGACTTAAAAAAACAACTAGGAAGACGAGTAATCTCTGAAAAACGTGACAGGGGAGTAGGTACAGGAGCCAGCAAGCTGGCACCCATCCCATAGGGGAGGAAGCACAGGCCATGTGTTGCTGCCGAAGTACATCTGGAAGGAGCATGCAGCATCAAGTATCGTGCAAAGATGGTAAAGTATCCAGGAAAGCCCCTCCAGGATGTGTTAAAAGAAGGGGGGTATGAGAGGGTAGTTCCATGCATGATGATGACAGGAGATGGCATAGTTCATACATAAACAGATATCATCCAACATAGCAGAAATGATAAAGCACCCACGGTGACCAGGAGAGGTTGAACGGCAGGATGCCCCATAGTGGCTGTGTAGTTGTCTTCCAGCAACAGCGATTAAGTACTTAACAAATAGATAATGGAAAAGACATAATGTGGGCTGAAAGTCGATAAAATACACATACACATACTGTAAGAGAGACAAGACAGTATTAGGGGAGCTGATAGTCTACAAGAAGCTGATATGACAGCTGGGATCCATATACTGTAAGAGACGGTTCAGAAAGGGTCCAGTTGATCCAGCCACATATTGGCAGCCTCCGGTTCCTCAAAAGAGTGTACACGATATTCTCCAAACACACAGAGACGTGCTGGGTATAGCATGGCATACTTAAGATGGCGTACTCTGAGGCGTTGTTTGACTGGTAGAAATCTATTGTAGCAGCGTTGTATCTCCGCAGAGAAATCTAGAAAAACAGCAATTTTCATGTTGTCAAAAGGTATAGTATCTTTCTCCCTGGAGAGGCGTAGTATGGCATCTTGATCTTTGTAGTTGAGAAATTTAGCGATGAAGGCCCGTGGCGGGGCTCCCTGAGAAGGTGGTTTAGCCACCCTTCGGTGGGCACACTCCACGACAAACATAGTAGAGAAGGCCTCCCTACCATAGGTAGAAATAAGAAAGTATTACTGAAATCCTGGCGGGTTGGTTTCCTCTGCGCCCTCGGGAATGGCCAATGAAGTGGAGGTTGTTGCGCCTCATCCTATTTTCGATGTTGTCCTGCTTCTGTTACAATTGGAAGAGAAGATGACACCTGTCCAGAGGAGTCCTGTAGCTGGGGGAGGGCATACTCCACACAACTCAACCTGTGTTCCACTTCAGACAAACGGGCCCGGAGCTTCTGGAGGTCCTGCTAAATAAGAGAGATATCCACCTTAACCTCTTCTATTTTAGATGTAAGAGATGTTTGGCGGGCCGAAATAGCTTCCAATACCCTGGCCATCTCTGCTGATGGGGATTCCTGGTCAGTAGAGGGGGAGCCGCCATCTTCCCCGGGCACGTCCTGCTCTTTATGTCTCTACTTATCCAGTTTAGCATCCATTTGGCATCCATTGTTTTCCCAGGGGAGACATGAGTAGTGATGTTACTCTAACCCTCCGGTGATGAATCGGGTCAGGTGAGCTGCTGTGTGACTTGCAGGATAGTGGAAAGGATAAATCTTCGGTGGAGCTCTGCTTACTCGAGACCTACTCCATGACGTGCCAGGACACCCCCCCCCAGTAACACTTTAATCATAAAGAAATTATTGTACATGATTTATATAGCTCAAAAAGTTTGCACAGAACTGTACAAAATTGAGGGAGACAGTTCAGTTACAATACAGTTCAATAAAGGAGGGATCAGAGGGCCTTGCTTGTGATGGCAATCCAACCGGGGAGATATATCGCCATTGGTTTGACTTTTTAACGCTACAGATGTATCAAGGTAGGAAACCTATATGTCCATTTAATACATGCCATAGGGACCTATACAGATAAATGTACATGTATTATTAGACAAATATGGAGGCTGCCCTTGCAGACCTTCTGAAAATGCTATTTGCCTGACTATTATTCTAATGCAGCATCAGTATGTTCTGTGTCATTAACCGAGAACAAGTTTGTAGATCAGGAAGGTCTAATGAAAGTTGGAAGTCCTTATCTATATACATGTTCTGGTTCTATGACTCTGAATATGTCAGAGAGTTCACATAACTACCAGCCAGATGGCATCTTCAGAAAAAGAGGACAATAGTGGCTGCCTACATGGTTCTGAAATGGCAGGTTTACAGGTTTAATATTAAACATTAACCTTTCTATAATACCTTCAGCACTGTGGACAGCACAGAGTACAAACCTGTCATTTCCATTCATTCAAGGTGGTATCCGCTGGACATACATGCAGTATTACCTATTTTCACATGTAAGAAACGACTCACGTGGAAAAGGAACTTTCAGATCACAAAGAAGAATATCAAAGGGTTATGGCTTCTGGTAATTCTGTGTTTGGCTCATCCAGGCCTGTACCTCCTGCAAATGCTCGCTTTCCTTTTCTTCTCTCCTCAATGTCCAGCTGTGGAAAGAAAGAGGAGGAAACCCAGTGTAAGCCCCAAGTCATGACTTGGAGCTTACACAAGGTTGAGGACTCTCTCCCAGACCCCATGTGACAGCTCCTGAGTACCTGATCTGCCAGCTGCCAAACAGCAGCACTACCATGATGAAGGAAAGCAGGTTACATGCTCCCCCATACGTGGAAGGATGGAGTATTTTTTCATTGTCTTTAGCAAAGGAGCAAAGGGAAGGTGTACAACCAACATGAAAGGACATCTGCTGCTTTCGACTGCCTGGCCAAAAACACAGGTTGGGTTATATATAGAGTGGGCCACACTGGCAACAACCATGATGTTTTTTTACGTGTTTGTTGGGATATAGAGCGGGTTGTATGATCTGCCCAGGAGCTGGTACTATATGTGGGTTAGTGAACACCAGTCTTCACTTCACTGAAATAACAAAGTATACCTATCAGAGCATTTCATAGACTGCTAAGAGAGGTTTTTAGGACAGGTGAGCGTTGTTCTGCACTTATAAGTGGAACTCTCAGCCAGCTCTTCAGGTTTCACATTGACCAATATTGAATCGCTTCGGTGCACGTTTGTAAACTGTGATGAAAGCTTACTGGGAGCTTACTGGGTTATAGTACATTAGGAATAGATGCGCTGTGTATTATAGATATTTTAGGGTTTTTGTGTTTATTTTTTAGTATTTAAAGTGTAAAGCCAATCAATAAAATCTTACATAAGTTGTAACATGTTATTTTCAAAAGCAATTTCAATATGTTTATATCTGCAGCTTTCTTTATAAAAAATACCTGCTAATCCTTCCGGGAAGGTCCTTCTTCAGACACCTACTGTTATAGAGTGACAGTGCTCTGTCCGGGCTTCCCAGTTGTGTTTCTTAATTGTCTCCCTGTCACATGGACTTCCCAAAGGGACTACAAAGTGACCATTTAACACATAATGCAAAGGCATGGTCCACTGTCTCCATTAGGATACCCCTGAGAAATGTAGCACTTTCTATGAAAATCTAAAAAGACATTTGACCTTTTTAGGTTTCTGTATGCAAAGTGATATAAAATACTTAGTTCCTCTATATTCAGTGCTTATGTGCAATATATATAAAATGAATGCATAATAATGCAATAAGAATTCATAAAACATAAAGTGCCTCTGTGTGCATTAATTAAAAAATCATAAAAATCATATCAATCCATAAATCAACAAACTCATCAAAATTCATAAAGTGCAAAACTGATCAGTGACCATAAGTGAATGTGTGAACTGAGTCCATCTACTGCAGAAAATATAAGACAGACTCATGCCCTGATCTCTAATTTGGACTGCACCTCTTTGTGAATGGTCACCACCACCAATACAAAGTGCTTACCAAGGGGTTAACCTCCAGGTCATAAGAGATTAACTGTGCATGTGTATCCAGCAATGCTCAGCAAAAACAGTCTGAACCTCAACAGGATGGCCCCGGCACACCTCATATCTGCAGTGTGTCACCACAGAAAGAGTGTTGTTATAACTCAAGAAAAAAAAAACCAACAGACCATGACCCAATATTTTCTAAACAGTGAGTTTAATGAACATATGTAGTACTCACAAATAAAATGGAATCAAAGCATGTAACACAGCATTGCTGCCTGACACAGGTGTGCGCGATGAAGTCATGAATAGGCTCCCACCCCTGAGAAGTGTCATACAGTCCTTGCTGCAGTGCATGAAGATATAAAGTGGCTGCAAAGAGTTTGAGATTAGAAAAACTGAAATGCAACAAAGGATGAAAAAAGTATTTTATTTTTTAAAAATTACATAATGCACAGTGATTTAGCATTAAATATCTAGCAGATAGATAGACAGACAGACAGACAGACAGACATGCTGTATATCAGATAGAATAGGAATAAATCATAGCTCATTCTATTTTTAATCTGCACCATACAAATGTAATCTGGATTTTGATGGTTAGTTAAAGGCTGTACACACATTATTCCTTTGTAGACAACAGTTCAGCCATAGCACAAATAACTTTACATTTTGCGCTGATGATTTGTATAAAATGTCAGGCTGCCCTGACCTCCTAATGAAATATGACAATTTCCACACATTGTCTGTGAATATAATATGGTGCACTGTCCAAATAATAAACTATTGAGTATGTTCATATCCCAGTAAATCTTAAGGATCACATTGATGCTGTATTGACCATGTCCTGTGGCTCCACAATGAATTCTATGTGATTTTTACATCACTGCATTTTTCAGTTGTTCTGCATGATTGTGACAATACATAAACACGCAGATCAGGTTTTCTTCCCATCACCTAGCAACGTCTAGCTTGTGACATCAGAACCATCCCAACCAGCTCCATGGAGTTACAGCTTCCCTCTGTGGAAAAAGCAGTTCCATATCTCAGTTAATCATTCAGGATGCAGCACAACACAGCTTCATTTACACAGCCACCCAACAGGAGCTTTACATAGACCCTCCACCAATGTACACAGTATATATCATCATTTTTTTCCTGACAACAATTACTATTTTACATTATTGCATTCAAATATATATATATATATATATATATATATATATATATATATATATATATATATATATATATATATATACTATATTGCCAAAAGTATTGGGACGCCTGCCTTTACATGTACATGAACTTTAATGGCATCCCAGTCTTAGTCCATAGGGTTCAATATTGAGTTGCAGGTATAACAGCTTCAACTCTTCTGGGAAGGCTGTTCACAAGGTTTAGGAGTGTGTCTATGGGAATGTTTGACCATTCTTCCAGAAGCACATTTGTGAGGTCAGGCACTGATGTCGGACGAGAAGGCCTGGCTCACAGTCTCCGCTCTAATTCATCCCAAAGGTGTTCTATCAGGTTGAGGTCAGGATTCTGTGCAGGCCAGTCTCCACCACAAACTGGCTCATCCATGTCTTTATGGAGCTTGCTTTGTGCATTGGTGTGCACTTATGTTGGAACAGGAAGGTGGCCATCCCCAAACTGTTCCCACAAAGTTGGGAGCATGAAATTGTCCAAAGTGTCTTGGTATGCTGATGCCTTAAGAGTCCCCTTCACTGGAACTAAAGGCCAAGCCCAACCCCTGAAAAACAACCCAACACCATAATCCCCCCTCCACCAAACTTTACACTTGGCACAATGCAATCAGACAGGTACCATTCTCCTGGCAACCACCAACCCAGACACGTCCATCGGATTGCCAGACAGAGAAGCATGATTCGTCACTCCAGAGAACACATCTCCACTGCTCTAGATTCCAGTGGCGGCGTGCTTTACACCACTGCATCCGACGCTTTGCATTGCACTTGGTGATGTAAGGTTTGGATGCAGCTACGTGGCCATGGAAACCCATTCCATGCAGCTCTCTAAACACTGTTGTTGTGCTAATATGTAGGCTACTCGAAGTTTGGAGGTCTTTAGCTATTGACTCTGCAGACAGTTGGCGACTTCTGCGCACTGTGCACTTCAGCATGTGCTGACCCCGCTCTGTCATTTTACATGACCTACAGCTTCGTGGCTAAGTTGCTGTTGTTTCCAGTTGCTTTCACTTTGTTATAATACTACTAACAGTTGATCGTGGAATGTTTAGTAGCAAAGAAATTTCACGGATAGACTTATTGCACAGGCGACAACCTATCACCATGCTTGTACTCACTGAGCTCCTGAGAGCGACCCATTCTTTCAAAAATAATTGTAGAAGTAATCTGTATGCCTAGGTGCTTGATTTTATACACCTGTGGCCATGGAGGTGATTGGAACACCTGAATACAGTGATTTGGAGGGGTGTCCCAATACTTTTGGCAATATAGTATATATATAGAGAGTGAAAATTGTGCTCTTTTATTTAAGGATAGTGATCATATGAAGCCATTTATTAACAGATACAATAGTTGTTTGGCTCCTTTTTAAATCATAATGATAACAGAAATCACCTAAATGATCCGGATCAAAAGTTTACATACATGGAATGTTTGGCCTTGGTACAGACCCACAGGTAACCTCAGGGGAAATACAGGCTGCTCTGGAGAAAGAATAAGCGCTTACTACTACTTTCCTGAGGCGAGACTGGCGAGCACCTCTACTAATCCTGTGTTAAGTGGATCCTGCTGCACGGACCTAAAGCTATGTCTGCTTTTTATGGTCTACAATACGACGATACTTGAACAAAAATGAGATGCAAGTAAAGGTCCTATTTGAAGCAGAAGTCAAAATGGAAATAAAAGCTTACCTGCTAGTCTAGAGGTCTCTAAACTTTCTAAACCAAGACGACTTTAGGGGGTCCAGACCATGGTCAGTGAATGTAGAAAATGTCCTGGCATCAACATCTTTGGTATTAGGGGAATAATTAGTTACCCATCATTGGTGTCAGTGGAAGGAATTGTGCCCCTTCATTGGTGTCAGTGCAAGGAATAGTGCCCCATCATTGATGTCAGTGGAAGGAATAGTGCCCCTTCATTGGTGTCAGTGGAGGCAATAGTGCCCCATCATTGATGTCAGTGGAAGGAATAGTGACCTGTGATTGGTGTCAGTGGAAAGAACAGTGCCCCATCATTGGGTATCAGTGGAAGGAATAGTGCTCCATGATTGGTTTTAGTGGGAAAAATATGCCCCATCATTGACTTAAGGGGAGGAATAGTGCCCCATCTTTGGTGTCATTGGGATTTATAGTGCCCTATCACTGGTGTCAGCGAGAGGAATAGTTCCTCATTATTAAAATCAGTGGGAGAAAAAGTGCCCCAAAAGCCACATAAAGCCAATCTAAGGGCCGTATTTGGTCCCCGGGCTGCAGTTTGGAGACCACTGTGCTAGTCCAATGATTTATGTAAAAAAAATAATTATGCTATGCAAAACCAATTGCCAGAGAAGCACTTCTATATGTTTTTAAGCAGTGTGGTCAAACAGTAGAGGGGGGGCAGTGCTATTGACCACACTTGAAAAATGGGATAAGGTGCTACACGCACTTTGTCCTTGGGGGGACAGCAGTTTGGTGAGATTACTTCTCTCGCTCCTTTAGACAGCAAGGTGGCTGTAATAATGAATGCTTGCAGTGCTTCAGTTGTTTGGATAAAAGAGCAGCTTAGATTTTACTGGGATTTGTAGTGCATAGCTAAACATTTGCAGTTTGTCTGCTCTCATTATTGTCGAATAATATCATGTGTTTGCATATACCTAAATTATTAATCTGTCTATGAAGTTCATGATGTTGTATGTTATTACAAGAGGTTTGGAAGCTGACTTAACCTCAGTGTCCAATAAAAGGCAAGATCTGGTCTGCCTCGGCGATAGCAGACATTCGCTCTGCATGAGTCTGTTTTTGATCATCAATCCTGAGATCACATCCAGCGTAATTAAAATGACACATCCATTTGTTTATCATTCCCGAGTGTATAAGACATAGCGTATGTAATGATTTACTGTAACTCACCGCACTTCCAGCCAAATGGACCTAGAGGCATAATGAATGACGTGTGAGCATTGTCATATCACTCAAAAGTCATTTGTAGTGATCTTTTGTGAATAAGTTGCAACTATGAGTAAATGAACCTCTGAGTTTACCAGGACAGCTATCTGGCATTCTAAAGAGGCACGGCTTGTAAAAGAATGTCTGCGATTTAACTCAAAGTGGAGTTAAGCTGTAACTGAAAGACATTTAGGCTCCATGCACACTGGCTTAAGAAACAACTCTGCTCGTGTAGAAGCAAGCAATGTTATCCTATGTGTCCATGCACATTACGTAGTCTAGAGGTGTTTTTGTAAGCTCAGCATTAAGCCCGGGTTCACCCTGATGTGGTGCGGCACATGTGATTGGCACAGGAACCGCACCACATTCTAGTGCAAATCACATGCGATTTGTGTGTGGTGCAGTTTCAGCCATACATTTTGTATGGCTCAAGTCGCACCGCAAACACACCAAAAAAGTGCAGGACCCTTTTTTAGTGTTTGTTCACACGAATATGATCTGATTCTGCACATTGCACCGCATTTTGTGAACTGATTTCGGGGTATCGTTAACTCAAAATGCACACCTGCAACGGTTCGTATGAACAGGTGTGATTATGAGGCAGTGTTGAAATCACACAGAAACCAATGTGAATTCTGCACCACATCAGTGTGAACCCAGGCTTAGAGGCAGAAAAAAACCCTTCTGGTTTGCATTTTTGAGAGCGTATTTCTGCACACTAAATGCTCCTAAATGCTAGTACAAAAACACTATGTACACTATTTAATGCAATTTGCTAAAGCACTGTGTTTACTAATTAATTGCCATTTTTTAAGCTGAATTTCAGGGTGGGGGGGGGTGTTGCATAGCTAAATTGGTCCAGCTTGGACCATTCCAATCCCTGTGAAAGAGGAGATCCACTGGAGTAGCTGATGTGATCTTCACTATATTCTGGTTCTCATGCCAAGCAGCTGTTTTGCTGCATAGTAACCACAGGCACCATTCACAGAGTGCGTTGCATTTTTCTCAATTAAGGCAAAGCGTTCTCAGATTGGATGAGGTGGGGCAGTGATGTTACAATCTCCAACACATCCAATCAGAGAATGTTTATCGAGAAAAATGCAAGGCATTCTCTGATTGAACATGGTGGGAACCATGATGTCATCGGGGGTTTCTTGCTTGGCATGGCTACCATTCACAGAGTGCTTTGCAATTTTATCATCCAATCAGAGAACGCTTTGCATTCATTGAGAAAGATGCAAGGTGTTCTCTGAATGGTGCCCAGCTGAGCGAGCAACTTCCTGTAGTTACTATGCAGCAGAGCAGACGCCTAGTACAGGATCCAGAAGGCAGCAAGAATCAATGTCCTAGCAACAGCTACTTCAGTGATTCTCTGCTTCCACAGGGACTGGCCAGGTATAAAATATGTGTACATTCATCAGGCCAAGCTGGACCATTGTAACTGCTAAAAACATACCTGGAATTCAGCTTTAGTAAGATACTCATTGTCATCTTTTTTGTTTTGTTGCATTTCAGAGCTACTGATTTCCTGAATTCTATATGGCTTTTCTCAGAATTAGTTTTTTGATGGTGACAACAATGGACCATGTTTGCTTAATATGTTTTGAAACAGCCACTTGTAGTCTCCATCTGGATCACCTGTGACAGAGTGACAATGCAAAAGCACAATAAGAGGACAGGGACAGAGCGTTGTCACCCTATAATATGCAGAGACTGTACAAGGACTTTCATGACATGATCACCAGGTATTATTTTAATGAAAGCCACACATTTAAAGATGTTTAAAATGACTTTCAAAATGACTTTGACATGTTAAAGCCTGCAGTATATAAGATTTAATTGGTTGGATTTATTTTACTTTAACAGCTAATTTACTTGAAAACCTGTTGCATTTGTGTTCTGTTGTCAGACATCCCCAACATAGCTTTGTGTACAGTCTGATCGGTGTGACGTAGGAGAGATGTTGTCATTGGACTAAGTATTTGGGGCAATGGCTGTGGCTGCTTAAGCAAAGCCAATAAGAACTGTTACAGCTGTCGCTAGTAAGTAAGAAAGCCAGGGTACTTAAGGAATGAGAATGCGAATTACCCGGCAATAATCCACGTTACATAACAAGGCATCCTTTATGTACTGACCTTAAATTGGATCTGAGCAACTAATATGCTGGGTTATTAACAAGTTATGATCACATCACAATGCACTTAGCACAGTTAGCTGGAACAGATCTCCTAATGTCAGCAGGCAATGACTGTTGAACTTTGTGTTGTCATATTCACAGTTAGCAGACTTGTCTGATTGAATTTTCAATCTGTCATTCCTTATAGGAAAATATTCTTACTGCAGCATAAATTGGCCTCACTGGGGATTTTTGTATTGAGGTCTTTTGGGTCAACAGTTCTGCAACATTGGTGTGCTATAGGACTTTGTTAAGGGGGATCACAGACCTTTGGTAGATAAAAAAAGGCTATTTATGCATTTTGGACATTAATAAACATTTACACCATCATTGGAGATTATGAGGGTTTTTATAGTTACTAAAGCTGGAGAGTTCAATATCTTCATAGAAACCAATCAGCTTCCAGGTTTTATTACCAATGCTTAAATGAACAAGCTAAAGTTAAAAGCTGATTGGCTACTGTGTACAGCTGGAGTCGTTTAATAAATATATATAATTTGTATTAATTTGCGCACTTCATATGTTTTAGGATTCTTTGCATTTGGCAACTTTTGCTAGGATCACTTTGTAATAGTATTGCGATTTATAGGTTGTGAGTCGAGTGCTGTGCACATTCACCTAATTGTAATCATGTTTCAGTATTCGAATTTGTTCTTTTTATTCACTCATAATATTACTAAATTGTCATTTCTCAAACATACCTGGTACCTAAATTTGCAATTGAACCACATGAAAATGTAAGGTCTGCTTTAATAACATCCCTCCCAAAAAAAAACAAAAAACTTCCATTCACTTCCTGAGGTGTCAAAAGCACAACCTTGGGGGATTTCAGGCACCTAGGTGTCTGGGGAGGTAGCCAAAAGGCACAATGACATCACTGGTGCCTTGGGAAAGAGATGGAAGTTGGGCTCCAAGGTAATTTTTTTTTTAAAAAGCTTTATTTTTGCCACCCTGTTGTAAGAGTTTTTTTATTTGGTGCTGGGAGAGGTATCATTAAAGCTGAGTGTGCAATTTTATGAAAGGTCCACCTTAAGGGGGGTCACTGGTTTTCAAATGCAGTTTTTGTCATTTAGAACTGATGTGTGCTCAAATATTTTCAAAAAGACATCTAGCAGACACTAGTGACCTGGCATCTGTCATCCCACACATCTATATAAAATATTTAGATCAATACTTCCACTTAAACTAACAACATATCGTAATGGCAAGATAACCTCATCAAAATATTCTGTGAAAAAAACACTTTAGGATGAAGGAGTCTCCGTGTTTTAGGCCACCCATATCTGTTTATCTCTTTCCCCAGCATGTATGGAGGAATCTTCCCCAACAATGACTACATCTGATTTGCGGCAGTCACTATTTGGCTGAGAATTTTCTGCCTGAATCCTTTGATTTTCAGGTCAAAGTTTGTCAAACTAGGTGGTGGTGAGATGGCAGGAATCAGCTGAAATTCAAGCCATGTGTGGCCAGAAAAAGTTAGGATGCAGTGTGGAAGAATATATAGCAATTTTTTTGCTCATGTAGTAGTTTTCAGTCAGTTTCTCTTCTCTACATCCATTCAAAGTGTAGAATTTATAAAGCTTGTCTGAGAGTTCAAAAAACGGGCTACAATTACACACTGCAGAGCTCAGTGAGAAGAGTTCTGAGATCTGACTGGAGAAAATGGACAAACCCCCCTTCACACAGCACACAGGAACAGAGCTAAAGCTGTCAATCACAGGCTTTGTACTGGAACTCCCTCCCCTGTCACCTTTTTTCTCTTGGTGTCAGGAAAATGTGTCAGATGTTATTCATTCTGATAACAAAGGAATTAAACCGCAGATTTAAATGCTCTTAGTGCTCTTAACTGAGACAAGTACACACTATAGAGGGATATGCTTTGTTCCAAATTCATGTCTGAGATTTATAACCACTTTAACATGCAACTATTACTTAGCTGGGGACATGTTGATAGTAACCTCCTATATCTCCCCACTCTGGGTGAGGGAAGGTCAGCATTCTGAGGCTATCTCAGACTAAGCTCTGGTTCACATTATGAACTGCATTTGATTTGCACAGGATTCGCACTGGAATCGGATTGCATGGGTATTTATACCCATGCGATCTGATTCAGGCAAGTGCCCTGCATTTTGTTACCTGCTTTTAATTGACACCTACAGCAGACCGCATGAACACTGTGTGATTGCTATGCCGTGCGGGAAATGCACAGGAATTTCTGCGCTTCCCACACAACATCAGTGAGAACCCAGACTAAGGCAGCCCATAGATGAGTTTGGTTTTTCTTTCAACCAGCAGGTTGGAAGAAGAACACTGACTCAATTTCCCCTCTCCACACACTCGATGTTGATGGAGGAATCCTCCCAGCTGAGGTATTGTATTCCGACAGCGGGAGACCTCCCCACCATCTGAATACACTGATCAGCATTGAAGGCTATAGCCTGCAGCACTGATCGTGTGGGGAAAATCCAACAGGAGAGTTGTACAGATGTTGATCAGTTAATTGACTTCTGTACAACCTCCCTGCCCATACATGGATTGAAATTTGCGGGAGACCTCCCTGTCATCTGAATACACTGATCAGCATTGAAGGCTATATCCTGCAGCACTGATCATGCGGGGAAAATCCATTAGCAGGATTGAACAGATATTGATCGGTAAATTGACTTCTGTACAACCTCCCTGCCCATACATGGATTGAAATTTACGGGAGACCTCCCCGCCGTCTGAATACATTGATCAGCATTTCAGGCTATAGCTTGCAGTACTGATCGTGTGGGGAAAATCCAATAGGACAGTTGAACAGATGTTGATCAGTAAATTGACTTCTGTACAACCTCCCTGCCCATAGATGAATTGAAATTTGCGGGAAACCTCCCCGCCATCTGAATACACTGATCAGCATTGCAGGCTATAGCCTGCAGCACTGATCGTGCGGGGAAAATCCAACAGGACGGTTGAACAGATGTTGATCGGTAAATTGGCTTCTGTACAACCTCCCTGCCCATACATGGATTGAAATTTACGGGAGACCTCCCCGCCATCTGAATACACTGATCAGCATTGCAGGCTATAGCCTGCAGCACTGATCGTGCGGGGAAAATCCAACAGGATGGTTGAACAGATGTTGATCGGTAAATTGGCTTCTGTACAACCTCCCTGCCCATACATGGATTGAAATTTACGGGAGACCTCCCCGCCATCTGAATACACTGATCAGCATTACAGGCTATAGCCTGCAGCACTGATCGTGCGGGGAAAATCCAACAGGATGGTTGAACAGATGTTGATCGGTAAATTGACTTCTGTACAACCTCCCTGCCCATACATGGATTGAAATTTGGCCAGTCCCTGCTGAGCCAGACTAATTTTGATCCATGTATGGCTTAACACATTGATTAGGATTACAGGTAGGAAAAGCATAGGCATGATCCTAGCAGCCAATCAAATTTCAGTTCAGTGGAGTCACTTCAGATTTAGTTTCTGACCGGCTGGTTAAGGTTACTGCTTTGTTAGATACGCTTCTGAGAATATAGGATAACAAAAACTGTGGCCTAGATATTATGTTGGTTGGAAAAGTGGGCAGTACTGTAAAGACTGGCGAGCACAGAGCTTGGATTTGAGTCATTTTATGACTGCATGTTGATGATTCTGTACATGTGACTGCTGCCATCCTGCTACAGATGAGATCACAGTGCAGTCAAAGCAATGATTGCTTCATTTTCAAGCCCACTTTTTTTCACAGGCATCACCTCCATGAAAACATGATAACAATTAAAAGAATGTTTGAATTCCAATCAATATAGCTTTTCCCTAGTGAAGTTGTTTGATTATCATTAAATTAAGAGTAATCAAGCTGTGAGTCACCCGGCTTCTCTTTAACTTGCTCCAGTCTCGTCATCCCAGATTCTTCTCTGGTTAACTCATTCGGGCTTCTGTCATCCACAGATGTCATCTAGTTCACGGAAGCAGAATTTATGTGAAATGTTGTTATCTATCCTTGCCCTTGAAAATATATTTATTGATGTATTAATAAATACAGAGCTGCAAATCATTTGTGTCTTTTATATCTGCTCCAGCTTTTAGCTGTACCTCTAGACCAGGGGCCTGCAAACTTTTCAGTATTGGGGCCACAGCAAATGTTTTACAAATATTCACGGGCTGAAAAAAATTAGTTTTATAAATTAATGAAAAAAAATCAAATGAATGAATATGTTTTGCATTGGGGTTTTTGTAATGAACACAACATGATTTAGAACAACAGGGATAAAAACTATGGTAAAACAAAGCAAAGAAAGTCCAAATAAATTTGCAGAGTCTTCCTTACATGAGAGTACAACTTACATCAGAGGGCCAGTTAAACCCTTTCAGCCCTTTCTAGACAAGACCTATTTTCTTCGTTTTTGGATAGAGTAGGGTAGAGCTAGACCAGAGATCTCCAAACGTTCTAAACAAAGTGCCCCATCGTTGATGTCATTGGGAGGAATTGAGCCCCATCTTTGGTGTCATTGGGCCCCATTGCTGGTCTCATTGGGAGGAACTGTACTTCATTGATAATGTCATTGGGACGAATTTTGTCCCATCATTGATAGGAGGAATTGTGCTCCATCGTTGGTGTCATTGGGGAAATCTTGCCCCATCATTGGTGTTAATTGTGAGGAATTATGCCCCTATCATTGGTGTTATTGAACGCCATTGTTGGCATCACTGGGAGGAATTGTGCAGCATTGTTGCTGTCATTGAGAGGAATCATGCCCCATTGTTGGTATCACTGGGAGGAAATGTGCACCATTGTTGGTGTCATCGGTAGGAAATGTACACCATTGTTGGTGTCATTGGGAGGAAATGTGCCCTCCTGTTGGGTGTCATTGGGAGGAATTGTGCCCCCTCTTTGGTGTCATTGGGAGGAATCACGCCTTATCATTGGTGTCATTGTGAGAAATCATGCCCCATTGTTAATTTCAATGTGAGGAAATGTGCCCCCTCGTTGGTGTCATTGGGAGGAATCGTGTCCCATTGTTGGTGTCATTGGGAGGAATTGTGCCTCCTTTTTGATGTCTTTGAGAGGAATTGTTCCCCCTTATTGGTGTCATTGGGAAGAATCGTCCCCTTTGTTAATGTCATTGGGAGGAATTGTGCCCCCTCTTTGGTGTCATTGAGAGGAATCACGCCCCATTGTTGGTGTCATTGGGAGGAATTGTGCTCCCTCTTTGATGTCATTGGGAGAAATCGTGCCCTATCATTGGTGTCATTGAGAGGAATTGTGCCCCATTGTTGGTGTCAGTAGATAAAATGTTGCCCCATGCGCCAGATAAAAGCAAGCAAAGAGCCACATCTGGCCTATAGGCCGTAGTTTGGAGACCACTGGGTTAGACCATTGCTGTTTGTGCCCCCATTAGGGAGAAATCCCTCCTGCGGTTTTGTACAAGAATTTAGGAGCGTTAAGCATTTTTTGTCTACCTGAAAACTCTCAAAAAAGCAAACCAGAAGTGTTTTTTCTTTTCTGCCTGAGCATAAATATGCCTCTAAATGTCCTAATGTGCATGAACACATAGGATACCATTGATCTGCTTCTACAGGCAAAACACAAAACCCCTGTAGAAGCGTTTTTAAGCCAGTGTGCATGGACTCTGAAAGAAACAGGTGACCAGAGGTTTCTGTATGTACCTTAGTAAATCTTAGGAAATGTCTTGGGAGCTCTGAAACTTGAAGCACAAAATTGTGCAAAATCAAAATCAGGGCCTTCCTGCCTCCTGTACCCCACTATTAGTCACTAAAATGGCATATTGCATTAAAGAGCCAATAGTAAGGTCTGGAAAGCAGAAGGGCACAGGCAGAACTCTGAATTCAGAACATAAGGCTAAGTTCACCTTTAGTAATATGTTTCATGTCCTCTCTTTGTACCAGCGACTACATTTTATGGAATCTGTGAATGAATAAAAGTCATGTTTGCTATTGTGATAGATGGCTTGTAGTTCTCAATGGACTATAAAGATCCTGTTGAACACCCTCAAAACAAATCTGACCAACATGTAGGCACCTCTAGGTGCCTGGTTTCCAAACTGCACTTGCCTCTTAGCATTTAATGACAGCTTAGATTTAATTTTATGGGTGAGTCCACTCATGACCAGTGTTTTAATTTTGCTGGTAGATTCTAGACGATGATATACAATGTGGAGGGCACCTGTGTAAAGTAACAGTAGGAGACCTCCTTTGATATGCACCAGGATTGCTTCACACATTTGAATGTTCTCTTTCCATAGTGCCATTTAGGCAGAGTCACGCTCTGGGAGTCACATGACACAAACATGTTTATGCTTGAAGATTTAGCTCTTTTCCTTGCTTTGTTACACTATCCTCTTTTTTCACTGGCTTTGCCAGCACCTTTCTCGTGATAACATCCAGTAGTACTAGTGTTATGCAGGCCATAGACGGGTCGTTTATCGGCCGAATTTTCGTCCGCACGAAAAATCAGCCGATATTCACGCCGTTAGTGGGGCCAGGCCATCGGATCTTCTCATTTATTTTTGTAATAGCCTTTATAGAGTTAATAATTTAATAATCTCTTAGATTGTAAGCTCCAAGGAGCAGGGCCCTCCTAACCCTCTTGTATTGAACTGTATTGTTGCTGTACTGTCTCCCTTATATTGTAAAGCGCTGAGCAAACTGTTGGCGCTATATAAATCCTGTATAATAATAATAATACATAAGCATAACTAAGCCTGTATAAGGAGAAAACTCTTTAAAAAAGACCTGAGCTGTGGAAGCTATGCTCAAAAAGACAAGTGGAGGGCAAAGGACTAATCACCAGTATTGCCTATAGGCTTTCTCTATTGCTGACTTACCATGCCTGGTTCTGCATTGTGCCTGTGTGGAGGATGCCATCTTGGTAGAAGCAGTCATCTCAGAGTTAAACCCCCTGAAGATTGATGATTTGATAACTGGGGGGGGATATTAAAGAAGCTGCAGGAGAGGTGCAGAAAGTACAATCAACAGAATAGTCTAAAGCAGAAGAAGGTAGACACAATGCGTACCTTCGAGACACTTTCCTCTCTATCAAGGTGAGCAACACAGTGGTGACATCAATAAATCTCACTCCAAACCTCGTGAAGCTAGTAGTCAGAGGCACAGGGGTTTACTTACTAAAGCTGGTTCACTCAGAATCCCATGTACGTCTACATAGAAACCAATCAGCTGACAGGTTTTATTTCTAAATGCTGAGGTTAGAAGCTGATTGGCTACCATGCACGGGTGCACGAGATTCTGAGTGAACCAGCTTTAGTAAATAAATCCCACAGTGTCTTACATGGTCTCACACTGCAGATATACAGCTACAGTATGAGACGCTAGGCACAGAGGTGACTAGGTACAGAAAGCACACTGCAGGAAGTCAAGACAAAGGGTACATTTTGAGGGTACAGCTAAAGCACATTAAACCTTTTAAAATCATGGTCTACTTTCATTTCAGTCTATACCAGTACCAATACTGTTTATATACGGCTGCCCCCAAAACCCTGGTGAGGCAGCTGCCAATGTTTCCTCACAGCGGGGACAAAACGTCTTCTTGGCTTTCTTCCATCCATAGAAGTCAGATTAATTCCCTGGATCAATCACTGCACTGATGAATCCTACTAATTATAGCTGGAGATGCCATTTCAAGTAGAAGAGACATCTAAGCAGTTAAAGTGTACCTGTAATGCTATTAAACATGAAATGTGACTCTTGAGAGATAAATTCAGGCATCAAGATGTATCAAAATAAGTCTTTTTCATATTCAAGAGTCCTGGTGAAGGTTGGAAACCCAGAAAGCTTAGTATGCAAATGTTGACTCTAATCAACCCATAGACCTATCCTTTGTGATGTCTAGGGAGGCCTGGGGGCATGGAAAAGCTTTGGCTTTGAAGCTGGAACTGACCATTACAAATGTACCTGTCCAATTTGGTGTTTACTGATTAATTTTGCTATAGTTTGGCTCTAAGCAACCTCTTAGATCAGCCTTTCTCAACCTTTTTACCCCAGTGGAACCCCTAAAAATATTTTCAGGTCTTGGTGAACCCTTACTAAAACCAATTCATCAGGGGTCCATTGTTAAGATTCCCTCTACATAGCTGGTCAGTGGGGAAAATGCAACGCTTACAGTGGTGG
The DNA here is from genome assembly GCF_062004578.1 of Staurois parvus. Lineage (NCBI taxonomy): Eukaryota > Metazoa > Chordata > Amphibia > Anura > Ranidae > Staurois > Staurois parvus. The sequence goes on from NW_028318241.1 coordinate 3,402,565, forward strand.
TCAAAAAGCAACCCTTACAGACAGATAAAATGATCAGTGATGTCATATTGCTGGTTTTTCAAAGTGCCATTGGCCCCATAACTATGCATACAGATAGAAGGTCAATCAGCCACAGCTTAAGGAACCCCTAGAAATCTCTGGGGGAACCCTAGGATTCCATGTAACCCTGGTTGAGAATGGCTGTGTTAGATGGTACTCCACTAAAGGTCCCTGTGGTCCTTTTGGGACTGTGGGCAATTGCACAGCTTGAATTTCTCACTGGCTTACTTCTATTCCTAGGGACTTTAGGGAACTCACAAAGCTGCCCCGTTTTCCTTGTTGGAGCTCCTATTTAATTTGCATTACAGCGGAAGAGAACCTCGCCACTGGAATCTTCCAAGAGATTAAAAAACAGTAGATGATTCAGCCAATGAGCATCCACTTATAATTGAACTGTCAGTTTTGGGTGGACTGACCTTTTAATTTCAGCCAGATTATTCCTGGACTTCACACTCATTATGGGGTCAGGCGTATACCAGTATCAGATGAGTTCTCTTCACATGTGCAACCATCTTTAGAGATGATGGGTACAGCATAAAAAGCACCGTGAAAGCAGAGGAGAACACAGTGTTCACATTTGGTCATGCTCTTTATGCAGTAGGAGTCATCCAATGGTTGAGAGGGTCATAGTGTGAGAGGAAATTAATCAAGCAGTCACACTTTTCTCAAGTAGTTTTGACTCATAGCAAAGGATAGAGACAGATACAAGACGCTTCTGTCGGGAGAGGGTTTTCTGCGTACTATGACAAATGTGTGTTTCCAAATATTTGTGGAAATGCCAGGAAATATGTTGATGAAACAGCTAGAAAAGGGCGATTTGTAGGCTGTACGTATAACTGTGTGTTGGCCAGCAAATAACTATTCTGTATGCATAAAAGGGAAGTGGAGACCTGGAAACTATACATCATTTATTAGCAATTAAAGGCAGTTTATAATTTAGCAGAGAAGAGGAACAATTCTGTATTTGGGAGATTTGCAAGGTATCCTGAAGGTCACTGTTTGTAACCCACCCCAAGAACCATGAAACTTCCAACTGGTTGGCTCTGTATAGGTCGAAAGTTTTGTTCTCTGCTAAAGACAGCTTGTTGGGTGCAATAAGCTATCCTGTGCAAATTTGAGGTGGGGTCTTACTAATGCACTTTCTTTTTGTTTTTGAATTTTAAAAACATTGTGTCCATACAGAATAAACATTCAGTGGATATTTTCTTTCTCCATGTAGGGCAAAGTGACAGTGTCTGTTTAAAGTTCCTTCCCAACTGATTTACACATCTCCAGCTCTCCTCCACTGCTCTTTCTTCATGATGCAGTGCTTGGACCTAACAGCCAATCTCTAGGCTCAAACATTGTCACATGATGAAGTGGTGACTTCAGTGTTTAATCTGAGCTCCAATACTGGCTAGCAAAGAATGTTTGGGTAACACCTGCAATGGTATAATGAACAGTGGGAGATTACTGGAGAGGTGAACATTAATTGGTCAGATGGTTGAATTTAAGAGACAATGTCTGTTTAAAGCAGGGGTAGGCAAACTGCGGCTCTCCAGATGTTGCAGGACTACAAGTTCCATCATGCCTCTGCAAGTCATAGCTGTAATTGTCAGTTTTGTAATGTTACAATGCCTCATGGGAAATGTAGTTCCACAACAGCTAGAGAGCCGCAGGTTGCCTACCCCTGGTTTAAAGTGACCCTTTCTTTCCACTTACTTGAGGCTATAGACCCATTCTTCAGGTCATTTGACAGCCTTGGGCCAATCACAAGACATCTAACGCTGTCACAGGAGAGAGAGCTAGTGAATCTCATGCTTTTTGCAGTGCAGAAATGTGGAGAGGCTATTTTGCTGGGGAGGGGGGGCAAACTAAGTGACCCTTTAAAATGGGACCGCTGGGTCAAAATATATTTCTTGTGTTTTGATAATGTACAGTAGGTAAGGTTACAATCTCTGTCTGTTTTTTTACATCTATCTGCTTCCCTGTCTGGAAGGTGTCTAGCTCAACCAATTACAGTGTTCATGACAGCGCTCATGACATTCAAAGCGCTGCCCAAACTGTTGGCGCTATATAAATCCTGTATAATAATAATAATAATGACAGAGATACAGGAAAACAATTTGCATGGGATTTAAATTCATTCAAAAAATCCTAATGCAGAGGGTACCTCTAAATATGCACTATATGATATTCTGCCTGGCTCAGAAACTCACTTATTTTAATTCATGTATTTACTACCTATGCATTCATTATCTAGTAAAAAAATAAATATATTCTATCTGTTTTACTTTAAATGTTGTTTATCTTTTGAATGGAACTAGGTAGAAACTCTGAATTATTATGGACCATAATGCTAGACTTGCCCTTCTCAACATCATGACAAAACCCACAGTACCACATTAGACAGCACAGCTTTCAGAGGAATCCCCCATGAAGCATTAACCAGGGAGGTAAACCAGCCTTAGGAACTGCAGAAGCTGTTGGTTTCTGTCTTCATAGTCCACATACTGGTTCCAAGTCAGAAAAGCTAAAAACTGCCTAGCTTCACTGCAAGTGGCATCAGTGCCCCAGAGATAGTGTGCAGCTTCTAATACAGATATTTTGCTTAGCGGAAAGCTCCCATTAATAAGACCTTTTGTAATTTTAAATATTCTGTATTGGGTTAGTCCATACAAAAGTTGATATTTCAGTTTTAAATGGAGCCTGGTGGTCTGAGTAGGCCCCTGGTTTCTTATATGTCTAGGATACTTCCCTTTTATAATTTTAACTGTCCATCTGGGAGTTTTGGGTGTTCCTGTTCACTTTCTTGTGTTCTAACTCCTCCTGTTGCATTCGCTGTAGTATAAAATATGTAACAAAATCCAACAGAGAAAGTGAGAAACCCACTGTGTCTGCACATCTGTGTAGACCCACAAACTCAAGCACAGAGATTTCCCGAACAGAGTTCCCAAGAAACGTAAGAAATTGCCAAATTGTTAAAGTATCCCTGTGTTTTGCTCCATGGAGAACCTTGGAATCTGCTGTGCTTCAATAAAAAATATTTTTAAAGATTAAGATGGACACATGTCCTTCCCTTCATTGGTTGGGACATCACCCTACACATAAGGTCAAGAACGATATGGTATATGATTAAAATATTTTAAATGTGGTTCTTTCCCTAATCCATATGTAATTATAGAACTCAGCAGTGATGTAGGGGTCATAGAAAGGAACCTTTAGACTTAGAAGGTTAGGGAAGGTAGGAGAAGCAGGCCACCATAGAGGAGAGTGTACTTGCTTTTGAATTGTGTTACAGAACTGTTAGGTAGAATAAACATTGTAGATGGGCCATTTCATTTTACAAAAAATATATTGCAAGAGCTCACCACAAGTATTGGAAGAAATTTTCATCCAAGAAAAAGTAATAATCTGCCAGGATTATCCCACACATCCCTGTTATAGCTCTTTACAGCTTCAAAGGGCTCAAGATCACTTGAAAAAGGACAGCATTGGCCCCAAAACATTGTGTTACAGCAAGACTCTAAAATGTATTATGTGGCCAAATCCAGGAACCAAACTTCTGAAGTTTTTTTTGTTCCAGACTAAAAACTAAAACAGTGAGAAAATGTGTTTCCTACAGAGTTTTTTTTTAACCCGTTTTTGCTTTTAAAGCATAGTAAATTCTGCTGGGGTGCATGTACCTACAGGTAAGCTTATAATAAAGGATACCTGTAGGTACAAGGAATATCTCCTAAATGTTCACTTTTTAGGAGATATTCAGTGTTTGTCCAACTGGTGACAACACTGGTGCATTCGCTGTGAAGGAACAGCATACCCATACTCTGTGTGGTCATGACTTCCATGCACTTGCGCAGGAGTGACGTCATCACAGCTCGCCCATTCAAGCGGCCACAGTCTGCAAACCCCAAAGGAAGACCGTGAAGATGAAAGCCTCTTCAGTGACGGCAGGGCGCCGATGGAGGGCTTAGTTTTAGGGTAAGTATTTCATAATGTACTAGTATACAGTGCACACTAGCACATTATGCTCTTAACTTGCAGGGAGATTTTTTTCTAATGTGTATGAGTTTACTACGACTTTAAATGCATATTTAAAAGTACAGTTCTATTACTGGATTGACTCTCTGCTAACAACAATAAAAGTCATTCAGTGACACAGAGGGGTTGATTTACTAAAAGCAAAAAGACTGTACAATTCACAAGTCAACTGGATCAACTGTGGGTATAGGATTATAACGTTTTTTTTTCTATGGATGAACTGGATGGACTTTTGTCTTTTTTCAGCCAGACTCACTATGTAACAAGTGAAGTTGCTGCATTGTATTTCTGCTTGCACATGATTGGATGATGGAAGTCAGCAGAGCATTACCACATTTACTAAGCTCTTCAGCAACTGCACTTGCAAAGTGCACAGTCTATTTGCCTTTAGTAAATCAATCCCAGAGTTTCCAAATCTCTACCCAAGAAATGAAATGATTTTGATCTTCACTACACATACGTTTGGAGAGCATGTTAAAATAAACTGCATGAAGCCCAATATTTTTGATCATTTTCACCTTGACTGGAGACCTTCTGCTGTGTCAATGTTATTTTATAAACAGAGCTCTTAATCACTAAGTTGGCATAAGAGAGAAGTGCTTTGGTTATATGACATTCATTAAAATAACTAATTACATAGATGATAAATAGATGGAAATACTTGGGCAGAGCATGGATATTCCTTGAAAAGTATTGCTAAATTAAATCCCTGTAATTCCCTGTAAAAGGACACACAGTAAATCATGCTCTTTAAATGCTAGACCATCATAAACTACAGAGGGTGTCTTTATTAACATATCACTTATTCCTGATATAAACTGAATTCCTGACATAGTTATGGCTGTGAGAAGCACAAAAACATCTCACGTACTGTGTCTGTGTGTAGTAGGGATGTTCTGCATAAAGGATCATTGTGAGGTTTTGCCTGGCTGCAGCTAGCTGTCATTATCAGAGTCACCTGACGCTAATGACATCATAGGGAAGGATACTAGCAACAACCAATCACAGCCCTTGGTCTGCTGTTGATACCTGACAAGCTGGAATCCTTCCTTTCACATAGCAGCCGAGTGGTGTTATAAATGCTAAGCATGTAACATGTTTTCTGCAGTAGATATTCAAACAGAACTCGGCAACAGAATTATAAAAGAGAGAGAGTACCAGTGGGACACAGAGCAACACATATGCTTTCTATATTTTATTTCACTGACATGCTACCTTCAGTTTTACTCCATAATACACACTGAAAGCAAGGCCATATAGACAGGAGAAGGTGGGGGGGACACAACGTTTCATCTACGGGGTGGCATTGAGACAAGAACAGACAACTTGTATTCTCTGTACACACTGACAGTGCTGCCTTCCCTGATAACAGCCCGTATTCACAGATTCAGTGAATAATACATTGTGTACTATGGTAGTCAGAACATCTTCCTACTGAGAGGCAGCCGGTGATTGGAACATGATGTGTACAGCTCCTGTGGACAGAGATGAATGAAGAATCTTGTGTGTACGTACCATGAGAACCATGAGCACACAGATGTTCTGATCCACTCTTAGGCTATTAAAAAAAGGTAATATTGGACAAAAAAATTGTGTCTCGGCATGAACTAAGCTGCCCTTGTTACAAGTAGTCATCCCTCTGTCTTTCACACTTCTAAACAGTCTGCTGCATCTTTGATTGGGTGAAGAATTAGAACCCCCATTTGACTTTTCTTCCTAGATGTTTTCCTTGTTTAAAAATATTTGTATACTGAATAAAATTTGTGTTATACACTTTTCTCTGTTTTTCTTTGGCACCTTAAAAATGCCTTGATGCTACTCTCTTTAGATTATTCCAGGGGTGTCAAACTCAAGCAGTCCCCTGCAAAAGCCCCTGTTTTGGTTAGGTCTGTCACAGGGCACATCAGCATTGTGGTTGCCCTGAAAGGGCCAGTTGTATCTGTAAGACTAGATGTTCAGAGCACCCCCCCAACATCAGATGTCAAGAGCATCACCCCCCTTCCTCCCACCATCAGAAGTCAAGAGTAGCCTCACCTTCTCTTACATCACAGTGCACTACCCTTCCTGCTGCTGCCGGGGAGAAGCTGGGGTCAGAGCTGGGAAGTAGAAAGGTATGGGTAAGGAGGAGGAACAGAAGAGGGTTGGAGTCAGCTCCCAAAGTCTGCTGAATGCTGAGACCAGTGGAGGCAGAGAAGTGGGGGGACTGGGGCTGCACAGAGAGGTGTAGGATGAGTTCTGTCCCCCTATATGCTGCAGACGGCTGAGATGGTGGGGGGGGGGGGGGTAGAGATGACCCTCTCTGTGGCTGCACGGAGGAGTGCAGGATCTGGCAGAGGAGTTCTGTCCTCCTCTCTGCTGGTTGCTGAGCCAAGGTGGTGTGGAGACAAGTGAGGTGCTGCAGCTGCAGGAGAAGTGTGAGGGCTACATGAAATGGCATGGTGGGCCGGATTCGGCTTTGGGCCTTGTATTTGACACATGTGGATTATTTTATTTTGTTTATGAGATGTGGTGCCCTTGATTTCCAGGCCTACCGGTCTTCTGTAATTAAACTCCACAAATACTCAACTCCCCTCCAACAACCCAATGTCCACCAGGTCCCTCTCAGGTGCCGACATCTACTCCCCTGCTCAATGAGGTTTAGTTCCACTTTAAAGTAATTGTAAATGCTTTTTTTATAAATAACAAACAGGTTTATACAATGGAATTGCATAGAGCATGCCCGAACATCTTCTTCTCGGGTCTCCTTCTGGCGCTCCTGGCTCCTCGTCTCCAGCGAATGTCCCCATAGGAAGCCACTTCCTATTGGGGCACTCAAGTGGGCTTGCTCCTTATTTCTGCTGCCTGCATCTATAGAAACAGACATCGGGACTCAGCCCCTCCCCTCGTGCCCTTGTCACTGCCTTTGATTGACAGCAGCTGGAACCAATGGCTCCCACTGCTTCAGGAAAGCCTGTGAGACCAGGAAGTGAGGGAAGAGAAGAGCTGCAAATATGCAGAGTGCAGGATTGAAGGAGGACACAGGTAAGTAAAAGGGGGTGAGGAGGCGATACTGACGCCTAAACATTTTTTACCTTAAAGTGTTTCTAAACCCACAAGTAAAATCATTCTATCCTAAGGGGTTAATTCTCTGCATTGTGTTAAAAGGCTGTTTGATCCTGTCTTCTCTGATACTCCCCTTCTTCTACTGTCCCCAATATATCTCCTGATAGAACAGAGACTTGGGGGCAAGCTGCAGATGCTCAATTTGGTGTGTATTACTAGAGAGGTTTTTTATCTTGGGAGAGTGCATGTGATCAGCACAGGACCAATCAGCACTGTCCATACAAAGGGTCAGGGGTCCTGCAGCCTCATAGGACAATCAGTGGAGAATGAAAACTCCTCCTACAAGCTTTAACCAGTGCTTTGCTGGACACTGATAGAAGTCACAAGACTAGTATGTACTGTTGATGAGAAAAGGTATTTAGCAGTGTGTATTTACTAAAATAATTGCATTTCTATGTTCTGTGTACTGTGGGAGACCAGATAGAGCGAATGCAGGGTCCTGGGGTTAGTAACACTTTAATTAAAGGAATGCATCAAGGTAAAAATAGTTTAGGCTTTCCAACCACTCTAAGCTTAAATGCAGGCCTCCAGTTCAGGGCCTAGGCTGCTGCTTCTGAACACGATAGTCAAATTCTAATCCCAGCCATGCACCCAGAAGTTATTCCAGTACCCAGGCGGAACATCATAAATTAGGAAAGCTCAGCAACAGTAAAAAATAGTGGGGAAGAAGTAGAACATCTGTCTGGATTTCCTAGCTCATAGGTGTAGCTGATAATGTTGCTACTGGGAAGATGTCAACAGTCAGTATGTGAAAAGGTTCTCATTCTTCCCTACACTACAGCTAAAACTAAAAAAAAATGTTTTGTTATACCTTCCTATTCCAGTCTGGGTGGATGTTGTTGGGACTGCAATTGGCTTTAATTAATTAATTAATTTCAGGTACAAAAATAGCTCTGTCAAATTTACACAGGGCTCTTACATATATATTGTACATTCACATCAGTCCCTAACCCTCAAGGGTGTACAATCTAAGGTCCCTAACTTACATTCATTCATACACATACTAGGGCCAGTTTAGACAGGATCCAATTTACCCTACCAGCATGTCTTTGGAGAGTGTGCATGGAAGCCGGAGTATCCAGAGGAATCCCACACCCAGAGGACATGCAAACTCCAGGCAGGTGGTTCCGTGGTTGGGATACGAACCAACAACCCTAGTACTGCCAGGCGGAAATGCTAACCATTTAGCCACTGTGCTGATGGACTTAATCCTTTCTGAGCATGCATGTGTCATATTCTGCATGAGTGTCTAGGCCTGGGTCAGTTATTCGAAGTCCAGTTGGTTTGCATCCGGCACAATGTACTGGTTTGCAGTACTCCTTGTTCCATGCATCTGGGAAGTGCCAGTGTACGTGGACCCTGAATAACATCTTTGAGGTTAGTAAGCCGTGTGTAATGTTGTACTATAATGCTGTTATCACAAGTTGCTCATTTCTTCCGCAGGTTTTGTAAGGTTTTCTATAAACTGTACAGTTGTATTCATAAGGTGTGTTTTGATGCATCACTGCATATATTATCACATCTTCACATCTTAATAACTAGGTGCTAAATTTTCGAGTACAAACATTGAAAACCATTAAATATGTGAGGGTTGTCTCTGAACGGGACCCACAATGCTCTAGTTCACTACCACTTGTTTGCTGAACAAGAGGCAACATATGAATCAGTTATTCAACAATATATACAGTGCAACACTAGAATAGATAAAACATTAAGTTATGTTTATTAATACGTACATTCCTATACATCTGCATGGGTATATATTTGAAGAAACTATTATCAGTTTTACAGTGGGCTTTAGGTAAGGATACTTATCCTACGTGATGATATTTGACAGGTCATTGGAAAATCACTGTTCACATGAGAGTGATGTACACGTACCTCTATGCAGTATGACCCCTGAAGAAGGCTGTAATGGGAGATTGTATAGAAGAGGTTCTCTGTTAAAACAATGTATTGAATATACCTGTGTATATTGTGAACAGCACTGGATAGTATCTTAAGTATTGCTTTAAGTGGTGTAAATCAATAACTTTTTTTGAATATTTTAATATTAATTTTGTGGTAATGGAATTTTTTACAGTATGGTGTCTTAAAGTCCCGTTATTAGCCCAGTCTGGCATATTGCGTTTCTGTGAAGGTTTCTGACAGCAGAACATATTCTGTGCCAGTGCCCATGTATAAAAACCTTGTGTGCAAAAACCCTAAGTGTGCTTCTTGGGGTAAGCAAAGAGGCAGTAGACACCTTTTGCCCTTTTGTGCACAGGTTTCACCTCGTGGTGCCATCCAGTTGGATGGCAGTTTAACAGTTTTCTTATAGAAGTGGTATGAAGACCATTATTCTGGTCACAAAGACTGAAGAGGGTGAAAAGTTGTCAGGTGAGCTCTCATTTTTGATAGTTTGCCCTGTGGTGAGTGCCGTTAAACCAGAGAGGATGGCACTGTCATAAAACCACACCAACAGAAAAGGATAAATAAAGTTAAAGCAGAACTTCAGGATTTTTTTTCCCGTGTAGTGGGGCTGTGCCCACACTGCAATGGCTAACTGCTTGTTTTGTCAGGGGTGTACAGAAAGGCTATACTTACCTGATCTTTCAATCCTCCAGAAAACCACACTACCCACATCTAGTGGTGGACTGTTCCTGCCATCCTCACATCCATAGTTGTTCTATGGACATGATGAGATCAGGAACAGATCACAGGGGAGTAGGAGCTTCGGGGACCAGTAAGTATATCTCCTCCCTCCTCGCCAGTAGACAAGAATGAGCACTTAACCCATGCAGTGTGGACATAGACCCACTGCATGGGGGGAAAAAAATCCTGGCATTCGTCTTTAAATTGATATCCAGCCAAATGTTTTTGGGAAGAGTTAGAACTTCTGCAAGATTGTTATTGCTGTCTGGGGGTTTTCCTCTCTTGTCTGAAATAGAAAGTGGGGGAAAATATCTTCCACTAGGACCCAACAGCAAAAGGAAAAGCATTTTTTAATAGAGTAGGGGGAAGCCAGAACCATTGTAACTTCTTTTTTAAATTATGTATTATATTATGTGTTATCTTTTATTTTTATTATTATTTATTGTATGATTTTTTTACAATATTTTATTATCATTATTTCATTATTTTTGATCATAACTTTGTCAGCAGAACAGAAACTGAGGGGGAATCTCTCTAACAGGAGCATAATAGCTATTTAAAAAATAAAGAACGGGAGAGCATTGTAGGGGTGAATTTACTAAAGGCAAAGAGACCGTGCACTTTACAAGTGCAGTTGCACTAGTTTTCCACTGAGCTTAGTGAATGTGGTAAAGCATCACTTTGTAAAGAATACCCAGTCAGATGCAAGGAAGGTTTAAAAACATTGGATGATGGAAATCAGTAGAGCTTTACCACATTCACTAAGCTATGGGAAAATTGAGTGCAACTGCACTTGCAAAGTGCATAGTCTGTTTTCCTTTAGTAAATCTACCCCTTTTTTTATTAGCATTTATTTATAGAATTCCCCTCACTACCTGTCTCTGGGACAGGTAGGGAATTCTATGTCAGAGCAATACAAATCTGATACAGGTAGTAAGATACAAGTACATTTTGTCTGGGGTTCAGAAGTGTTATATTGGGAGCACTGTCTGATTGTTCATTGGCTGTGAATGGGTATATGCCTCTTTTATCACACAGAAGTACATTTGTTTGCACTGTTTCAATAATAAAATATGTTTATAAAACTGTGTATTCCATTATCCTCTTTGTATTACTGAACTGCAGTTCCAGAACCACGACCGAATCCAACTTTCGCAGTCATTTTCCACTGGGTGTTAAGGACGAAGTACATCAGTTATTGAGATTTTATCCTTTCAGATCTGGGCATACATGTGTACTATATTCTCTTTTCTAAGTGAGAGAGGTGGGTTAGGCATGTTTGTGATCCTGCAATGATGTGAGAATGGAAGAGAGAATATTATACAAATATTCAGTCTACAGACCTGACTGAACATACAGTGTCACCAGCTCATATACAAAAGTACCCCATCAGTGTCAGTGAACATTCCCTTCACCTTTCTGATGCAAATTACATCAAGCTGCAGGTCACTGTTAACCCTTTGTTCTTTTATATTGTACCCTATAAGTTTTGTTGTGTTGCGTTTTGTTTTTTTTTTTTTCTTTGGGAGGGGGGAGGTGGTTGTTTTGGGGGGGAAATTTGGTGGTGGGGAGGGGTGGGGTTTCTAAAGCTGTGTTATTTTCTAATAGGATAGACATGCACAAGATATACACACACACTCTTCTGAGATATGCGTGGTGAAATCGCTGGTTCACATGGGTTTTGCTGCCAAGGAAAGCGAAACACAAACAATATGGTATCAAGTCATGGATATTTCAGGCTGGTTAATAAAAACTTGATGGTAGTGCGGGTTCTATAGCTTAGAGCAGCCAATCGAATTCCAGCTGTCACGTGTCTTGCACAAGCTATAAATGAAAGAAAAATTTAGTTTGTTTTTTTATGGGAAAGAGAAACATTCTATGCACAGGGGTTTTAATAATGTAAGAGTTTTACTTTGCAAAGTGAATGTTCACTTAACTAATTAAGGTGAATCTGTGTTCAATCCAATCCTGTGCAAAGCAAAATCCTGTTTTTTCTATTTCCTTTGCACATGATTGGGTATTTGAAGGAGTTGATGTACTAAAGTAATACAGCAATCTCCTGTGAATGCAATGTTCACATTGAGTAATAAACTATGGGCAAGGGACATAAAAAACACAGAATTTGTGCATGTCTCTAATTAGATGCTTAGGGCTCATGTACCCAAGAGGTTTGGAAAACTCTTCTGAACGATGGAAACTGACTTCTAGAAAACGCAGGTTAAAAAACATCAGTTTAGCCACGTTTGCATACCACGTTTATGCGCGTTTGCGTTTTGAAGCGTTTTCAAAAGATAACCTCAGGAGACTTTCCCAAATGCCCAGAATGCACTGAAAAATAGTAACAAATTAACTATTTCAGACATTTTGAGAGAAATAGAGAGAGCAGAAGCAGAGAGAGCAGTATGTGTTGAGATGACCTGTCTTTTCTGGTTGTATTCACTATGGATCCCATCATGAGCATAATGCGGCATGTTCTGCCATTTCTTCTTTCACGCAAAACCTGGAACTGACTGTGCTGGTGTACCGGGTCCATTTGAATACATTGAAGATGCTTTGCATGCTTTTCTGATGATGAAAAAAGACTCTGGACAGCATCTGGATATGGACCTGTCAAAAAACGCGTCTAAACGCAAGCGCTTGTAAACGCAGTTAACCGCGTTTACAAGCGTTTGGCGTTTGTAACGCCGGTAAAATCTACTCCTGAACGCAATTTTGGTTCGTTCAAAAAACTACTGTAAACTCAACTGCCTGTAAACAGCAATGTGCACATGGAAACATAGGAAAACATAAAGGAGAGTTCAGGGGCTGCTGAAAAAAACGCTCAACAGCCCCTGAACATCAGTTTAGCAGCTGCAGTGTACATGAGCCCTTAAAGTATAACTAAAGACAAAACTTTTCTTTTTTAGCTTTTGTTAATGAGAAAGGAGATAAGCTTGCCATACACATGTACAGCCGAGAATATTCGTAAGAAAAGTCGTACAAAAATTCTTTGCACATTCGATGAATGGACAAATGTCATTCAAAAATTGTCTTTTGCTTTTACCATTTAAAATTAAAATGAATTTCTGAACAATAACTACATACACTGGCTGAAAATTTGTTTGATCAAGAAAAGTTTTCCTTCCTGCCCCTTCGAATTTTTCCATCACTGTTGTCGAAAACCAACAACGATTTGACCCCACTAACGATTAGAAAATCAAACTAATATTCTTGAAAGGAAAATCCACACGTGTTTGGCCAGCCTTATGCAGGCCATAGATGGGTCGAAAATTGGCCGATTTTTCGGCCGAAAATAAAATCGGCCGATTTTCGGATCGTTAGTGGGCTATTTGTTCAGCCTTTTTCCAGTATTTTGGCCGTTTTTTTTTTTTGGTAAAGTTGGAAAAAAATCGTCCGATTTTGCCAATCGGCCGATTTTCGCGGCAATTAGTGGGCAAATCGGCCGATTTTTTACCGATAAAAAATCTGCGCATGAGCAGTGACCTGCAAGAGGAAGACAAAAAGAAGAAAAAGAAGAAGAGGAAGAGGATGAAGAAGAGGATGAAGAAGAGGAAGAAGAAGAGGATGAAGAAGAAGAAGAGGATGAGGATGAAGAAGAGGATGAGGATGATGAAGAAGGAGAAGAAGAGGATGAGGATGAAGAAGAAGATGAGGATGAAGAGGATGAGGATGATGAAGAAGAGGATGAGGATGCAGAAGAAGAGGATGAGGATGAAGAAGAAGAGGATGATGAAGAAGAGGATGAAGAAGATGAGGATGAGGAAGAAGAAGAAGAAGATGAGGATGAAGAAGAAGATGAGGATGAAGAAGAAGAGGATGAGGATGAAGAAGAAGAGGATGAAGAAGAAGGAGAAGAGGATGAAGAAGAAGAAGAGGATGAGGATGAAGAAGAAGAAGAGGAAGAAGAAGAAAAAGAGGATGAGGATGAAGAAGAAGAGGATGAGGATGATGAAGAAGAAGAGGATGAAGAAGTAGAAGAAGAAGAAGAGGATGAAGAAGAAGAAGAGGATGAGGATGATGAAGAAGAAGAGGATGAGGATGAAGAAGGAGAAGTGGATGATGAAGAAGAAGAGGATGAGGATGATGATGAAGAAGAAGAAGAGGATGAGGATGAAGAAGAGGATGAGGAAGAAGAGGAAGAGGATGAAGAAGAGGATGAGGATGAAGAAGAAGAAGATGAGGATGAAGAAGAAGAAGAAGAGGATGAGGATGAAGAAGTAAAGAAGAAGAGGATGAGGATGAAGAAGAAGAAGAAGAGGATGAGGAAGAAGAAGAAGAGGATGAGGATGAAGAAGAAGAAGAAGAAGAAGTAGGATGAAAATAAGAGAAATTCCAGTCCAGCAAAAAGTGTCCCTGCAGAGAGCTCCGCTATTTCTTTGACAGTTCTCTGACAGTTCCTTGACATTTACAGCGGTTGCAACATTGTATCTATTTGTTTCCGAATAAAAACATCTGTATCCTAAATGGAAACAAATAGATACATTGTTGCAACATCTATAAATGTCAAGGAACTGTCAAAGAAATAGCGGAGCTCTCTGCAGGGACACTTTTTGCCAGCTGTAGACGGGATGAAAATCGGCCGATTTTTTTTACCATTGATGGTAACGTCGGCCGCTTGAACGACCGATTTTTCGTTTTTTAAAAGAAAAATCTGCCGTTTTTCGACCCATCTATGGCCTGCATTAGGCTACGTTCACATTAGCGTTGTGTGCAGGTGGCAGAGAGGCGTTTGGGAAGTGTTTTTACCGCTTCCCAAACGCCTCGGACAATTCTGCACATTGCAGCACATGGTGTTGTTCTAACGTGAGCGTTAGCATCGCGTCGCGGCAAAACGGACACCTCTGGTCGAGTCAGGAGGTGTTGAAGCCTCCTATTCTAGTCTATGGTGCCGCTCCGCAAACGCCCGGCTGGCGCTATAGGGGCGTTTGGCAAGCGTTGGCAAAACAGTCAAGTGTGAACGAGCCCTTAGAACCACTGTCAGGTTTCACTGTCTGTGTCACTGTTAGGTTTACTCACTCTAATTGTGCTGATCACCATTGTCACAGGGAGCCACCAGAGCAGCAATAGATGGGACTACATGTCTACAGGACAGGCAGCACAGGGGTTGATTTACTAAACTGAAGAGTGAAAAATCTGGTGCAGCTGTACATAGTAGCCAATCTGCTTCTAACTTCAGCTTCTTCAATTAGGCTTTGACAAAAACAACCTGGAAGCTGATTGGTTTCTATGCAGAGATTCACCGAATTTTGCACTCTCTTGGTTTAGTAAATCAACCCCAAAGGTAATTATTAGTAATAAGACACAAATGGCAAAAACCAGTGATTTTACCCTTCTCTACTCTAGCCAAAAAAAAAAGTTTTGGCTTTAGATACACTTTACACCCAATACAGCTTCGCCTTAATCTCTGTAATGTGAACATTCTTTACTACTTTTAGTTGTACTAAAACAAGCAAAGTAAAAGCTTGCCAACAAAATAATGGCTTTATTGCCATTTTAAAGCTTGCGGCTTCACAGCCGGGTGCCCACTGTGCATGTACAAGTAGCACTGTGCTACCTGAATGGCCCTGTCATATTCTGGGACCTGTCATGTGTCCCACAAGACTTTGGGGAGGGTGGGTAAGAGGAAAACCTCCGTCTCTGAAAGCCTAGGCGATCGCAGCAGAAGTGGGAGCGGGTACCTGTCAAATTCGGGTACCCGTAACCCCCCCCGCTCCCCTTAATGGGGAGCGGGGGACCAATCTTTAAAGTGGAACTTCCCCTTTTGGGTGGAACTCTGCTTTAAAGATGAACCGATATAAGGCCAATACAGAAGACTTTAACTAATACATCTCTATAATACATACCAGGTATCAGCCTCTTGCAGGCCCTGTATAGCAGAACTGGAGCATTAAAGGAACAAACAGAACAATGAGCCAATCAGTTCTATGCTTACAAGAAGCATGCTGATAGTAGGAGAGAGCAGAGTGACAAAGAGATGAGCCATCACTTTGCTGTTTCTTCTTTCACTGCTCAGTCACAGGTTTGGGTTAAGGAGGAGTGGGGGTCAGGAAATCACTGGATTGAATGGGATATTTGCCGCCAAAGCTGGTTTTATTTTATCTTTTATCTACATAATTGGCATATCTTTTTATTTTAGGCTGTAGTGTTTTTTTGCTTGTTTCTAGGGAGTTCTTCTTTAAGAAACTAAATGTTCACTTTGCAAAGTGTAGGATCACTTAGTTTAGTAAATATTTTAAAGCTTTGTTAACTTTAAATTGCCAGTAAATGTAAAGTGAAAACAACAGGAGTTTTGTTGATGGATAGAAGTAGTCACAGCTTCGTCCTATTTACTAAGCATAGTTGCCATGCATGGTACATAGTGAACAGCCCTTTAGTAAATAAACCCCGGGGTGGCTGATGTCAGAAGACCCCAGCACATGTTGTGTTACCCTGTATTCACTTTTTTTGTTATTGTTGCATTTCTGTACACTTCTTAACTAGTCAGCCCACTGTGGATAGAGAGTAAAATGTAACCATAAAAAACTATTATTTAAATACTGTATAATAATAATATGAATATTTTTACTGAGAGACTGTGCAGTGGTCAAAACCCATCCTTAGCGTCAACCTGTCCTGGGGAATCATTGCACCCTGTGACTGTCCTTGGAAATTGGGCCCAGATGCCAATCAAGTTAAAGAGGTTATCACACGTAATCCAATCAGGTCCTCGAGCAATTGGTTTTATTGTAAGGAATGTAATGAATATTTATTATTATGAGTATTTATTATTTGTTTATTGTAGGTATTTATACCTACTGCTATGCCATATATTTTGCTGTATTTTTGTTATTTTTTGCCCATTTGTTTGTCCTGGCATAGACTGTGCTGGGCTGACAGGGTCCTATGCAGTCCTTGCAGCTGCTGAACAGCTCCTGAGCAGCCGATGAACGCTCCAGTCCGCAGCTTAGTGTCAGCCGAGTTACTGTGAACAAGAGTAGCCTCTGAGGGCTGGTTTCTGATGTCGCACTAAGCATGATAAGAATGCCATTGACGTCAGCAGAGTCTTCATTTGTGAGAATGGCACTCCTGCACTTGAAACCACACCAAGCAATTGCATTGCTTTGGAAAATAAAAAGCTTGGTGCGGGGAGGGGAAATTAGAGCACTGGCTGCAGCTGAATTCTCCTTTTTTCACTGGTGTCTGTGTCTCCTCTGTATGTAATTGCTGGGTTATAAGGAAGAAGGGGAGAAGAATAAAGACTGACCAAGAAGACGATATCTCTGCAAGCAAACACGTTTGACATGACACACATACAGTAAAATATGCAGGATATAATAAAAGAGATGAAGCAGCAGCACATGAGCACTGGAAGCATTTACTAGAGGAGGAAAGTAGGGCAGGGAGGATTGGGAAATGAAAGCCAGTGATACTGTTGGTACTAGACACTGGACATAGAGAAAATGAGTAACTGTAGATGTAGAGAGCTCCCGCCAACTATTCACAGGGGATACTATTAACAGTGAGACCTGAGACACAGAATGCCTTGTGCTAAAGGCATGCATTGCTTCCTACTTCATTCTCTAAACCTGCTTCAGACTGTGACAGGTACATTTCAAGTCTATAAATACATATGATCCACAAACAGCAGTAGACCAGAACCAGAACCAGTGGGTGCTATGATGAAATGATGGATGGGATTGTCAGAACTATAGCCCAAGAGAAAAGATGTCACGACTACACCACAAGTCTATAAATACATATGACCCACAAACAGCAGTAGACCAGAACCAGAACCAGTGGGTGCTATGATGAAATGATAGATGGGATTGTCAGAACTATAGCCCAAGAGAAAAGATGTCACGACTACACCAGGATCGAAGTTCAAAGGACATTTATTCACCACCAACAGAAATCCACGTTTTTGGGGCTGTTGAGGACCTCAGGCAGTAGAGACAACAAACAGATACAATGTTTAAGTAGACCCAGGTAGTCAGTCATCACAGCCTATTTAAACTTTGTATCTGTTATCTGTCATAGAGGGAGATTTACTAAAACGGGAGAGTGCAAAATCTGGTGCAGCTCTGCATAGAAACCAATCAGCTTTCAGGGTTTAATGACATTTTCACCACATGTTGGCAACCCATGCAATCCATACATGCAAAGAAACCAAAACAAATAAATTCAGAAATTAAGTTATGTGTAATATAATTGAATGACACAGGGAAAAGTATTCAACACATGAAGAAAGGGAGGTGCAAAAAGACATAGAAAGCCAAGACATCAGCTAAAATCTATCAGTAATTAGAAAGCAATTCTGACCCTTGTCAGTGCAAATTAATATTAGCTGGTTCAGACTCAACTGATGACCTATAAAAAGGTGTCTCATTACCAAGGTGTCACACAAGAAACATCTCATGATGGATAAAAGCAAAGAGCTCTCTGAAGACCTTCTCAACCTTATTATTGCAAAACATACTGACAGTATTGGTTACAGAAGGATTTTTAAACTTCTGAATGTTCCAGTGAGCACTGTTGGGGCCATAGTTCAGAAGTGGAAAGAACATCATTTCACCATAAACTGGCTATGACCAGGTGCTCCTCGCAAGATTTGACAGAGGAGTTAAAAGAAATATCAGAAGAGTTGTCCAAGAGCAAAGGTCCACTTGTGGAGAACTTAAAAAAGACCTCAAATTAGCAGGTACAATTGTTTAAAAAAAAAACAATAAGCAATGCATTTAACCGCCATGGCCTATATGCACGCTCACCACGCAAGACTCCATTGCCGAAGAAAAAGTTGAAGCGCGTTTAAAGTTTGCTACACAACATTTAGACAAGCCTGTGAAATACTGGGAGAATATAGAGATGAGATCAAAATGGAACTCTTTGGATGCCATTATACACACCATATTTGGAGGTCAAATGGCACTGCACATCACCCCAAAAACACCATACCAACAGTGAAGCATGGAGGTGAGAATATCATGGTGTGGGACTGTTTTTCAGCATACGGCACTGACAAACTTCATGCTGTTGAAGGAAGGATGAATGGAAAAATGTACCAAGACATTCTTGATAAAAATCTGCTGGACAGTTTAGCAAGACAATGATCCCAAACACAAAGCCAAGGAAACCCTCAACTGGCTTCAAAGAAAGAAAATAAAGCTGTTCAGCCAATCACCTGACTTGAATCCAATAGAAAATCTATGAAAGAACTTAAAATCAGAGTTCATAGAAGAGGCCCACGCAACCTTCAAGATTTGAAGACTGTGGAAGAATGGGCTAAAATCACACCTGAGCAATGCATGCAACTAGTTTCTCCATACAGGAGGCATCTTGGAGCTGTCATTACCAACAAAGGATTTTGTACCAAGTATTAAATAAACTTCATTTAGCGTGTTCAATACTTTTTCCCCGTGTCATTCCATTTTATTACACATAACTTCATTTTTGAACTTAGTTGTTTTGGTTTCTTTGTATGTATGGAATGGTTGGGTTGTTACCGACATGATGAAAATTGTATTTGAACAGCACCTTTAGAAATATATTAACCTGGAAAAATGGTGACTTGTTCAATATTTATTTTACCCGCTGTATACTGACAGGTCAGCAGGAGACCTGCATGGCACCAGCAATCTGCTGATGACTGGTGCAATGCTTTAGAGGGTCCAGAAACAAAAAATAGTAAATGCACATTTTCTCACCTACAAAAAAAAGTGCATTTCTTATTTTTTGTAAAAAGGTGAATTCATCCTTTAGTGAAATTACAAGGTGGATATTCACCTTACCAACCCTCCTTCACTGATGCCAGTATCTTCTCATGTGTGTAGAGTTTTAGCAATCTTCAATGGCCAGCGCAGGATGACATCACTCATGTGCTGGTGCTAGTCACTGGGCACACAGGATCAGCCCGGCTGCTGTAAGCTGAGCTGCTCATGCATAGCTCAGTTTACATTCCAGGGATCTTTGTGAGTAGGCAGGTAGGTATGTTTTATTGCAGAAGAGACATTGCTTTTTTCTTCTGCAATAAAATGCCTGCCTGTTCACAATGTATCATAGCGGAAATTTTATTCCTCCTTAAGGAGGTGGCATCCGCCTGCATCCAAGCAACCAGTGACTATTCCCCGCAGTGCTTTAGTTTTTCGTTTCTTTTGGAGTCTGTGGGGGACAAAATCGTGCTGCATCACAGCAAAGTAGCACATGTACCATCCACAAATTGCATCACAGTTGAGTTACATGGATGTGAACATGCACCAATAAAATCATGTGTCATGTGATTCTGTGCAACCCAAGTTGTTCACTAGTGTGAACCAAGCCTAAACGTAAAGTTAAATGTTACAGCAGCTATTCTCAACAAGGGTTCTGTAAATCCTCGGATTCCTCCAGAGGTTGCTAATGGTTCTTTGAGCTGTGGCTCATGGACTTCCCATCTGATGGTGCCTGCATAGTTTTGGGTTCAACCCCACCATCATGACACCAATGATCTTTTACACTGCATTCTGACCACCTATATAAGAGAGTATTCTTTCCAACGACCACCAATGTAAGGGGCGTTATTCCCACTCACTTCCCCCCTTTGAATTTAATTTAGCGGGGGTTCCTCAAGACCTGAAACTCATTTAATGGTTCCCCTGGGGTAAAGATGTTGTGAAGGGCTGCACTACCGTAATAAACTAAAACATGGAGTCACAGTTTCCCTGTGAACTATTACAACGCTACACGGCTTTTTACACAAGCACTCATTGCAGGTTTATGCCTGATTTATGCCTGGGGATATTTACACTAGATACAGTGTACCAGTTGCAGAGACCTGCATGCTTCTGCACCTGATTGATGGAGGTCTCTGCAAGGACACATTGCTTTCTAGGTACCTTTTTCATACTACAATGGAGCATAACAGTGTGGAGCAGAGAGGTGCAGAAAAATGCAGCATTTCTGCATTCTCCATACTGCATCGGAGCTTATTTAAGGGCTGCATCAGTCTATACATTTTGTGACATTTCAATAAAGTTTTTTTAAAAAAAGGGGAAAAAAGAGGTAAACAGTACTTTGTTTTGTAAAAATGCAGAACATTGCTCCCCCATCACCTATACAGAACGAACACCAACACACATGCTGAAATGGATCTTATTTTACCATGCGGGTTGGAGTGAACCAACCTTTAATATGTTATTAAACCCAAAAGCAAATATTTATTATATTTCAGCTTAGCATTTCTTAGATGTGATGGCTGAATTAATTTTCTTTTTTAGGCTCTCTTTCTTCTATTTTCATCTGGTGATCTAGTCAGTGAGTCTGGTGTTTTTCAAAAGAACACAATTTCCAGTAGAATGTATCAGTTACAAAGAAGAGACAATTCATTTATCTTTGGCAGGGGTGCTGACAATGGTCAGCTTTTATTTAATTATGTAAAACCTTTTCCCAAAAGGAAAAGCACTACTTGCTGTAACTGCTTAAAAAGTAAAGTATTAGCTGAAGTTTGGCTTCAATTTGTTAGTGTATTTAAATGTAATATATTACCCATCAGATTACCAAAGTTGCTGTCCAAAGGTGCCCCTGTGCTCCTTCATCCAGAGTAGGGACACTCTACTACAGGAGATGTGTTTACTGGCCAAATCACCAGGTGAAAACAGACGGAAAAGCCTAAAAGAGAAAAATGAATGCAGCCACCACATCTAGTGATTGGTAAGCTGCAATATATTACCTTTTTGGTTTTGCGTTTAAAACCCACTTTAAAAAGCAAGAGCAAACATTTATCTGTATTTAACAAGCAACATCAAATATTATTCCATTGTATTTACAGCCATATAATGATAATTTTATGTTTTGTAATTGTGTTTGTTTTGTAATGTATGCAAAAAGCATAAAAAGCCTTAATATCATTTGTGCATACTATTCTCACACTTTGTACTGGAAACATAGTTTTAGTATCATAATAATAGTTACATATTTCAGAATAAAATGAGGGCTTTACAAGGGTTGATGTACTAATGTTTAGAGACTGTTCAGTTTGCAAAGTAAATATTAACCTAGCTTAATGAATGGAGGTGAAGCTTTGTTCACTTTGAGTACCCAATCACATACAAGAGAAAACAAACATGATTTTAGCTGGTGTACGATTGGGCGATTACCTTCATCTTGTTCACTATACTAAGTAAATATGCGCTTGTTAGTAAATCAACCAAATATCTGTAGTAGCATTAGCTGTTTGAAAATATCACTGGACAAACTAGATGAACATATTTTATCTGCTTTTTACATAATTTTGCCTTTAAAATACAGACAATATGAAATAACATTTGTAGGACAGCAGCATCAAAATAAAGCCATGTTTGCCATCCAACAACACTTTGTATAAGGATCAATTACAATGCTTTTGCTAAACTCGACATCCCATAGCAGAAATGTGAAAATGGCTCTGGAATGTAACTGGTTAAAGGGATTTTTAGTGAAGACGGAAAACTGGTTTAGTAATTTCTTTGAGAGATATAGCTTTGTTAAGTAATGTCTGGGCTTTTGCAAACCTTGCCAGTGTATGTTTTGCTGCTATGGCTCCGGGCATTCCAATAATTAAATATCAAATTTCTCCATATTACAGAGTAGAAAGATCATGTGCTTGGCAAGATGCAAGAATATTCACATTCTCTTTACTTATTGTTTGATGGTGTTTTAAAGTCAGCTAGAGAACAGCCAGCCCTGGAATTAGTGGTAAAGTGTGAGTGCAGTCTGAAATCAAGGCGTAGCAGAAACCCCAGTGCTCCGTATTACAGCCATGGTGGCATTCATAAAAGACTGTACGATAATATGAGTACTCAGAAGATGAAAGAGTGTGCTTGCACTCAGCTGTGCACGGCAACTTCTTAACAGGCAGGTGTTTAACATCTGCATCTGGCATCAACATGCTCCACAACATAGGAGGGTTGATTAGGGCTCCGTTTGTAATTCCAGACCCTAATTATGCGGTCAGCGTAAAACCACAAGTACTGAACTGCCTTTATTGTAAAGGGTACGATGACAAGGCAGATCAATGTAGACAACTTTTTTCTGTGTGAGTACAGCCGCAACCGTTGTTTGCAATATTGTATCACACAATTATTCAGTGGCCGAACCTGAACTATAGTGTCTTGGGCTTTGTTTATATTTCTGACATGTCAATTTTGGCTGGACATTGGTAAACTCAAGTACCTGTTGTTGTCTCAGGCAGCCCATAGATGGATCAGTTTTTTTTTTTGTTCAACCAGCAGCTTGAATGAAAAAAATTAACCCAACTCCCCCATCCACACATTTGAGGTAGATGATGGAATCCTGCCTGCTGTGTTATTGTATTCTGACAGTGGAGAGCCTATAGCCTGCATTGCCGGTAGATCGACTTCTGTTGTACAACATCCCATGTCCATACATGGGTCGAAATTCATCCAGTCCCTGCTGATCTAGCCAAATTTCCATTCCTGTATGGCCAGCTTTAAAACGTTTGGGTTCACCTGATTGAAACGGGCTCAGCAACGGTTTGATTGTGAAAAGTCAGCCTTCAAATACAATACAATATTTTTTTCTATGTTATACTTTTGTCAAACACACTGAAAAGACCCACATGTATTCCACTGGTATATTCAGTTGTGAGTCCAGCAGCAATTGGTCTGTAGTGTTTATATGACATAAAGCTGAATAAGCTGCATGATACCTACAACAAAAGAAAGGATTCTGGACCTCAGTGGTGGATGTTTTTGCTGCTGGATATTTGAAATTTTTAAAAGAGTAAGAAAATATGGGTTAACAACAGCAAAAAAAATTATACTCATGTAGGTAGATGCATCATCTGTCCTCCGCCTGAGACTGACTGAGCAATCAAACACCACTGATCACACAGTTCTCATTGCTCCATGAGCAGAGAGCTGGTGACTGTCACTCACTGGATCTCTGCTCTGCCCCTCCAGAGCTTACTGGAGCTCTGGGCTGTGAAGGGGGAGGCAGAGGCTGGCTCATGCTTTCAGCAGATCACTGAGAGGCTGAGCTAGATGCAGGTCCAGGCTTCTGGGTGGATCCCCACCCTATGGTCGGGATCTTTCCAGAGCTTGGACTGGCTCTGTGATGTCAGGGGAAAATGGGTCATGGAGTGCAAAACAAACTGCACTCCTGTAATCCCCAATAGAAGTATAGCCAAAAGAGCTTTGTCTATACTTTTCCTTTAAGAAGTGGTGGAGGATGAAACCAGTTGGCATTCTCCCTTGTGTGCTGGTCAAGGCTGAACATAAATATGAAACTACCATGATAACTTCAAAGAACAATTGGTCACACTGCTGTTTCATTTATTTAGAACAGCGGCATAAAAAAAAAATATCATCCTAATCCCTTAAAAAAACTATTTTAAAAATCCCATATATCTCCCTTATTTAGTACAACAGTAAGAAAAAGTCATATCACCCTAACAATTTAAAAAATTCCTTATCAAGGAGCCCTTTGAAAAGTGATGACCAATTATAGATGGTGTATAGACCAACAATATTAGGGTCATGTACTAAAACTGCATGGTGCAAAATCTGGTGCAGCTCTACATAGAAACAAATCAGCTTAATTGAATTTAGATTAATTGAACAAGCTGAAGTTAGAAGCTGATTGGCTCCCATGCACAGCTGCACCTGCTCCAGTTTTAGTAAATCCCCCCCTATATGTGTAGCACCCTCTTAGTTTAGCTAGGGGGAGCTAGACCCTAATATATGGACAGGAGCTGGTCAGCGTCTCAGGTGTAATAGCCAGAGGGGTCAAATTGTGGTCACGGCTGAGAAGCTCTGCAGATCAGCCCCTCTGTAATTTCCCCCTGCACTGAGGCTTTCAAAGGAGGGCATGGGAGGCAGAGGGTGGATCTGAGGAGGGGCTGGCTGCACTCATGAGGGACCTCTGGCATTCCTCAACAGATGGCTTGGCAAGGGGCTGGGACTCCCTTAAAAGTGATAAAGCCTGCTCAGTAGCAGGAGAGTCAGGTGGAAGGAGGAAGACTGCCAGGAGGCCTAGTGGGATCGGGCCTGCCTGCGAACCTGGAGCTATTAAGGAGGCAAACTTGGAACTCACTGGCCCCCTGAGCGAGGACCACCTATATGGCAGGGAAGGAGCAGCTCAGCTGATAGGCCTGTAAGCAGTAGCTAACCTGCAAATGGTACAGGAGAGGATCTGAGTGTGTACACCTGCACCCCATGGGTGGATAGGGTATGGAGCACTCTGGTGGGAAACCAGGTTAACCCCTTACTAGTGACTGTACACCTATCTTAAAGGAACAGGAGCCAGATCCCCTGCTCAGGAAAACCTCCAGATTGCTGGGTGAAGAGGGGAATTTCTTCCAGGGTCTGGGCTGGTACATTGTGGAGACGCTGGCTAGCTCTCCAACAGAGAAGAGAGGCTTGAAGTGATGCAGAAGATAAGCTTGTGAATAGTCCAGGATGATTGTCCTTAGTTATTGGTTCCCTTGGGCATCCTATACCCCCTTATCCTATCCCAGTTCTAAATCCCCTCAATAAACAACAAGACAAAAGCTCAAGGACTGGTTTCTGACTCTGAAGCAAGCTTGTGTCGAAAATGCTGAATGCCTGGCTGTGAAGGACTATAGGGGGAGCCAAATTCATCAGCAACCCCTAAGGGGGTAGTGCGACATATGTATTATATATAATTGTAAAATAAAGGCTCCAGGGCTATAACAGTGATATAGAGTAAATTGACTTGCATACTCCAAAAGGTGTTCCATAGGAATACTTATCTGGGGGAACTATACATATAACACAGAATATCATTCAGACAATATAAGTGATGGCTGCAAAAATGTCTGGACACAATATCCACTAATAAATGTGCACTCACCTCCTATTTAGTAAAATTGCCAACATCTAGTGACCTCTACAGTGAAAACATATTAACAAGCTTGCTAACATAAAGGCAGTAAGTGCTGAAAAAAAAGGTGGCCACTAATTTGATTTTTGGGGTATCCATACCCATTTTATGCTACAATGAGGTATCAAAGGCATCCTCAGAATATTTTAACTTGTTTTGTGGCAAAAACCTCTTCATCAAAAGCTTCTTGGTCTGTACACCATCTATAAATGGCATTTACATTTCAGAGGGATCTCTAATGAGCTATATGAAATTTCTAAACGTGTTTTGGGGGGTTAGAGTGATACATCTTTTTCATACTGCTATACTAAATAAATGATACATCTTTTACATAAGCACTGCGGCTGATTGTTCTTTGAGGGGATTGTGGTGGTTTCTTAGGTCTATAAAGAAAATGTCCAATCAATAATTCATACAACCTCTTCAATTCTATCTAAATTTAGCAGATTATGCACTCAGATGGTGACATGTGTAGTCACTTATCTTGGACCTCAACTGCTAATCTCAGACCTTGAATATTTAAAGCTAAATCCAAATGCAAAGTAATTTAACATTGCCATTCCAATGCTTAATTAAAAAGGGGCCCACATTATTAGTACATTTTAGAGCACCTCGCTGGAAGGCGATATATATTTCACTATTTGAATTTTCTGCCTTTAATTGGACAGGTTCTGCTCTCATTACCAAACATAGGAAGGACTAGGCAGCAGGAAGTTTAGGAATTGATGAAGACGAGGATTACACATAATCATAACTATGTTGGAGAGCCACTAAAACTTCAAGCTGGAATAGTTTCTCAAAAATGTGAGCATGAGCTATGTGGAACAGAAGGGAAGGTGAATACAAATGCAGTTTATCAGACATGAAATGCTAATGGATACTGTTTATTCTGCATTACATCATTAAGTAACTGCGCTAGACTTTGATTCCGTAATTGAATGCTTATGTCTTTCTTTTTAAGTTTATTACAAAAGTTCATGGCTGGGATGAGATGACTTGGAGGAATGCAATTACCTTCAGTCTGCTGGGGACAATAGACCACCAGTGAAGACCACTTTTCCTGCATGGTTTGGAATTCTTGGAACATGTATTTCTTGTTCTTAATGGACTTTTCCTCAGTAAATCTACGTACCAATATCTTTCTGAACCTGTTAAATTGGAGATGCCTATCAGGGAATTTAATGACTTTAGTAACTTAACAGGCTCCAGCCTCTCACATCTCTATTCCCTTGTCCTTCTTCTTTTTACTATCTCTCTGTCTTCTACTCTACTTCTTCCTTCTTTTTATTACTCATTTCCAAAAACAAGCAGAAGTCTTTCTAAAATATTGAAAAAATAACATTGTACCTGATTCTACTAAAGCCAGCCTTGCATGGACAGTTCCCTTATGAGTGCCGGGTGGTGGCATTTGGCGCACTTCTCTCCACTCAGAGGAGCACCAAGATCTGTTGTGACATGGAAAAAAAATTTGGTTCTCCTTTCTGTATGGAGAATGGATGCATTAAATTGCTGAACATTCCATCCCAAACTTTTACTGCATCAGGCTGTTAGCCACACTGGCATATGAATGATGCTTCTGGCTTATGCGGTGGACTCATTAACATGTATTAAATGGCTCCACTGAAACATTGCTTGATTATATTATAACTTGTTATTGAATAGGAATGGATTTCTGATCTGCTAAGCTGGCCATATACGAGTAGATTTTTGAATGAATGTTTGTAGGAACATTCGTAGGAAAATTCTCATTACCACCAACGACTTTACAAATGTCACTCAAAAGAACTTCAAAATGTTCTTTACATTCAACATCCGATTTTGAATTGCACTTTCCCAAATGAAAACCAAATTCACTGTTAATAATGTGTTGATTTGATAAAAAGTTTCCTTTGATGTTTTTCTCGTCATTGCAGTTGAAACCAGCATCATTTTGACCCCACAGATCACTAGAAAATCTAATGAACATTCCTGAACAAAAATATGTTGCACAAAATTCTATTAATATATGGCCAGCTTTAGGCCTCGTTCACACATGGCATATGATACCAAATGCCTGTGTAGGGCCATATTTACCTGCACAGGGATGCACAGGTGTTCTGCACATCCTTGTGTAGGCAGTCCCATTGATGTCTTTTGGGACACAGCAGCTGCATGGATACAGCCACTGTGTCCCAATATGATATCTGTGTCCCAGAACTCACACTATCTGCATTCAGGGACTCGCACAGCATGCGTCCGCACCCAGACAGATGTCATATTGGAGCACAGTGGCTGGGTCTGTGCAGCTGCTCTGTCCCAATAGACATCAGTCGGACTGCCTTCACGGGTATGCATGGAACACTGGTGCATCCCCGTGCAATAAACACGGTCTTGTAGGGGCAAATGGTATTGTACACCATTTGTGAATGAGGCCTAAACCTAGACACTTACCTACAGGTGCCATTTCTGAAGGGGCTGCCCTCTCTCTCTTCCTAACTGTAATATTTTTTAAGCCTTCTGCTTTGTTGCAGCGTTATGTAGAACAGCTACTTACCCCTTGTTCAAATATATGCGGCCGTGCGGGCTGCGTTTTGTGCGGACACGAGAGCCCATTCATTTGAATGTACTCCTGTGCCCCTTGACATGCAGGGAAGAAGTCCCTGCACTTCTTATGAAAATGCAGCCCACATGGGAACCTCGGTTCCCAGTACAGTTGTGTTTTCCAGTGCAGGCGGCGTGCCATTAGAACTAATGGCACCCGCCTGCAGGTCCACATTCCTCTGTGTTTTTCGGATTTTCGTGCGGATCCGCAGCAGAACCACCCGCAGAGAAGTGAACCTAGCCTTAATCCATTCCAATTTGTTTTCTCACATAACAATTGTAAATGATGTCAGGTTGGGTTGTAAACTATATGCTCATCTCTAGCCTGTTATGACTGGCAGGCAAAAGCCTTTAACTAAATGATAGAATCCAGCAGATAGGAGATGATTGACTAGCCACCAAGGTCCTCTTTATCAATAACAGGTGCTAGGGGGAGCAATGGAGAACTAAAAGGGGCTAACATAGAAAAAGAAGGCCAGGAGGTCCTTCTATTACGGGAGCACTCTACATGTCAGCACATCACTAACACGGCACTACATTAGTAGCAAGTCTGCGCTTGTTACGGAAACTTGTTGAAGTTCTAGGATAAAGTTGTCCTTGAAAGATTGTTTTTCGATGGCAGTACTGTCAGGCTGTACAATACAAACATTCAACTCAAGGTTAACAAGGAATTAAGGTACACTGAATGTACTGAAGATGGGCAGAATTCAACAAAATGGTACCTTAGGCGTGTCCAATTTTATTCTAAATGAATGCACATTTACTTTTTTTTTCAATTAAAAAAAAAATCAACTTTATACAATACAATTAAATGCAACTCTTGTTGTTTTATACAGCATTCACCATCCAGGAACTGAGACAATAGGGTTCATTTACTAAAGAAGTACAACCCCAACCCAGGGCTCTGGTCCTGCATAATGTTGTTGTTCCTGTTGCAATGCCATCACACCTTAGCCTGTGTCTGTACATTATTGCCTAATGATAATTCCATTACTAATGTACCATGCGCTGTATGTTGATGTATACTATGCCCCGACCTGGGGGCTTTGATTCGCTTTTTCTCTTTACCTTGTTTTCTTTTCCTTCTTTTCCCTTTTTACTCATTCCCCTTCTTCTCTTTTCCAATTTTTTCACCATTGTTTGCTACTTGAATATTACATACTGTATTCCTGTTCAATTTGTTCTAATAAAGTTGCTTTTCAAAGTTAAAAAAAAAGTACAGCCAATTCATTCAGCAAAGTCAATTTTCACTTTTCAGGGCAGTTTTCACTTAGTTTAATTAATTAGGTGAAGCGGTGCTGATTGTAATGGTCTGGTCATGTGCAAGCAAAAAAAACAGATTTTTCTAATTCTGCCATTCGATTGGCTGTTCTTTGGCAAAAGAATATTTGTCACATTCACTAAGCTTTGTGAAAATTCCCTTGCAAAGTTCAAAATTCACCTTGTTAAGTGAACAACCTATTCTTCTTTAGGCCTCTTGCACAAGGACAATATTAGGCAACAATATGCGTAGTGTAAAAAATACTTTGTTATCCTATGGCTGGGGAGCTGCAGGTGTGGCATACAGCCTACCATAGAAGTCAATGACTGGACACCCCTGTTGTCATGTAAGTGCTGATGCTTCACTGCATCAGGGTAAACCTACACATTCAAACACGGCATATTTTACAGAACACAGAGGTGTTGCATTAGGGAAATTGTACCGCTCGTTCGTGCGTGCACGGGCAGACTCTGATATGGAGAAGCATCAGCGTTTACACAAGTTCAGGGATGTACAGCCATTCACTTCTACAGTACCCCAGCTGCGGGAAAATGAATTGTATTTTGCACTAGGCATATTTTAACCCTAATTATGTCCTTGTGCCTGTAGCCCTAATAAATCAACCCTTGTGTGTTCTTAACGTATAACAGATGTGGTCCACATAGGCTAGTCAGGAGTACATACACTACTATCGTATACCATAAAGTGTAAAACCCAACTGAATTGTCAGCTAAAATCTGTCATCTACCTTCCAGGTGCATTAAACCAAAAGTTCAAAGTCTTACAGTTTGTTTTCTCTAAGGGCTCATGTACACTGCAGCTGATAAACTCACGTATAGGAGCTGTTCAGTGTTTTTTTCAGCAGCCCCTGAACTCACCCTAATGTTTTCCTATGTGTCCATGTACACATCTTCATTTACAGTCGTTTTACAGGTGTTTGAGTTTACAGTCGTTTTTTTAAATCAGAAAACTTGCGTTCAGACGTCGATTTTATCAGCGTTTATAAGCGTTTGCATTTGAAAAATTTTTTTTAACTCCAGTTCCCGATGCTGTCCAGAGCCTTTTTTCATCATGAAAAATGCATGCAAAGCATTTTCAAAGTACTCAAATGGACAAAACATTGAACACAGGATGTTTCTACCAAGCTTGTCACACATTGTAATGACCAATTCACACCTCAGACCTCTCCCACCCTTGGAAACAAAAGATATGTTATGACCATTCACACTTCAAATTCCTCATGAAGACCCCCTGCCAGGTGGCCTTAGTGACTCACTCCACCAGACACCTTCCCACCCTTGGAAACAAAAGAAATGTTAATGAGCAACTCACACCTAAGCTAATTTCAGCACATACTGCTGTCTCTGCTTCTGCTCTCTTAAACCATCTGAAATAGTTAATAATTTACCACTTTTCAGTGCATTCTGGGCATTTGGGAGGTTCTCCTGTACTTATCTTTAAAAAACATTTCTGAGCGCAAACGCTCATAAACGCATTATGCAAACGCGGCT
Organism: Staurois parvus; assembly: GCF_062004578.1. Taxonomy (NCBI): domain Eukaryota; kingdom Metazoa; phylum Chordata; class Amphibia; order Anura; family Ranidae; genus Staurois; species Staurois parvus. The sequence continues at coordinate 3,433,564 of NW_028318241.1, forward strand.
AAACAGACGTTTTTAAACTATGTTTTCCAGCAGTCAGTTTCCATCATTCAGAAATGTCCCAAATGCATGGGGCCTAAAAGAGCTACAGTTTGAGTAGAAAAGCCTGTCCCCTGCCAGCATGTTGTAGAGAAGGACCCTTCCTCTTTGTGTGGAAGTAGTGATCTCTTTGCAGAACTCACCTCCTGCTGTGTGAGAGTTCACCAGTTACTAGGGAACCTGCATTTTGCTGGTTCATTCACATATAATAATTCACGTCACTTTTAGTAATAAGTTGCTTGCACCTCAATGTTGGTTCTGCATGGCGTTCATGGATGCACAGCCAAACATTTGCATGCAGCAGTATGGCTGCACTTTACATAAAACAGATTTGAAGTGGTTGTAAAGGGTGAAGTTTTTTTTTTTACCTTCATGCATTTTACTCATGAAGGTAGAAAACCTTCACTATGCAGCTCTCCTCCAAGCCCACCTAATACATACGTGAGCTTGATCCCAATCCAACAATGTGCATGAGAGCAACTGCTGTCCTGGCTCTCTGCATGCTCATTGGCTCAGACACAGCAGCAGTAGCCGTTGGCTGCCACTGCTGCCTATCGCTACCTGTGAGGAGGGATTGGGGGGGGGCAAACCACTCTGTCTGTGTCTCATTAGCGAGCCCACATGAGTACCCCCCCCCCCAGCAAGCAGCTTGCTAAGGGTGAAGGGGTACTCAAAGAGTGAAGGAATGCCAGCGGGGGACCCAAGAAGTGGAGGATCGGGGATGCTCTGTGCAGAACCATTTCACAGAGCAGGTAAGTGTCATTTTTTTCATTTTATTTGAGCCTTTAATATCACTTTAACCCATATTCTTATTCTGTTTGGATGGCTAAAGCTTTTGGGTGAGATAGATATTTAGTGTTCTTGGGTTAGGCTGGGACAGCATGTATCTAGTGAGTCCCACCCAAAAGCAAGCTTTAGTGACATCATCTCCTATTAGAATGATCAGCCAAATGAAAATGTAATAAGTTCATGAAGTGTGTGTTACGTCACATTAAATTAGGGGTTGTTAAAGGAAATTGTTGCTGCGGTGTATGGGGCAATGTCCTTTAAAGATTTGTAAGTGAGAGAAATCTTTAAAAAAAACCTTCAAGTTGAACTGAATTCAAAAGTGAAGATTTGCAGTATCATAGGGAATATTTTGTATTGGTAATTGTGCCTTATGCAGGCCATATATGGTTCGAATTCTGAACGATTTTTCGATCGAAAATCGAAAACATTGTTCGTTCTGTAATCTGATGGTGCCACCAATGATTTTGAAAATCAGTAGTTTTTCAGGAATTTTCCAACATGCCCGATAAACGAAATAGGGAGGAACCACGAAAATCGGCCAGTGCCATTGCCCCACTAAGAGAGCGAAAATCGGTCGATTATTCTTAGGTCCGATTCTTGAACGAAAAATTGTTCGGAAATCGACCCATGTATGCCCGGCCTTAACAGTACTCTGAAAAGTCTAGCTTTTGTTTGGAATTCTATCTGTAAATACCAGTGGACTTCCTGGTATGTGACTGTGCCTAGGCAATCTTGTGTGTCTATAGCCCACAGTCTATGCTGTATATCTGAACTGTGAGATTTACTGCTCTGCTTTCTCTGACTGCTAGTCTCAGCAGATTTGGAGTGAGAATTTGTTTTGTCACTGCTATGCTGCTCACCTTTCTCTTCACTGGAGGCTCTGACATGAGGAAGCAAAAGCTCTACCTACCGACATGGCCACCTCCACTTAAAGGCATAGTGCCAAACAAGGCATGGTAAGTCAGTATTGGAACAAATCAGCTTCAGGGAGTCCTCAGGCAAAACCAGTGACTACTCCTTTACCCCCTGCCCAATTTTTTAGGACACAGTTTCCAGAGTTCAGTTTCCCTTTAAGTTACGAGCTTCAGTATCTGAAAGCAGGCCTCACTATGGGTTGGTTTACTAAAGGAAAATAGATTGTGCACTTTGCAAGTGTACTCATTTTTCCCAGAGCTTTGTGAATGCGGTGAAGCTGATTTCCATCATCCAATCATGTGCAAGCAAAAATGCTTTTTTAAAATTTTCCTTGCACCTGATTATTCTTTACAAAGTTAAGCTTCACCACATTAGTAAGCTCTGGAGAAAATGAAAGCAGCTACACTTGCAAAGTGCGCAATCTATTTGCCTTTAGTAAACTAAATGTTGCCCAAAACATCAAATCATTTTCTCTTATCTCTCTCTTATCATTCATATTTCCAGGGAAACTGGAAGATAAAAGGAAGACATTTATGGGTTGCAGGGTGTTAAGTCTTGGGGTCTGCTGGGCCTTATTTATCAAAGAGTCAAGAAGAGCTACTGTTCCCCCTTTCAATTTATACTACAAGTTATACTTTTTACTTGTTTTAGGCCCCTTCTGCACGAGGCAGACTCCGCTAGATGCTGTCCGCGGATCCCCGCTGAGCAAGCAGATGGCTGGTTCGTGTCCGCTTCACTCATATAGCGTGGACACAGACATAGCCTGCTGTCCTCTATGGGCAGTCGGATGTAAAATGAACTGCCTGTCTCTTTACACCCAACTGCCATCTGATCCACTAGACCAGAGGTGGGCAACCTGCAGCTCTTCAGCTGTTGCAGGACTACAAGTTCCATCATGCCTCTGCAAGTCATAGCTGTAACTGTCAGTTTTGTAATGTTGCAATGCCTCATGGGAAATGTAGTTCCACAACAGCTAGAGAGCTGCAGGTTGCCGACCCCTGCACTAAACGGATAGGGAACAGATCCCCATCTGTCTGTTTTTAGAGGATAGGATTGGATGTAAATGGATATTTACATCCGCCACTCCATAGAGGATAATGGAGAGTCTGATTGGGTCCACCTTAAAAAACTGACAGGCAGACCCGATCGGTCCACCCATGTGTAATGGGCCTAAAGTGGAGCATTACTCTTTTAATCAACATTAACTATTTTTATTCCATATGCTACTAGCCTTAGTAAAATGACAGAAAGATATATTATATTTGCTTGTTTTAACCTTTTTTTTTAATACATTAATTTAGTTGCTTTCTGGTTTCTGGCCTAGGCCAAAATGATGTCATACATCCCTGGAGTCTTCATGCACATTTTTTTTTTATTTCATCTGGAGGAGGGACTTTCTCAGCACACCCTCCTGCCTGCATTCCTGAGCTAAGGGCAGATGAATTCCAGGAAGTTAATTCTACATAAATCATCTGCCCTTGCAAGGCAGTGGCTGGTGTGCGGTGTGGTGGGGCCGAGATCAATGCAGTGATGATGTAATTAACTTTTTTTATTTAGATGAACTTTATTGAGATGTCACACAGACATATATAGCAAAAAACAGTGGAAAAATTGTAAAACCTGGACACGGGTATACAGGTTAACGCTGGACAAACATAGTCAGCATAATAGTATAAATCAAAAACTTAGAGTGGTCAAGAAAATGGCGTCAGCTTGGAAGCAGCCGACAACATGCAGTATTTTTTGAAGCACACCATGCCCGCACAGCACCGCAACGCATTGACTGCGCTGAAATAGCCACCCAATGCAGTCCCAAAACATGTGGGTAGAATTGCTAAGGAGTGTTTTTCAAAGTGATTTCTCAACAAAATAAAGCACAGAGACATGGATGGATGGGCGAGCTTGCTTTTGCCTATAGTTCTACGTTCAGTTCTGCTGAAATGAATTTTTACAAAATAAGTCATTATGGTTTTTCTCTACATATATCTTAATTGGAAAATAGACCAGTGCTACTCCACACCAAGGGACAGTATATCCAAAAGAAAACAAGAGCAACAATATAAAAGAATGAAATAGACGTGTAACTGGTTGGACGGAATAGATTCTTTGAAGAGCTTTGAGCTATTTATTATAAAGTCATCATGTGCTGACCAGCTGCTGCTACGCTATGGAGTGCTTTTTAATTTAGAAAGAAATATTAACAGTCATTGTTTAGGTGGCTGCAGCCATTGTACAGTGATTTATAAATGCCTGTAGATGTTTGTTGGTGGCAGGAAAGTGCATCTTGAGGGCATGAGAGAAGAGAAGTGTAAATCCTGGTTACAACTGCCAGGCTGAGATCATTTGCCTTATATCATGGAAGCTTCTGCAAGGACTGTGCATTACATAAGCTGCTCAAATATTCAGCTACTGAGAAATGTTCAGTGCTAGCAGCTCGTGGTTGGCAACATTTTAAAATGATAGCCAGGGGCCATTCATTCTTGTGTCAGTGTACAGGAGCTCTCGATATTTCAGAGAATCAGGAATCTCTATGCCAGAGGTCTCCAAACCTCAGCTCGAGGGCCGGATGCTGCCCTTTGACAGCCTTTATCCTGCCCTTGGAGCACTAGTCTTCCCAGTGATATCAGGTATTATTCCTCCCACTGGCATCCATAATGGGGTACTAAAACTCCCACTGACACCAACAATGGGCACTATTCCTCCCACTAATACCAATGATGGGGTACTGTTCCTCCCACTAACACCAACGATGGGGCACTGTTCCTCCCACTAACACTAACGATGGGGCACTATTCCTCCCACTAATACCATTGATGGGGTACTGTTCCTCCCACTGACACCAACAATGGGGCACTATTCCTCCCACTAATACCAATGATGGGGTACTATTCCTCCCACTGACACCAACAATGGGGCACTATTCCTCCCACTAATACCAATGATGGGGTACTATTCCTCCCACTGGTACCACTGATTGGCTACTACTCTTCCTACTGACCACCAACTCTGAGGCCATGTTTATTTTCACTGATGCTGGGCCTGGGACTTTTTCTACCCCCACTGGCCACAATCCAGCCTCCCCTAAAGTCTGAAGGAGAGTAAACTGACCCTTTGTTTGAAAAGTTTGGAGACCCCGCTTTATTCAATCATGGCAGGTTTATTCAAATACAATATAGATTTTTTTTAGGTATATTTAAATTCACTTACTAAAATTCCATGTAATATGCTAATGCAGTTTTAAATAGTTCAATCCTCTTAAATATGTAACTTTCATTAAAATATTATTCTATGATCCTGCCATGAAGGTCTTTACTCTTCCTGTTATGGCGTGATAGCTGTCCAATTGTGCCCCTGCGTTGTCACTCTCTCACATGCACCCTAGCTGGAGACTACAAACAGCCGTGCCGTCACACACTTCCAGACCTTGTCCATCGTTATCGACTGTTATCAGGAAACCAGTCCAGAGCAATAATGTGCAGCCGAAGCTGGAGTGAGTGCATGTAGATAGTAAGTGAATGAAAGAGGTTTAGAAGCAATAAATAAATAAATAAAAGTCTAAGGGCTTGTTTACACTAGTGATTGTGGAGTGGTAAAACCCCACAGTTGAACCACGCTTTTATTGGTCTTTAACCACTACTGCTTTGGCAGCAGAGTTTTATCACTCCCCCATCTGCAGCAGAGGCAGATTTGTAGCTGGAGAATGCGACCCATTCAAGTGAATGGGGACGAGGATGTACATATGCTGCAACCTCAGTGCTTTAATTCATGGCTGTGGCAGGAATTATACCCCCTGTTGCTTTTGTCAGGCGTAGTGCCTGCCAAATGCGACCCATTCAAGTGAATGGGGCCGCTCCGCAAGAACCAAGCAACAGAGTGCAATGCATGCAGCTGCGGCACAATAGTGCAGGTATCAAGGGATTAAAGCAGGCAGTGAGAAGGTGATACAGTGCATCCTCACTATCTGTCAAGTGCTCTCTGTTACATGGTAATACACTACCATGTGTTGTGTGCTATGCTACAAAAAATAGTACTTGCACCATATTTAGATTTCTATGGCTTACACCACTTTTAGAGAAAACTAGTCATTGCAAACCCTTTGGCGCTATATAAATACTGTATAATAATAATAATAATAATAATAATTGTTGGGCTTATGTACAAAGCTGGATATTTTGTCCATGATTGTGCAGACTTACGTGTGTAAGATTTATAATGACCCTCTCATTAAACTTTTGTTCAACTAAGTCTGTCTTTTCACCTTATAAATCAGGATCAGAGATCACAAATTTTTTTACAAGTGCCCTATTAGCTGACTGGCCACACACATTGTGTCCCATATTCTAAATGTGCATAACTGCATCAAATCGCAGAGGCCCATGTGTACAATGTAGCACATCCCCAATCTTTTTCCCTATAATTAATAATAATATAAATTCTCTATATTTTATCAAAAGTGAATTTAAAAATCAACTGAGGCAGATTGAAAATTGTTGGCTGAACAGTGACAGTGTAGTATGTCAAGTATGTATTTAGCATTAAAACATATGGTATACATACATAAGTATATCAAGGCACAGGGTGACTGTGGATATAGGTAGAAGCGCAATATAAACTGCAGAATACACTGACCAGTATATAAGAGAATGGGTGCCGCCGCCATGGCATCACCCCTACAGTAGACATATGGTTATACGAAACGCGTCTAGGAGGAGCCTTTACACGCTTTGACATCAGGCCGCCGGATCAAGGAGGTCCAACGGCACCCGTTCTCTTATATACTGGTCAGTGTATTCAACGGTTTATACTGCACTTCTACCTATATCCACAGTCACCCTGTGCCTTGATATACTTATATATGTATACCATATGTTTTAACACTAAATAAATACTTGACTTACTACACTATGGGTATCCATACATTTGTCGCTCTGCCCTGAGCATCTAACCCCAGTCCAGGACCCCAGACGTTCCATTCGGACCAGAGGAGAGGTGATAGACCAGTCCAGTACACATTATTTGATTGAGGGACCCCCTGGAGGACATCAACATTCCACCTGGCTGTTCCCACATCAGACTTCCAGCTGGTCTTGGATTCCTATATGCGCATATTGATTGAGCTTCCCCTTAGTAGACAATCTTACCATTCTTTCACTGAATACCGCATTGGATTTTATAACAGAACTGTCACATCAACACCCCTTATATCCATTAACCTCCCTGGCGGTATTCCCGAGTGTAGCTGGGGGTAAAATTTCAGTACCGTGAGCGGTAACCCCGAGCTACACTCGGGCTTACCATGCAGCGTTGCTCAGGGAGTCCCCGGGTGCGGTGCTGGAGACAGGCAGGGAGGGGAGGAGGAGATAAACAGTGCAATGTTAAAAAAAATTAAACATTTAAGATGCCATAGAGCCCCTTTTGTTTCTAAAAGTCCCAGACATTCCAAAAAGCACCTCAGATTTAAATATGGTTTTGGTTAAAATTGATTTTTTTTTTTTATCTGGACAAGTAGATTGTCATGAGGGACAAGTAGATTGGGACACCAATTTAGTCCCTGGAGAAGTAGTTTTTTCAAAAATGTCCACACCTCTTACCTCTGCACGCTTGAATTCACCAGACTCCTGAGAACGACCCATTCTTTCACAAATGTTTGTAGAAGCAGTCTGCATGCCTAGTTGCTGGATTTTATACACCTGTGGCCATGGAGGTGATTGGAAAACCTGAATGCAATGATTTGGAGGGGTGTTCCAATACTTTTGTTAATCTAGTGTATATACATATACAGCTGGTAAAATAAGTATTGAACACGTCACCATTTTTCGAGGTTAATATATTTCTAAAGGTGCTATTTACATGATATTTTCACCATATGCCGGTATCAACCCATACATACAAAAATAAAAAAATAAATTCAGAAATTAAGTTGTGTAATAATATGGAATAATATATATGTAATGCATCTGCATACTCCCAAAATGTAGAAATGTATTCAAAATTGCCAGTGCATGACTCTTGGAGGCACAAATAGTTGGGATAACACAGCAAAAAGAGAGTTGTTGAGCCGATTTACAAATACACATTTTGTACATTACAAAGGATTCCATCATCACTATGGGTTAGTTGAAGAAAGTCAACACAGCAAAGGAAGACTGCTTTAATGGTGTACTTGTCTGATTAAAATCTCAAGTAAACAGGCTTCCTGCAGCACAGCTGAAAGTGATACAATGCTGTACATGTGAAAAGCAGACCAGAGCTCCACCCTTTGTCTGGACAGAAGACTGCAAAATATATATTTATTTATATTTTTTTACAGTTTTTTTTAAGCCTGACCATAAAAAATAAAGAATTAAAACACATACAAAGGTATACAACTACTTTAAAGCCTAGATTATAGGGATCCATGATCTTTTTTATTCAAGTCTTGCCCATTTTGTAGAGGCCTGACTTATAGGGGTTTACCTCTCTGTGCGCACAGTACATCCCCATCCTAGAAAAACGAATGATTTTCCTGTGGGCGATGGATGGACATCTGCTTCCTGCACCCGTGTGTACAGAACATTTTAATCCCTGTCTGAACAAATTACTTGGTGAGCAAAGTACTATGCTGTTTGATATTTCAATCGTGTTTATTTTGAGTAATGTGGAAGATATTAGAAGCTAGCACAATGTTTTCTACGCACCAGCTAGCTTCTACAGGCCACCCAGCCGGAGTGTTTAATGTATGTGATTGAGCCAAAGTGAATCTGGTTCAGTGCCTTTTAGTCTACTGATGGCTCCACTTATCACATATAAAAGCTGGCATGTGTCTGGTGCTGAACATTACTGACAGCTGAGCATTCTGATCAAAGTACAGGGGTTAGCTAAAAAATGGAAACACCACATGATTTGCAGGTGTGAAAGTGACAACACATTTCGCGTTGAAAGTGGAAGTGATGTAACACACTTTTGCTTCCGCTGTGTGATGAGACATTTTTGCAGCAGTTGTTTTTTTATTCTGGATCACAATCCTGTGCGATGTTCTTTTGTCTCTTTCAGTCAGTTGACCATGTAGACCACACTTCTCAGACGATGTTTTCCCTGAAACTGTATATGCCGGCATAACTTTTGATACTGTACCTAGCGACATGGCAAATAAATTGGCAACTTCAGTCACAGAGGCACCAATTAAGCAGGCACCAACAATTTGCCCACTTTGAAGCTCAGTAAACTCTGACATGACTCCGTATTACTAGCAGCACACGCAGTGAATGATGAAAGTGAGGCTTCCCACCTAACTAGGTGTCTCATCACACAGTGGAAGCAAAAGAATGTTACATCACTTCCTCTTTCAATGCAAAACATGTTGTCACTTTTACACCTGCAAATCATGTAGTGTTTCCGTTCTTCTTTTTGTCTAACCCCTGTATATAACGTAATAATAGATAATTTAGGAGGTAATCACAGTGTCCCAAAGACCATCAAAATGGGGTCTAATGGCTCTGGTTGTTTTGATTAGAAAAGGCTGAACCAGGTCACTAAGCTCAAAAGACAACAACAAAAATACAACTGAAGTCAAGATTAAAGTAAAGCTTTCCTTAGAGGAATATGGAAGCTGCCATTGCTGACCACACTCTAAAAATTCTAGCTCCTTGACTGTCATTCTGACCCTCATGCTTCAATACTTTGAGTCACTGACCCAGCAGATGTATGCAGAATAGGCCAAGTTGGAGTGAAGTACCTGGGTCTTGTTCTAGGATAGTGACTCAAAATATTGAAGCGCGAGGGTCAGTATGACAGTCAGTCAACCATCACTTTTCAAATCAGGTCACTATGGGATACTATACTTTGCTATGAGCTACTGCATGGGCCATACTGCAATTGCTGCAGCATTCTGCTAAATAAAAGACATTTGGATGTTTGATGATAAATTTCAACATTTCTGGCTAAATGGCATATTAAAAAATTTCTCTAACCAGAAGGGACCCTTCCAAACCCTGTTTTAATGTTTATTTTACTATGCATGGAGGTGCAGCATGGTGAAGCAGCAGTAAAGACAGACAGTCTGGTTGCAATCAAACTTGAAACTTGTATTGAAGAGAATGCCAAATACAAACACCCCAGCAGGAGAACGCTGCCTGGGGAGAACACTCACACAGTTCAGTACAAGGCAAAGATGCAACAGGGAGAGATGCACCTAGAGCCTCAGTTCAGAGGGTGAAGTGTGGCCTGACCGGTCTGGTCCCAAATGGAAGGCTTCCATAAGGATAGCAGTTCCTAGTCTGTCCCTACACATCAGGAACCTTTAGCTGCCACTAATCACTTTCCCTGTCAGATGGGTCTCTCTCTCTTTACTCTACCCATTTTGCCAAAGTGTGTCAAAACCTGGGGGACTAATAAAGACCCTGCTGACCCAAGATGGCCACCAAGGGTCACATGGTTGCAGCATGGCCAATCAGGACGCTGCTCCATGACCCAGCAAAAAACAGAGAAATCATGTTTCCCTTGACTTTCTCTCCAACTGTAATAACACTCATTCGGGCGCCCCTTCAGTGGAGCCAACAGACTGCACCTGCATACATGCACATGTTCACTTCCAGTAATTGCAAAAAAAGTTATATTTTATTCTAATTCTATCAAAGCAAAAAAAAATACAATTATGCTATATGGGCTACCATTCAACAATTAGCAATCCAATCTATAAATCCTAATATGCTTTGACAGGGTCTCCTAAAAAATGATTCAAGAAAAATACCTAATGGTCCTGCCAGAACTCCAATGAGCTCCTAACGTTCTGTGCCCTCCACCTCTGCTGCAGTGAAGTCCTACCCAGTGTTATCAGCACTGCTGAGGTCTGCTTTGTGAACTGCAAAACACTCTCCCCTTTATGCTATGGGGATGGGAAGTTGCAGAGGTTTTCTGTAGTACAAATCAGAAGCTAGCAACCTAGGGTGACAACATTGCTACTCCAGAGAAAGAGTACACTTGGTGAGCATTGTCACACTAGGACAAGAAGTGTTACTGGCAGGATGACTAGGTGAAAATTAAAGAAAAAAGGCGAAAAGATAAGTTAACCTTTGTGCAAAAAATAATAAATGCACATTATTTGCAGGTAAAAAAAATGTGCATTTATTGTTTGTAGTAGGAGCATGGAAAGCATTGCACTAGCAATCAGCAAAATGCTGATACCATGCAGGCTCTCCTTCAGACTGTAGTGTATCTGCTTGCTCGTCCATCCTGTACAGGCAAGCCGATACTTCTGACAGGAAGAGTCCGTGATCTACTACAGTGCTCACAGCACCATGGTAGTTCATTGAGAACTACAAGCCAACAGCCGCTAAGGGTGTTGGGACTTGTAATACATTCATTCACAGAACGCTGTGAATGAATGGCGCAGACCCTCACGGCTGCACTGTTTTTAAAAAGTGACAGGTAGCACAGGGAACTTCTTCCTCTACTTCTGTCTCAGGGAGGGGAAGTAACATGTTCCCAAAGGTGAACTTATCCTTTAAGAGATGAAAACTACTGCAGCCACCATATCTAAGAGTAAGCTGCAATCGATTACATATTTGTTCTTGAGTCTATATAAACTTTGGCACAGCAATGCAAACTATTATCTTGTGGTCAACTATGTACTCAGAATTTCTGATTTTTAGATATAGCCTAAGGCTTTCACACTTCTTTCATTGAGAAGATACATCAAAAACACTTATGCATTTTTGGTGAGTTTCCAGTGCATTTTCTGGTTGCCTGACTCCCAACATAGTTACATAGTTAGTCTGGCTGAAAAAAGACAAAAGTCCATCCAGTTCAACCATTAAAAAAAAAAGTTATAATCCTATACCCACAGTTGATCCAGAGGAAGGCAAAAAAAAAACCATGATCCAATTTGCTCCTGCAGGGAAAAAAATTCCCTTCCTGATCCCCCGAGAGGCAATCGGATATTCCCTGGATCAACTTTACTTATAAATGTTAGTATCCAGTTATATTCTGTGTATCCAAGAAAGAATCCAGGCCTTTTTTAAAGCAATCCACTGAGCTGGCCAGAATCAACTCTTGAGGGAGTCTATTCCACATTTTCACAGCTCTCACTGTGAAGAAACCTTTCTGTGTTTGGAGATTACATTTCATTTTCTCCAGACATAAAAGAGTGCCCCCTTGTCCTCTGTGATGACCTCAGGGTGAATAGCTCTACACCGAGTTCACTATATGAACCACTGATGTATCTCTCTCTCTGGAGTCTATACCTTTTTTAATACAAGAAAGGATTTTGCTCGCTTTAGAAACCGCAGCTTGGCATTGCATTCCATTATTAAGCTTGTGATCTACTAGAAGTCCCAGATCCTTCTCCACCATTGATTCCCCCAGTTGTACCCCCCCCCTATGATGCATGCATATTCTTAGCCCCCAAGTGCATAACCTTACATTTATCAACATTAAACCTCATTTGCCACATAGTTACCCAATTAAACAGTGCATTGAGGTCGGCTTGTAAATTGAAGACATCCTGTAAGGACATTATTCCACTGCACAGCTTGGTGTCATCTGCAAAGACTGAAATGGGATTTTTAATCCCAGACCCTATATCATTTATAAATATATTAAAAAGTAAGGGTCCCAACACTGAACCTTGGGGTACACCACTAACAACCCCAGACCATTCAGAGTATGAATCATTAACCACTACTCTTTGAATACGATCTTTTAGCCAGTTTTCTATCCATTTACATACAGATTTTTCCAAGCCTGTAGACTTTACCTTACACATTAGTTGTGTGTGGGGAACTGTGTCAAATGCTTTTGCAAACTCCAAGTATACCACATCCACAGCCACCCCTCTGTCCAATGTTTTGCTCACCTCCTCATAAAAAGAAATCAGATTTGTTTGACAACTTCTGTCTTTCATTAATCCATGCTGTCTGTTGCTTAAAATATTTTTCCAGCAAGAACTCATTGATGTGGTCTTTTATTAAACTCTCCAGTATCTTCCCAACTATAGAAGTTAAACTAACAGGTCTATAATTACCGTATTTTTTGCTCCATAAAACGCACTTTTTTCCCCCAAAAAAAGGGGGGAAAATGTCAGTTCGTCTTATGGAGCGAATATGGAGCGGCCGGTCCGGTATTTCCACCTCCGCCGTGTCAGAATACAGGGCCAGCCGCTCAGGTCTGCAGCGAGACCTTACCTGTTCCTCTATCCAGCGCCACACTGTCTTCCCGGCTTCTGTAGTGTGGGCGCTCGGCTTGACAGCCGGGTGCCCAGTGCGCATGCGCGAGAAGCGGTGCGCTTTGTGAATGGTAAGGCAGCACCTGGGACACATGACAGGTCCCAGAAGCCGCCCGACCAATCACAAAGCGCAGCGCTTCTCGCTTATGCGCACTGGGCACCCGGCTGTCAAGCCGAGCGCCCACACTACAGAAGCCGGGAAGACAGTGTGGCGCTGGATAGAGGAACAGGTAAGGTCTCGCTGCAGAGCGGACACTAACCAAAAAACAACTCCGCAGAAGTAAGTGTGGGTACCTGTCAAATTCAGGTTCCTGCTCCCCTCCCCAAAGGTCAGCAGTCATCTCCTGTACTGTCCGCAGTCTCTGGTCATCTCCTGTACTGTCCGCAGTCTCTGGTCATCTCCTGTACTATGTCCACAGTCTCTGGTCATTTCTTGTACTATGTCTGCAGTCTCTGGTCATCTCCTGTACTATGTCCGCAGTCTCTGGTCATCTCCTGTACTATGTCCGCAGTCTCTGGTCATCTCTTGTACTATGTCTGCAGTCTCTGGTCATCTCCTGTACTATGTCCGCAGTCTGACCATCTCCTGTACTATGTCCGCAGTCTCTGATCATCTCCTGTACTATGTCCGCAGTCTCTGGTCATCTCCTGTACTGTGTCTGCAGTCTCTGGTCATCTTCTGTACTGTGTCCGCAGTCTCTGGTCATCTCCTGTACTATGTCCACAGTCTCTGGTCATTTCTTGTACTATGTCTGCAGTCTCTGGTCATCTCCTGTACTATGTCCGCAGTCTCTGGTCATCTCCTGTACTATGTCCGCAGTCTCTGGTCATCTCTTGTACTATGTCTGCAGTCTCTGGTCATCTCCTGTACTATGTCCGCAGTCTGACCATCTCCTGTACTATGTCCGCAGTCTCTGATCATCTCCTGTACTATGTCCGCAGTCTCTGGTCATCTCCTGTACTGTGTCTGCAGTCTCTGGTCATCTTCTGTACTGTGTCCGCAGTCTCTGGTCATCTCCTGTACTATGTCTGCAGTCCATTGGTTTAGAATATTTTTTTTCCTGTTTTCTGCCTCTAAAACCTAGGTGCGTCTTATGGTCAGGTGTGTCTTATGGAGCGAAAAATACGGTACTTGGTAAAGATTTTGATCCCTTGTTAAATATTGGCACCACATTGGCCTTAGGCCAATCCAGTGGTACTATGCCGGTCATTAAAGAGTCCCTAAAAATTTTTAAAAATGGCTTTGAAATGACAGAGCTCAATTCTTTAATGACCCTTGGGTGTAGGCCATCCGGTCCAGGTGCTTTATTCAGCTTTATTCTGTCTAAATATTTCTGGATCATATCAATTGTGATCCAATGTGGATCATCTGGAGCTGTGTCAATACCATGCCCATTATGGACAAGAGCTCCCCTATGCTCCTTTGTATACACAGAGCTGAAAAAGGTATTTAACAAATCTGCCTTCTCTTTGTCCCCAGTCACCCACTCTAGATTATTTTGTAAAGGGCCTACATGCTCGGACCGGACCTTTTTACTATTAATATATTTGAAGAACATGAATATGTTACTTCACAAATGCAACCGCAGTGGTTTTTTGATGCACTTTTGATTCATTTTTTAGGCATTTTCTCTTCATTTCAGTGGGGATTTATTTTTTTGGTGCAGCTTTGAAAAGTAGATCAAAGATGCAGCAAGCAGGACTTTTCAAAACGCATCACACCCACAGCGCAGTGGTGTGAAGAGTCCCATAGAATTTAAAGGGCAACATTTTTCTTGCGGTTTTCTTGCATTTTTTTAGTAGCAGCAAAAATGCACCACTGTGAGGGCCCTAAATGTATCCAACTTGTATGCGGCTGCTTATGGATTTTCAGCCCTGTCATTGCAAGATCTAAGGGTACCATGACTTCTAGGCAGCAGGTTTGAAGGAGCAACGAGATAATCAGGTTATGGTGGGGAGGCCAATTGGAACCAAACAATTCTCCACTAAAATCCTGCATTTTAAAATTGTTATAATTATTTTTTTTTTTACATCTGAAAAAAAAAGAACTTGAAAACTTTATGGTAGGTTAGTTAAAAGCACCCAATTTACACGTGGGCCTCTGAAAACACATGCTGCACGTATTTTGTTTTACAGTAAATTCAAGCTGTGCAGAGTCAGATATCGCCGCAGCCATGTTTGCTGGCTGAACACAGATGGTTTACTTTTCTCCTCTGAATCCTGTGTCTGTAACATATCAGACAGGGATTTGTTTATAGGCTATACTGCTCTCTTGACATGTATTTCCTATTCTCTTTCTGAAGAAGGGAGCAGTATGGTGTGGTACGTGCACAAGGACCATTCGCGTACTGCATGCTGACTGCTATTTACAATAGTGGCTGTATTGTAAACATGCCATAAATGAATAGAACTATGCTATACTCTGCAGGATCTGGTGCCCGGAATGTTCTGTGAATGTCGGGTTTAGTAGAGGAGATCAATTAAAAATCTATTTGATCTTACCCATGTATACAGGCATATTTGAGGAACTACAAGTCCAAGGTAGAGACATGGAACTTGTCCAGTCACTGTGGAAATACCAACAGACATGGGGAATTATGAATATTCGTCAAACAGACGGAGGCACCAATGGTGTTGTAGCATGATATGGTTCAAAAGTAAAGGAAAAGGGGCACTAGTCAGTATAATATTAGTAGGGTGAACCCAACCTTCCCTACAATTTCCCTGAATTAGTGGAAGCCTATTTCTATTTGGAACCCCTTAGAATAGATCTTGGCCAAAGTTGACATCTTCTGTCCAAGTGAAGATTAAGCCCCTGAGCTCTCTTGGTGGTAAAACTACATTTGTACTAAACTGTTAACTCCCTGAACTCTAAAGCCCCCACTGAAAAGCAGAGGGTGGGGTTCGGAGCCTGAATGAATGATTAATTCACCTGAAGCCCCGTATACATGATGAAAATACTGGACAAATGATCGTCCGCTTTTTTTTTTTGCATACTGCTCTCATATCAAAAGTGAAGAGGTTACTAAAGTTACAAAAGTTCTTGTAGAAAGAAAATTCTCGGAATGAAAATTCGGAAGTAATGTAATGTATTTGTATTGTATTTTCGGAGGAAAACTGTACTGATTAAACGAAAATCGAACGATCTACGAGAAAAATGTTCTGGCTTGTCCCTTCAAATAATCTCAGCCGAAAGCTGTGTACTAATGATCAGATTATTGTACGATCGCTTAGAAAGCGGTATTTTTCATACGATTTTTTGATCGTGTGTACTAGGCTTGAAGTAAATCTTACTTAAACCCACCTAAGCAATTGTTAGATAACAACAATGCTAAAGTCCATGCACCTTGTGGTGCCCGCAAGCACCTGTGTTAGTTTTCAAATCCATTAAAATGTATATAAACCTAAGAACAAGAAATAGAAGCTTACTGGTCCATAGATGTGGTGGTTGCATTAACTTTCCTTTTTTCCACATTTTATTCTTTATTTTAACCTGTAATCCTGCCTTTAACTCAGTTCTTGTCCTAGGGTCACAATTGTACTGAGCAATTTTGTCACCCTTAGGACTACCTAAAACCCCCATCTCTTTTACATTACAGTGGGAGGTGTTTTGTAGTCCACCGAGATAGGCTAACTGATAGCAGCGTAGAGACAGAAGAATTATCAGCTCACAAGATTTCTGACTAGACAAACATCTATTCTTTTGCACTTGTCGAACTGATTCCTAGATTGTAAGCTCGAAAGAGCAGGGTCCTTGACCCCCTCGTGTTTTGTACTGTATTGTCTCATGTTCTGTCCTCTACTATAATGTACAGCACTGAGGAAACCTTTTAGCGCTACATAAATACTGTATAATAACAATAATAATAATATGCTTTCAATGGTTTACTTAACAGACCAAAAAGGAACAAATAAGAGCAATTGTTAGAGCTAGAGTTTACACACACGTTAAAGCGGAACTACACTGCATCTGAGCACCACAGAGCAAAAAATGCTATTTAGTTCATTTTAAATATTCAAAGAAAACTTCCCCATCCATCCATGTCTACATGCTTTATTTTGCTGAGAAATCACTTTGAAAAACACCCCCTAGCATTTCTGGGCGAGGCCATCTTCAGTAGGGGCACATTATTCCTGTAGCATTGACTTTCTGGAATCCATCTGCCCTTAGTTCAGGCATAAAAGCAGGAAGGCATGCTTAGCTGAGAAAACCCCTGCTCCCCATCCTGGGATGTATGACATAATTTGCCTAGGCAAGAAACCAGGAACTTAATAAAGAAATATTGTAAAAAAAAAATAGCTTAAAACAAATAAATGATTTAAGTTCCTATCTATTTACTAATTCTAGCAGCATAAGGATTAAAAATAGTGAGTGTTGATTAAGAGAGTGAAGTTCCACTTTAGGAGGTGGAGCTTAAAGTGAGCCTTACAATAATACCTGAATTAAACTTTACCTGTCTTAAAATGTTTGTAGAGTAACAAAGGTGCTGAAGTGAAGGCTCCTTATGGTGCCTACAAGTGCTTGTTGTAGTCTTCAAACCATTCCCATGTCCTTTTGATCCTAGGCCCAGTCTATATATGGGGTCTCAGCTTCTTCACAAACTCCACCCCTTTCAATCTACATCAACTGCTGCATGCTGGAAGATGGGACAATAGAGTCTCAGGCATTTGACAGTTGAGTGACAGGGGGTGGGGCTTAGCACTGAAGTGGGAGGTTTTTCCTAGATTTGGAAGTTGAGATCCCACATACAACCTTTGCCTAGTATGCAGGGTACACAGGAATCATTCCGCCAACACAAGTACTTGCAAACACCTTCGCACTTACAAACTTACTAGGCCAGATGAGATTCAGTATAAGAGCTTTTGTTCCATTGGTGAATTCTTAGCTAGGTCAAATTTAGCTTCTAAATTCCTGCTGCTTGGAATCTGAGCAACCAATGAGAAATTTGTATTCATGTTAATGTATATAATAATGAAGGCTGTGTATTAATAATACGTGCAACTCCTTTACTTGTTTTGTAGCTCATAATCTAAATATATTTAGTTTTATATTGAATTTTTTAGCAGTTAGCTGGATTTTACAATGCCACAAGTCACTGGAATCTACAATGCTGTTGATAACTGGAATACACAAAACTCTGGAAGCCGTCACAAAATAAGATCTGCTGTAGCAATGGAAAAACACATCAGTGCAATTACTTAGAAATGACTTCACACAGTTTGGATGGATCCGTTAATTGTGAGATAGCTGTGAAAACAATTGCTTTTCTCCTCTTTTACATTATGCAGGTTTATAAAACAGTTCTTTCAAAATAATATCAAGTGTCTACAAGTGAGATTACACTTGTTAAACTAAAAAATGTTATATAAAACAAGAAAGGACACTAAACTTCACTGTCATAATAGTCCTTAAAGTGTTACTAAACCCAGGACCCTGCATTCACTATATCTGGTCTCCCACAGTACACAGAACATGGAAATGCAATTATTTTAGTAAATGTAAACTCTTATATACCTTTTCTTATCAGCAGTATATAGCAGTCTTGTGACTTTTAGTTTCCGGCTGAGCACCGGTTAATCCTGTAGCAGGAGTTTTCATTCTGCTTTGATGACTGTCCTATGAGGCTGCATGACCCCTGACCCTCTTGTCTGGACAGTGTTGATTGGCCCTGTGCTGATCACATGCAGCCTCTCAAAGAAGAAAAAACTCTAGCAATACACACCAAACTGAACATGTGCAGAGTGTCTCCTAGGGCTCTGTACTATCAGCAGATGGATTGGGGCCAGTAAAATAAGGGGAGGATCAGAGAAAACAGGATCAAACAGCCTTTTTACATAACGCAGAGGATTAACCCCTTAGGTTCCACAGTGAGTATAGCAAGCATGCTTTACTGCATATACAGATTGATTTACTGTTGTGGGCTTAGTAACACTTTAATGCATTTTCTTAACTGATGTTAGCATTATTTTAATAAAGATTTCTAAATAAGATGGAAACCTCTTAGATGATTTAGGCCCAGCATTTCATGATTATCAGGAGTCACCAGTTCCCCTGCAGATAAATTCTGAGGTAATGAGTAGCTCCATTGCGAGCATCACAGCTGACAAAATATCTTATATGCAAAAATAGTGGATGATTTAGATTATTCAGGTTGGGGAACTTTTAGTTTGCAAATGTATCAATGTGACCAAAAGTGGGACATGAAAAGTTCAGGAGTGTTGGGGAATTTGTTATCTTTGTCAGAGGACACAGAACTCCCCATAAAAATGCTTTTATCTACTTTTCCCACCAGAAAGATATTACCACCTGGCATTGCCTAAGATCAGCATCTACTTCTTGAACAAATGCTAGCCTTACACCTTTAGAATTTCATTCGGACAAAAAGTATAAAAATAAGTCATCCGACCATTTGATGGTTACTTCATGGACTCGACTCATTTCAGACAACATTTCTTGCACATACTATGTCAATGTCTTGATTTTCCTAGAATGAACGTTCTTCTCCAGGATTAACTTTGACAAGTGCACGCATGCACATAAGAATGGTTCCGATATTTCTCGGCTGGGAGTGAAATCAATGAGAAATTTGTTCATTTCCTTTGGATTTGACAAAAAAATTTCTATCCTTGAGCTTTGATTTTTTTTTCCACTCACTCTGGTCAAAAGTATCCAGGGTTGCTCTTTAATGCTGAAAGGTATAATTTTTTATCATGCTGTTGCTATATATTTTGACAGGTCTGGAATGTATTCATGTAGATTTGCTAAGTGTGTTTGGGCTCTAGAATTGACTCTGAGCTGCCCTTGGACAACCGTGCTAATTGCCCTCTGGCAAATTTTAAAACATCAAGGTGATTGCCCCTTCATGATTTGACAAGCTTTAATAGTATAGTTTAATAGTATAGTGGCATCTGGGAGAAACATTGTGTTAAAACATTTTAAAATTCTCTCCTTTCCTATCCAAATAATACACATTTGTTTTGCAGTAACTGTATATGCAGTTAGGGCCCATTCGCAGTGTGAGAAAGGCGGGTTTCCATGTGCATTTCCCACACTGCATGGGAATGCACTGCCCTAGCTAGACACGTGCGGGTGCTATTTATTGTTAATGGCACCCCGAACACATGTAGCAAATGCAGCCAAATGGTACCGCATTACTGCCTTACTTTGCTTGTTCCCATGTGTTTGGCAGCCCTTTGAAATGAATGGGCTGTTAAAACAAAGCACGCAGAAATGCAGACGATTGCTGCAGTTTCAACAGACAACTGCAGTTTGGGTGTTAGTGGAGTAAAAGCTACATCCTGGGGTGCTATCAGATGAAAACTCCATGCATTAGGCTGGTTATTATGAGCCAGTCCTCAGACAACTTCAACTGGTAGTGTAGCATTTTTAATTGTTTCATTCTTTTTATTCATTACATGTACAAAGATAAGGATGGTGACTGAGGAAGTGCATCAATATAATGCATTCAATACAGGGTACATGGTTGGTAAGGTTGAATAAAGACACTGGTCTATCCAGTTCAACCTGAGAGTGTGTATGTGTGTGTGACTACTGTTCTCCATATCCCTGTACATTGTGTTCGCTAAGAAACACATCTAACTTCTGAAACCACTAACAGTGGTAGGAAGTTCTACATCCTTACCACCCTAACAGTAAGGAACCCCTTATGCAGTTCAGGATTTAACTTTTTTTCATCCAACTTCAGTTTGTGGCCACGTGTCTTTTTTAGAGACCTAAGATTAAAAAGTCCCCTTTCAATGCTAGAGTCACCACTCAAAAATTTGTATATTGCTTTCATATCCCCTCTTAGGCATCACTTCTCTATACAGAATATGTTAAATGTCTGTAGTCCTTCCTCTTAATTGAGGTCCTCCAGCAACCTTTTTAGCTTTGTTGCCCTTTTCTGGGCTCTCTCCAGTTCAAGGACATCCTTCCTGAGTGTTGGTGACTAGAACTGAGCAGCATACTCAAGATGTGGCTGAACCAGGGTTTTATAGAATTATAGGTCTGAAATCTGTCCAGGATGTGTACACCCAGTTTAGGTCCTCAGAGTGCTGCATAACAAAAAGAGATTTAGATTTCTTGATGATATGTAATGATTAAAAGGGTAAACCTTGACTGGTCATGCATCATAATCAACGACATCATCAAAACCTTTATAGTCTGTGAAGAACACATATATCAACTGCCTAGACTGTTAGAACACAAGGCAATTATGGTGCAGTCTTGACGAGGAACTTCTCCACTGACACAATGACTTTGTTCTTTGAGGGAGTCTGTGCCTAATACTTACTTAGTGCTCATTGCCCTCTCCAAAATGGACGTCAAACCCTCAAAAACACATTTAGTCTGCGAGTAAAGAATAGTTCAAAGTACCAAGTTCTTCAGTGAAACTACTAGTACATGCATCAAGCCCTCCACTTACAAAAGTGTGAAAGTGCCTTAAAATAATTTTCTAAAGCCAGGTTATGTGATCATGCTCTCCTGCAGTCTTTTTCAAAGGATGTAGTTGAGAAAGGGATTGCTGCAGAGGTTCAAATCAGTGATGTGATATAACATGACACCAGGTGAAGTTCCACTCTCCAAATGTTCAGGGAGGTATTATGGTGTCAGCCTGTGTGGGCAGATTTAGGGGTGAAGCAGTGATGGTGTCTTTGAAGCACTCCACTTCCAGTTTGTAATCTAAGCCGTGGCAGCATCAAAAGTGGCAGAAATATTTCCATTTTACTGCAATGCCACTGCTACAGTTCATAAATACTGTTATTTATATCAACAATGCTGTTTCGCAGATGAATGAAACATAAAAGGTAAGGTTATTTGGCTAGAGGCAATGATTGCTTCTCTGACCTCCTCAGGTAGCTTCTAGAAGAGTTCCCCCACAAGGTTTTTGTAAACCTTGGGACCAGCTGAGTGCCATTTACACCAAAAGTGTGTACCACCAGTGTTTTCTACCCTACAATTTGAGAAAAGCACTAAGTTAAGTGATATGAGGGTAATAAGTTGTCACCTACATATTTTCAGTTCTTTCTTCATTAGCTCAGTGTAAACATACTAATAATACAGAAACACCATTTGCTTTGATGTTATGTTATCTTTATTACATTCATAATTAAAATATATATATATATATATATATAGTATACTATATACATATAAAGTGCAGTGCTGAATATTAAATAATTGAAGGTAAAATATATCACCAGTGCAAACTGAATAATATAAATTTCTCAATCAAACATATATGCAGAAATTGTCAATATATAACTAAGTGGTGTGATGAACAAATATAAATCCATCCAAAAAAAAATATCAGAGGGACAAAAAAAAGTCAATGTGGGTAAACAAGCAATGTGTCCGTGGCACTACAAGACACAGAAGTATCGTGTTCAATTCCAAGCAGGTGCTGTGAAATCCAGTGAAACAGTTCACCACCACTATGCACTCACCAGAAAGCTACTGGTACAGTAGCATTGATATTGATCCCTCAAATAGAGACTTGGAATCAGCTCAGAGAACTTCAGCTCTCCAGACAGGACTTGTCTGATTCCCAGGCCGAGAGCCTACATATGTGTTTGATTGACAAATTTATATTATCCAATTTGCACTGGTGATATATTTTACTTTCAGTTATTTAAAGCGGAGCTCCACCCAAAAGGGGAAATTCCACTTTAAGGACTGCTCCCCCGCTCCCCATTAAGGATTGGGACCTGTGGAGGGCAGGGGGGGGGAGCGGGTACCCGAATTTGACAGGTACCCGCTCCTACTTCAGGTTAGATCGCCTAGGCGATTGGAAGAGGATGGTGTCCTCCCTCCCTCCCTCCCTGTAGTCTTTTGGAACACGTGACAGGTCCCAGAAGACTACAGGACCATCCATGAAGCGCAGCGCTACTCGTGCATGCGCAGTGGGTACCCGGCTGTGAAGCCGCAAGCTGTCACAGCCGGGTGCCCACACTGAAGATGCCGGTCTCCTGGAATACAGGACGGTCGGTGAAACAGGCTGCAGGGGACCCACCACGGGATCATGGGACAGGTAAGTGGCTGTTTTTTAAAAGTCTGCAGCTACAGTTTTTGTAGCTGCTAACTTTTATTTTTTGACAGTGTGAGTGGAACTCCGCTTTAATATTCAGCGCTGCACTTTATATGTATATTCTGTTGTGAGATTTGTCGTCACTGTCTCTTGTGCTAGCAGCTTTGATTTTTCATCTCAGCTCTCGCTACATATCTACATATATATAGTATACTGTATATGCATGTCTGAAGTATAGCAGATGTTTATGATGTTTACTTGTACATAGTGTAGTATAGCTGTGTTGTTTTCTTAATGGATCAGTCTACTCAAAGTGACATTTCATTTATGGGTAGACATTGGCATCACCAAACATTTTATATTAAAGGTGCTTTCACACCTTTTCATTTCAATAAGTTATTATTATACAGGATTTATATAGCGCCAACAGTTTGCTCAGTGCTGTACATTATAATGGGAGACAGTACACGAAATAGTACAGTAACAATACAATTCAATACATGAGGGATTCGAGGGCCCTGCTACTTGGAGCTTACAATCTAGGAGTTGCAGGTACAATGCATTAAAAAATACAAATCCACACTCATTGCATCTTTTCTACAATTTCCAGCAAAATACACCTTCCATAGGGATGAATGTTAATGCATCTAAAGTGCAGGAAACCTAAAACCCAATTCTCACCCAGAGGTGAGAAGTTCCGAGGGTTTCCATAGATCTGTCTTACCCCTTATAGAACATTTACTGCTTTTGCAACAGCAAGTCTCACTCCTTCTGGTACTTTTCTATAACATAAATGAAATGTCAATTCAAAAAGTAAAGTGATACCCACTTGTACCAGTCCAGCAGTTAAGCAGACCATACTCAAGAACAGAAATCTTGCTACTAGACAGCCAAGAGATATTAGAAGCTGATGGGGGATAGACTGACTTACTTGACACCTATATGACTCTCTGCAGCCTTTCCTTTCTAAACGTCTAAATGTCACTATATGCACTGGTGCTGGAAGTGCTCAGGCAGCACACAAAGGTCAGACAGCATTCACACATGCCGGTATTCAGAGTTGAGATTTCCTAGAAACAAGTTCTAAAAAAACGAGTCTTAGACTTTACTGCCTGACATTTAAGCAGAGAAGGGGATATTATCTGAATGGCAGTTGAGCATATCCCTGTGCTTGTGCAGGTGGATGTTTAGAGGGTACTTAGGGAAGGATGCTTCATGATGCTCTTTTGTGATAGGGGCTTAGCTTTCCCAATATTGACTTTTTGTATAGGGGCTTTGCTGTGTTCTCCTATGGGTGGTGCAGCAGTTTTGTTCCATAATTCAGAAACATGCATGTTCAAAATTTCTTTCTGATCAAAACTGACCCTAAAGTGCCCAATCATGTGATGTTAGGCGTCTGTGGAAGGGACAGGAGGTTGTTAGTTCCAGTGATTTAGGGACCAATGTAAACATTTCTGGTCAGGCATTAATGCAGCAATGGAAATAAAAACTTAGAAAATAAATTACTGTATCAGACATTTTTAACAATAAAATACTTTTATTACGCTGGCAAGAAAAATGACCAATGTGTTAAAAAAAACTGTTGGCAAATTTTGTATATATCCCAATCTCAAACTTTATGGTTTTAGGAGAAGAGAAACTATTAAGAATAATTTTTATAAACATTTTTATTTTCCCTAGTTTTTGTGTTTTTTACATTCCAGCAATTTACTTTAACTATTTATTCATCTTACATATTTGTCATATTTGTTTGTTCATTCTACGCCTTTCTTTGTTTATGAAACAAAGGGGTTAAGGATAGATTTACGTTTGACTTCTTGACGTACATAAGATCAGGTTGAGCAGTTTTGTGGTTTTTGTGTCCATCTACAGTGTTATGTTTTGACATGTGTCATCTACCTACGTCATATGAGTCCAACCGCTTCCTCATATGACTTACTGTGCTTGCTTACCAATGGAAGCTTAGCAGTCTCATGTAAAGGATTAGCAGAGCAGAATATTAGCTCCTCAGGCAATGGAGCAATAGAACAATGTAATTAGCCTACTAGCTCAGACAACGTCCAACTAGGCTCAGTGTGGGACCAGGAAAACATGGTCTCAACCTGAAAGCAGTACTTGTTATTATAACAGCATTACAACTACGTGACTGCAAACAAGTGTGAAACTTTACAGACTCTTTAGTCAATGCTCAGACAGCACAGCAAAATGTTACTAAGTGGAAAGAAACATATTTCAAGCCAGCTTTCTAGCATGTACACTATGTGAATGACTGATGGTCGAGAATTCATGTATTCAAAACATAGAAATGGCTTTCTAAATCTTGTCTTGATCTTGTAGAATCAAAAATAATTGAAAATTCTAATCCATGGACTTGTGTGGTGAATGGCTTGGTCGTCTTGTCACATGAGCAGATGGTCCTTTTCAAGTTATTAATTATCCTCTTTTCCTAATCAATGGAGCAACCAGAGAGGTAGCATATTTAGCGACCAATACTGGGCCCATGGGTCTCTGGGGTACTGAGCCTGACTGAAGAGTGTTTGCCTTATTACCCTTCATTGCACCGGAGAAAACATCATCATGGTATATTTATTAGCTAAAATAGGACTTTGGCCAAAACATTTTTCCAGCTTTGGATAAAGTAAAGAAAGATTACAATTTTTGTCTGATTCATCTGCCTGTCTGATGACATTTGTTCTGATGACAACCATTCAAGAGGGAATTTTTCATACTTTGGAGATCTTGTCTCATACCCTGTCATGTTTTAAGACAGAAAGTAAAGGAAGATATTGCCAACAGAATGCAGGCAGCAAAAAGAAATCTTCTCAGGGGTTTTAACCTTTCCCCACTCTACTAAAAAAGAAAAAAGTTGCTATAGACTGATTTTTTTTTTAAATCTCAGTTTCTGTTTTGGTAAACATGAAAAAGTTACCGTAAGTCTCCCACCCCCAAAGTGAGGTGAAATTCAACCTTTGGCAGTTATCATTGGGACAGGCATCTGTATTTTGGAGATTGTGCTCACTTTTGTTTCAGTGACTTCTATAAAACACTAAATTTACTTTCTGTGTTAGTGACAACCATCACCAGGACAGGAAGGGGAAATCTCAGTAACACCTTCCCACTGGCTGTGCGCTTGTACACCGATCAGCCATAACATTATGATGACCCACCTAATATTGAGTAGGCCCCATTTTGCCACCAAAAAAGACCTGACTCAAGACCTGGATGCCACTAGACCTATGAAATTATGCTGTGTTATCTGGCACCAAGCTGTTAGTAACAGATCTTTTAAGCCCTGTAAGTTGTGAGGTGGCGCCTTCATGGATTGGACTTCTTTAGCCAGCATATTCTAAAGATGCTCAATAGATTGAGGTCTGGAGAATGTGAAGGCCAAGTCAACACCTCAAACTCGTTATTGTGTGCCTCAAACCAGTCTTGAACCATTTTTGCAGTGTGGCAGGGTGCATTATCTTCCTGAAAGAGGACACTTCCATCAGGAAAAAAACATTTCCTTGTACTTGGTCAGCAACAATGTTTAGGTAGGTGATACATGTCAAGTAACATCCACATGAATGGCAGGACCCAAGGTTTCCTAGTAAAACATTGCTCAAAGCATCACACTGCCTTTGCTGGCTTTCCTTCCCATCTCCTGATGCCCAAAGTAAGTAATGCACATGCACCTGGCCAGCCACAGGATGTAAAAGAAAACTCGATTCATCAGACCAGCCAACTTCTTCGTTGTTCTGTGGTCCAGTCCTGATGCTCATGTGCCCATTGTAGACTTTTGGCTGTGGACATGGGTCAGAATGGGCTGGGCACCCCTAACAGTCTGTGGCTACACAGCCCCATACACAACAAACTGCGATGCCCATTTTTTCTGCCTTCAACACATTAACTTCATGGACAACATGTTTACTTGCTGCCTAATATATCCCACCTACTTTCAGATGCCATTGTAACAATGTTCAAACATATTCGATGTTATTGAATTTACCTGTCATTGAGCTTAATGTTATGGCTAATGGATAAATGTGGGCCTTACTTCATGCTGCCACCTAAATGTGCACCCTCTGCACCATGACTGTGCTGTAACCGACAGCTCCTGGTCACAGAGTGACAATCGGGAGTCAGTGTGACAGGCTTCCAATCATATGATATCTATAACAGCCAACCATAGTGATCACATGATTGTGAAGGCCATGAAACGCCTACCCTGAGTTCAAGCATTAAGATTTCTTTTAATGGCCGATGGGACAGGGATAACAACACAGAAGAACATAATAACCCTAACCGATAGCAGAATACAAATCCACATTCAATTGAATTTGTATGCCCTTTTTGTAGTTTGCTGCATAGTCCTTGATTCACTTTCTCATTTTCATACAATCCAGAATAAAAAAAAAGCAACAATTCCAAACCCAGCGAGCCAGCAGAACTACAGCCCAAACTATTTTTTTATTTTGTTTTACCAACATCCGTAAGCATTACCTGCTCAAACAGCCAAGAAATAAATTGGGGTTAATTTACTAAAACTGGAGAGTGCAAAATCTGGAGCAGCTGTGCTTGGTAGCCAATCAGCGTCTATGTTCAACTTGTTCAAGTAAGCTTTGACAACCAAAAATAGAAGCTGATTGGTTTCTATGAAGAGCTTCACTAGATTTTGTACTCTTCAGTGTTAGTAAATCAACCACATTGTTTTGGCTGGAGTTCCACATTAAGAAAAATGAAAAACATTGTTCAAAATGTAAATATCTTCAATGTTTTCAACAATAGTAAAGATTATGTTAAAGACAGATTTAAATGCTACACTAGGATCACAATGTAAGAGTATGCTGGACAGTATTATATATTTTAATATAACAGTATAGCATAGTACAGTATAATAATACAACAGCAAACGAAGCCAAAATTATACCAGAGGGCTGTCAGAAGATCTAAATGCGGTGTAACCATGACACTACATTTAACATTGTCATAATTTAATGTAGTGGCTAATGCTCTGGCTCAAAGATTGCAAAAAATATATCCAACATTCTGTACTTGAGGAAGAACACTAAGGAAAATCCTTATTTGTTTGGAGCCCTCCACATAGTAGAATGGACATGTTCCACCTTCTACCATCCTCCTGTTCCATTGTTTGTTACATCAGTGTCTGGGGCCAACGTGTGACACGCAGTGGCTCCTTCTGTAATGCATACTTTACCTGCATCATCACACTTTGCCAAAAAGTGGGAAGTACTTGCTTCAAAGACATTTGTAATTGCAGGAATCTGGAAAACCCAGGAGCTTCAGGAAGGGGACTTCTCTTGTGTTATTACACAGGCAAATAGAAAATGTCCACTTTTCTTGTACTGTACATCTTTATTAATGGTTAGCATTTTAATTAAGGTGAATTATACTAAAGTGGGCAGTTCAGACCACTATGACATTACGAAAGTGAATATGGGCAGAAAGGCCACTATGTACGTAAGATCCTTAAAAAGAAGTACTGTAAGAAGACACCAGATTGACGTTAGGTTTCCCAGAGTATTCGTGCCAAGATTATTAAAATCTTATGTTTCACTGGCTGGTCACACAGATGACATGTGGGTTAGGGACATTTGCCCAGTTGATGGCTTAGTACTTAATGCTGGCATTTACTGGGGACTGAGCCTCTGATTCGTCATAATTTATTGCTTTATCTTCCTGAACAGACAATAGACAGATAAGTTATCATTTACTTTGTTGTTGTTTTTTTTAAATTACTTGCTTCCAACATAACATACTTCAAATTATGAAGACACACATACAGCATGTTATGGATCTTTATGGTTCATTTCACATGTGTATGTATAATAGTGGTGATGGACATAGCACAGACTCACTTTGCAGAGCAGTGATGCTGAGGATTGTTCTTTCAACATACAGTATATCTCTGGTGTGTTCTGGCTCATTCCATCTTCACAAGAAATTTGGTGGGACTCTTATTATATTTTCTTGCTCTTCCTATTCTGCTCCTGTTAATTTCTTTTCACTCACTGACACATGCTTGCCAACTGTGTGTTCCTTCATACCATGGCCCCCTTAAAGTGTTACTAAACCCACACCAGTAAAATCAGTCTGTATATGCAGTAAAGCATGCTTGTTATACTCACTGTGAAACCTAAGGGGTTAATCCTCTACACTATGTAAAAAGGCGTTGATCTTTTCTTCTCTGCCCCTCCTCTTGTTCAAATGCCCACGCTGATAAGACAGACTAAACCGTGCCCTTCTGCACATGCTCACTTTAGTGTGTATTGCTAGAGAGGTTTTATTTTCTTGGGAGAGTGCATGTGATCAGCACAGGGCCAATCAGCACTGTCAAAACAGAGGTCAGGGGATTTCCATCCTCCTAGAGAAAACTCCTCCTACAAGCTTTAACCAGTGCTCAGCTGAAGTCACAAGACTGCTCTTACTGCTGATGAGAAAAGGTATTTAGCAGTTTATATTTACTAAAAGAATTGCACTACCATGTTCTGTGTACTGTGGGAGACCAGATATAGTGAATGCAGAGTCCTGGGTTTGTAATACTTTAAATTCTACAATATTACCAGAACTTATGGGTGTGCCATTGTGCCCACTGAACAGCCCTCTCCTGCACTTTGATAGCTCAATCCATAAATGCTGCATCTCATTACTACCATTGTGCCATTGAGGTGAACTTATACTGGTGCATAAGCTGTGTATCTGCCTTTCTCAGGAAAAAATGGCCACGGTGAAGGCTTTCTACTTCAAGGTCATGGGTTTCCTTGTCTCTACTAGAACTATCTGCTATGAAAGCTCAAATTTTGTAATGTTTGGATGATATTGCAATGAAACCTTTGCTTTCGATTTGCAGTCCTAAAAAACAATGCTGATATTTTCACTGCCTTCTACCTAGAAATTTTTATAACTGTGGTGGAGATATTAGGTTGTAACCTCCACTATGGACCCAACTGCTGAGAATGGTTCAGGCTCCATGCACGCTAGTATTTTTTTAAGCTCCTAGAAGCTGTTATTAGCATTTTCTCAGCTCCTAGAAGCTAAATAGTGTTATCCGATGAGCATTTTTTGAGCTTCAACTTCTAGGAGCAGAAAAAAAATTTTTTTGTAGAGTTTTTTGGAGCATTTTTCTATAAGGAAAAAAAGCACTAAATGCTCCCAAATACTGCTAAACGCTACTAAAGCGCCTCTAAAAAATGCTGTTACCAGCGTTTTTTATCCAGCTTAAAAAAATGCTAGTGTGCATGTAGCCTCAATGTACCCTCTAAAGCAGGGCTTGAAATTTCCACTTGCCTGCTCACCGATGGCGAGTGGAAATTATGGTGGGGGCGAGTGTGTTCCCCAGGGCCGTCTTGCTGAGCAGGCTCGGAGCTCAGGACGGATCTGTCATTGGCACTGGGAGCCGTCTTTGCATCTCCTTTTTCACTTGGTCCCGGATGAGTGGCTTTGCTATGCATTGACCATGTAGACTGATGTGTCTACAAACTTTCTTGTGCTGATGTAAACTGCTTTTGACCTCCATAGCCTCAACTACACTCATTTAATAATGCTCAAGATAATCTGCATACTATATAAATTCTGAACATCACCAACAATACAGTGCTGTGATTTTCTTTGGTGCTGTGCATACACTAGAGATTTACTGAGTTTAGCATAGCTTGGTCATATATAGAACTGTTTTAAGTGTTTTGCCATCTTTTCTTATTTCAATACTACAACCTCTGGCAAAGAGTATGGAATCACCACTCTTGGAAAATGTTCATTCAATTGTTTAATTGTGTAGAAAAAAAAATCACAGATATGCCTCAAAACTTTTTTCATTTAATATTCCAGCCTTCTGGCTTTGAAAAAAAACTTAAAAAAAGAAAGAAACTGCAACTGCAACTTGGAACTGTTTTTGTAGAAGCAGAGGAAAAAAATATGGAATGACTCAATTCTGAGGAAACTATTATGGAATCACCATGTACTTTGCAGTTCTAAAACAAACATCTGTATCAGATTACATCTGCTAATTAGTCTGTAGTTAAAAAAGAGTGCTTGCACACCTTGGTGAGCTGTTGCACCAAGCTGATTGACATGAATCATGGCTCCAACATGAGAGATGCCAGTTGAAACAAAGGAAAGGATTATGAAACTTATTCAAGAAGGTAAATCATCACGGAATGTTGCAAAAGATGTTGGTTGTTCCCAGTCAGTCGTGTCTAAAATCTGAACCAAGTACAAATCAAATGGGAAGATTGTGAAAGGGAAGTGTACTGGTAGACCAAGGAAGACATCAAAGCGTCAAGGTAGAAAACAGAAAACTGCACAAAAACAAATGAGGAACAAATGGGCAGAAACAGGAGTCAATGTCTGTCTACTCCGAACCGTAAGACATTGCCTAAAGGAAAAGGTTACAGTGGGCTAATGAAAAGCAATCATGGAAAGTGGATGACTGGATGAAAGTGATATTCAGTGATGAATTGCGCATCTGTATTGGGCAGGGTGATGATGCTGTCACTGCCTGAAGAAAACATTCAGATTTCCACAATCATTGATGATTTGGGGTTGCATGTCAGGTAAAGGTATGGAGGAGATGACAGTCATTAAATCTTAAAAACAATGCACAAGTTTATATTGAGGTTTTGGACACTTCTTTTTCCATCATTTAAAGTATGCTTGGTAATAACTACATAATTTTTCAGGATGATAGTACATCTTACCATAGGGCAAAAGCCGTGAAAACTTTCCTTCAAGAAACACATATAATGTCAATGGCATGACCTCTAAATAGTCTGGACCTCAATCCAATTGAAAATCTATGGCGGAAATGAAAGAAAATGGTCCATGACAAACCTGCAAAGCTGATCTGGCAACTGCAATAAGAGAAAGTTGGAGCCGGATTGATGAAGAATACTGTTTGTCGATAGTTAAATCCATGCCTCAGAGAATTCAATCTGTTATAAAAGCCAGAGGTGCTGCAGCAAAGTATTAGTTGTGTACTGTAGGGTGTTTTTTTCATGATTCCATAATATTTTACTCAGATTTGAGTGATTCTATATTTTTTTCCTCTGCTTGATCTGCAAAAACACTTGCAACTGACTAGTTTTCTTTCATTTTTATTTTTGTTTAAGTGTTTCTTAAAGTCTGAAGGTTGGAATGTTAAATGAAAATAGTTTTGAGTCTGTGATTAGTTTTTTTCTACACAATTAAACAATTGAATGAATTTTCCAAGAGTGGTGAATCCATACTTTGCCAAGGGTTGTAGCACTGATTTTGCTACATTGGGATCTCAATGAAGAGCCACTGTGAAGGAGACCCTGTCGCCAGACCATTCATTTCAACAAAAACATTCCCATAGATTTTTATGTTTATTTAACCACTTGCCCTCCAAAAGATTTACCCTCCTTCCTGACCAGGCCAATTTTTGCGATATGGCGCTGCGTTACTTTAACTGACAATTACGCGGTCATACAACACTCTGCTCCTCCCTGCAACTAGACCAGTCCCCTCTGCTTTTGCACCTCGACACTCCACTGGTCTAGGGTCCTGACATCATCAAGACAAAGCAGGGTCCAAAGCCCTGCTCTTGACTTGAGGATATAGATGGACAGTCCACTGACAGCCAAATCCCCACTGAAAGAGATAATTTTTGTATTTGCCCAGAGTTAAATTTAAATGTTTCTGGACCATATCAATTTTGAGCCACACTGTGAAGGAGATTCAAACTCTTCTACAAGTACCCAAGGACAGTTGGGCGGCTATCTCCTAAATTGTAAGCTCGAAAGAGCAGGGCCCTCGATCCCCTCATGTATCGCATTGTATTGGTATTGTTCTGTCACATGTTCTGTCTCCCTTTGTAATGTACAGCGCTGAGCGAACTATTGGCGCTTTATAAATACTGTATAATAATAATAATAATAATAATCTTCCTGAGTACAATAGATGGGAAAGAAGCATACTGGCATAGTAAGTGCTTAACCCAGAACATCCAAATCCTTGTTCAGGCATAATTTGGAGTACTTATGGTCAGTTGTTAAGAGGCAAGAGTGCACCATAATATCAAGTTTTATTCACAGAATATATACAGGATTAATATGTTTAAAAAACACAATTGGCTCATGCAATGTGTTAAGTTTGGATGCAGTTGAGTTCCACAAGGGGCCAAAACTTATATCTTGCGTGGTGATATCACAGTTGTTCAGTCAACATATGGTACAAATTCCCATGTACCCCACCCTTATTATTTAGTACTCCTTCATCTGCTATCCGCATTCCTGTGACCTCATTCAAATTATGCCAATTAGCTGTGGCCTTTGTGCATCAAAATTTCTCTGACTGCTGTTTGCCACACCCATAACATTGCTTGGGTTTTTTCAATGCACTAGTTTCCATATATCATTACCTCCATTGCCCATTAGGATTTTCATTCCCATCATTTATTTTCATCATACATTGGACCCATGTTAGTACACTGAACATATAATTTCTTCTATTATACAATAATTCATTACCCCCCCCCGAGTGACACAGATCCGTAATGTTGATCTGCTGCAATGCTTGTGACATTATCTCATTGCCCCATTCGGGAATATATATATATATATATATACATATATATATATGTAAATACAAGCTACAGACATGATTGGTGCCATAGCCAACTTGGTCAGCTTTTATGGAGTTGTCCATTTTATAGTGATATTCTTATCAAACACAAACTTTTTAACTATTTAAAACCCTCCTTTAAACAATGCATTGGGGTTGATTTACTAAAACTGGAGAGTGCAGAATCTGGTGTAGCTGTGCATGGTAGCAAATGAGATTTTAACTTCAGCTTGTTCCATTAAGCTTTGGCAAAAAAGCCTGGAAGCTGACTGATTTCTATGCAGAGCATAGTGTTTGGGGCATGAAGCTACGCCATCAGTGTAATTTTTGTAGATACTAAGCAGACATGCTTTATGCACATAAAGGATAAATATGGGGACTATTTTTAAATGTTTTCACACAAAATTCATGCAACTTTCTGTTTCAGTCTTTTTACTGAAGATTTTAACAACAAAGTATTTTCTAGAGGTGCAATATATCATATCGAGTAAGCAGAATGTCCTTGTAAATCTTCACATGCATGAAGATCAATATACTAAAAAATAATAAATAATGGTAAATAAACTAAGTAATAAAAGTGAAATGAAAGGGTCACTTATTTAGTGCTTTTGGAATGTGATTGTGCTTAGTACAAGAACACTTGTTGTGTAGAATGGGATAGAAGCGAATGAACCTCCACCACCCAAGGTACAATGTTTTGTGGTGTAGTGCAGGTGCAACTATTTACAAACAGCCTCTTTGTATACCAGTGGGATATGCACACAACTTTCATTCAGCATTCACACATATTTCTAATTGGTTTCAATTAATTTTTATTAACGTTTAAATATATAAGAAACAAAAAGGAAAAAAAAATAAGAAACAATGGAAAAGTAAGAACATAAGGGGCCACGAAAGCCTTGAAATAAATATGTTCAGGAAAAAGTATTGATAAGAATACAGGGTACATCATAAATATAAAACAATCTTTCTCAACCAGGATGCCCAGGCACCCTGGGGTGCCTTGGCAAAATGTCTAAAAATTGGCCAAACATTGTAGATAAGCCAGCGGGTGAATCAAGCCTGCCTTTTAGTTATACAAAGCCACAGGTTTTTATTGTGCACTTTTACAACCTGCCAACTGCCAGCATCCTAACAACCAATTACATCATTAGTTGATAAGGAGGATGTCGGGCACCTGCACAGCATCCTTGTTTGCCCCTCTCTATCAGCACTGGGGTCACATTTTCTGAGTGAGAGAGAGAAACTGAGGGAGAAAAGGAACATTGGAATACTAGTCAGTACCAATGTACAAAGGTGTATTTGCTTTGGAAGAATAAATCACCTCTAATGTTGGGTGTCCTCCATGTATGGATGTTGCTGCATTCTGTAAAACTATTAGAATGATTTTTTACATTTTAGAATGGGGTGCCTTGAGATTGTGCAGAATGTTAAAGGGTGCCTTGAGATTGTCCATAATTTTAAAGGGTGCCTTGACTAAAAAAAGGTTGAAAAACACTGATATAAATCTTATCACAAAAAAATATATTTTTTCTATTTGGATTCAGTTGGAAAAATTGTAAAATGGGTAAAAGATGTGTGAATCTTGTGTGAAAGCATTCATAAATAGATCCCATAAAGTTGGCATTTTTGTATTATAATATATTGATTATTAAAAAATACATTCATCATTTAAATCGTTCCGTATTTATGGTGTAAAATTCCTCTTTTTTTCACTTTCAGTTTTTTGCTCCTCAGTCAATCTGTCAATATACTGCCCTTTCAAAGCAGATTTATAATAAAACACCTCCCCACACACCATCCTCACAGTCCTGCCCAATAAACTAATAAATAGTAAACGACATGCTTTAAAGTGATATTAAAGGTTCATTTTTCTTTCTTAAAATAATAACATACCTGCTATATAACATGCCTAAATACTTACCTGCTATGTGTAATGGTTTTGCACAGAGCAACCCCAATCCTCTTCTCGGTTCCTCCTCTGCTGTTCCCAGCTCCTCCCCTTTGACCAGTGCCCCCAATAGCAAACCGCTTGTATGTGGGCACTGGTGCAAGCTTGCTCCGGAGCCCCGTTCTATGCGTTCATAAGACACATAGAGCCTTGACTCGGCCTTTCCCCCTGCTGTATCCTCATTGGCTCACTGGTTGTGATTGACAGCAGTGGGAGGCAATGACTCCTGCTTCTGTATCTCAGCCATTGGGGAGAGAGAGACCCAGGATAGCCAAGGCTCCCGTGCACATTGATGGATCGAGAGGGGGCTCAGGTGAGTATCAGGACGGGCTTTGAGGGGATCAGCACACAGTATTTTTGGAAAGAAAAAGGGAAAAAATTGCTACACAAACTATGATGTAATTTAATATAAAAAATACCTTTCCTCTTCAATCTGTAGTCATTTTAATTTCCTGTAAATTCATTGTAATATGCCGACCATTGGTCTACAGAATGCCCCCAGAAATGTAATTTCCTGCTTGTGTGATTGGCTTAGTGATTTTCACAGAAATCTGCACTAGGATACAAGTCAGATATTAGGCACCCCTTGCAATAGGAATTTCAGTTTAGGTGAGATATTCCCTAGGGGTTATATACTTCTAAAGGAATGCAGACTCTGCAGCTTTTCTCCTTAGAACACTGAGAGTGCATCGGGTGATAATGACAAATACAGAGAATTTGCAGAGCATTCCAGAAGACAACTTTGTGTGGGGGGTTCCCAGCACACTTTCTACCTAGCCAGGAAAAAACGAATCTGTTTCAACTATTTAGGTTAAAAACAGAGGTTTTCGTTGCATACACTTGCAAATTCATGTGGATGCCGCATTGCCACATCAAAGCACCTCTGATAAGTGTAAACCTTAATGCAAATCTTTCTCAGTATGCAGCTGTGAGACATATCATGATCTAGCATACTGTATATTTTTGTTCCATTTTCCATAAAATATAGAATTTATGGTAGCCCTCCAAACATATTTAGCATGTATTCACTGTGGTTTGGAATCCACAGTATTCTGGGCAGTTTGATCACAAACATTGTCTCTGGCCTAATGTTTTACTAAACCCTTCATTCACTATATCTGGTCTCCCACAGTACACAGAACATGGAAATGCAATCGTTTTAGTAAATATAAACTGCTAAATACCTTTTCTCATCAGCAGTATATAGCAGTCTTAGGATGTCTATCAGTCTGCAGCTGGGCACTGGTTAAAGCTTGTAGAAGGAGTTTTCTTTATGCTCTAGGAGGATGCAGAACACCTGACCTCTGTCTGGACAGTGCTGATTGGCCCTGTGCTGATCACATGCTCTCTCCCAAGAGAAAAAAAAACCCTCGAGCAATACACACCAAACTGAGCATGTGCAGAGTGTCTCCACACGATATGTCTTATCAGGAGATAAGAGGGAGACACTGGAAGAAGGGAAGAATCAGAGAATACAGGATCAAACAGCGTTTTTACATAATGCAGAAGATTAACCCCTTAGGTTCCAAAGTGAGTATATCAAGCATGCTTTACTTCATATACAGACTGATTTTACTGTTGTGGGTTTAGTAAAACTTTAAAGGCCAGGTTTGCTGAAAACTGATATTTCAGACTTAAACTACACTATTGTGTGTATAGTCTTTGAGTGACCTCAGTGGTGCGATCTTCCACAAAACATCCCACTTCTTCCTTCTATAATGGCCAATAAAAGCATTTCTTGATCATTCTGCCTAAGCTGATTTCTCCATAAAGTCAAACGAAGTATCCAGTTGGATGTGGGTGGCCCAAGTGACAGTACAGCTTGGCATAAAACTAAGTTTGGGTTTGTCACAGCCATGGTAAGGAAGAGCTAGGAACCAAAATGGTGGGACGATCTTCTCGGTAGGGTCCCAAACACTTCTGACAAGCTGAGGACCAATCGAACCCTACAGAGCCTACCCAAAACAAACTAGTGAGGTGTAAAGGGTGATCTGCACTTGCTGCATCACCTGGTTTTACTCGCTCTTGCGTCTGCTAAATGTTGTTATTATTATGTTGTCATGAGCAGCGATTGTATATTCACCTATCTGAAGAAGACTCTGACCTGAAAGCGATACACCCATGAAATACTTCAAGAGTCCATAAAATATGCTAATGACATCACTAACACATCTGCTTTGCAGTTTACATTCAAAGTGTAATATTTGCAAACTGGGTGGCTCTGGATTTGACTGACAATAATGGGTGTTTGATTCTGTGTGGGAGCCGAGTATGAATTGAGGGGATTATATTGTTCTTACCTCTTGTTTCTTCCTTCAGCCTTAGTAGCTGAGTAATTCTACCAGCCACATCCCAGAACAAGAATGTTTCGTACTCAGAGGTAATCCTGGTTATGACTTTGTCCCTATAAACACACAGTGGTCTACTTGTCATAGGAGAAATACTGTATGAAATTGCCATCATCGATCACTTATTCTGAACATGCTAATTGTTTGACTGTCATGCCTTAAGCATTGGCTTCAATATTTTCTGGGTATTAATATTCCCTTCAAATGCATTAAAGTAAACCTGTGCCCAGACACAAACGGCATACAGTATATGGGCATAACAAATGCTTAGTGCAAAAAACTCTGCATTTTTCTGTGGCTGGGCAGCTGCAGGTGGGGCATAAAGTCTGTCATAGAAATGAATGGTTGTACATGCTCTGCACCTGTGTAAATTCTGATGCTTCATTGCGTTGGTATTTACCCATGCATTCCTTTCTATGACAGGCTGTGCACCCCACCTGCAGCTCCCCAGCCATGGAATAATGAAGATTTTGTACTTATATTTTCTGCCTATTTACTTCCATGCGCATGAGGTTTTACGGACTTGCTTATTTCGAACAAACAGTTTAAAGTACTTAAAACAACCCCCATTCATCTCTGTATCTGTAAGCATTGTGAAGAAATTAATTTTCAAAGTTCAAAACACAGGCAGTGTATATTTCTATGAGACCAGAATCTTGGCAAGCTGACAGCCTTCTGATGTAAACACACAGCGGGTGTTTCTAAGGCCTTAGAAACTGGCTGAAATTACTTTAGCGATTTCATTGTAATATTTGAAGATTTTTTTAGGAGCCTGCTCATACTAAGCATACGTTTGTCCAAACACGATTGTCCTCACTCCCCCATTCGCCTGCACTCACATGGTGTGGGGCCAGAGCATGCTTCCGTCATCACCTCTGCCATAGACCATTTTGTACCTCAGTCCAACTGAACTGTGCCAAAGCCCACCTCTTCAACTGGGCCAGAGGATAGTATGCTGCATTGTGCCCCAGCATGGTGTGGAGAGATCACACTAGTCAATCTAACCCTACTTTGGAGGCCAAACATGCTCAGGCAGGGTTCGGATCACCTAGGGTGAGTAAGTCCCAAAATTGCTTCACTTTACTTTAGAGAGGTCAAGGATGGCTTTTTTTCTACAATGTAAATGCATTTTTATCGCTTGTTTGGAATATGTAAATAGTTTATTGTCCATAGTGTGGGCACAGGTGCACTTTAAAGTGTATCAGCCCAATATCATAAACCAGTTTATCCTGCTTTCATTTAAACC
Source organism: Staurois parvus (assembly GCF_062004578.1). Lineage (NCBI taxonomy): Eukaryota > Metazoa > Chordata > Amphibia > Anura > Ranidae > Staurois > Staurois parvus. The sequence continues at coordinate 3,472,661 of NW_028318241.1, forward strand.
ATAGAAGCAAAATGCATGTACGGACACTTCCTTTCCTAGGCGGACAACGCTTGCTCAGGTCACTTTCCTGTGCACTACTGAGTCGGACTACTAGCAACTGTGCCAACACATAGGGGTCTATTTACTAAAACTGGAGAGTGCAGCTCTGCATAGAAGCCAATCAACTTCCAGGATATTTTGTCAAAACTGAACTGAACGAGCTTAAGTTAGAAGCTGATTGGCTATCATGTACAGCTGCACCAAAGTTTGCACTGTCCAGTTTTAGTAAATCAAACCGACAGTGTGCTAGCAAATGTGGCTATAGTCATCACAGTAAAATGATAAAAGTAGAACTATAGGCAAAACTTTTTTTTTTTTTCAATTTGGATAGAATAAGAGAGGATTATATCTGTGTTCCATTTCAGAGATTTCTTTTCCCTTAGCCAAACAGGAAGTGAAAGGAAATCCCTGCAAATTAAAGGAATCCCAGGGATCTCCAGAACGGGTGACCCCATTGAAAGATTTCCCCAGTATTACTTTTATGGGGACAACCCAACATTTGGGATTTTCTTTTGCTTTCACTTTCAGTGATATTGGTAAACAGGACAAATAAAGAGGGGGAATCTCCTTAGCGGGGGCACTGACTGCAATAAAAACATTATTATTATTATACAGTATTTATATGGCGCCAACAGTTCGCTCAGCGCTGTACATTACAATGGGAGACAATACATGAGACAGTACAATAACAATACAGTGCGATACACGAGGGGTTCGAGGGCCCTGCTCCTTGGAGCTTACATACTAGGAGGGAGGGGATAGGAATAGCTGGAGGAATAGCTGTGGGGGATGGAGTGGTAGGAAGAGTGGAGGAGATCGGCAATTAGCAGAGGACGGGGTAAGCTTCCCTGAAGATGTGAGTTTTCAGGGTGCGCCTAAAGTAGAGGAGAGTAGGTGATAGTCTGATGGATTGGGGTAGGGAGTTCCATAGGATGGGTGATGCCCTGGAGAAGTCCTGGAGGTGGGCATGGGAGGAGGAGACCAGGGAACTAGAGAGAAGGAGGTCTTGTGAGGAGAAGAGAGTGTGTTTTGGGTGGTATTTGGATATTAGGTCGGTGATGTAGTTTGGGGACAGGAGTTCTGATCCCTTGGCACTCTATCCAAAAATTTTTTTAAAAAGGTTTTGTGTTTAGTAATATTTTAAGTTTAACCTATAGCCAAAGGTCAATTTCAACAAATAACTTGTACTGTACACCTCAATGGTGTTGCGAAAGGTTCTATGTGTTATACCCTGTGGACTTGGCCTGGTGTATAGTGTTTTTGATCAAGGATGTAGATGTTTAGGAACCAACTGTTAGACATGTGGAGAGATATAAAAAGAGAGAGTTATATAATGCTCCTGGAACCGTTATATTGAGTGGTGGATACCTACCTTATGGATGATTGTGTAGCTATTGATCATCACACCGGAGAAGTTGATTCATTGCATCTGCTCCCAGAGCAAAAAGCGTTTTTTGCTGATCTAGAGATTGATCAGCATGGAGCTCTGGTGAGTTACCCAACTTTACTTTGGTGGATTTTGGCACAATTTCTTTGAGAGCAACTGAATTTGAAAAGGATTTGTTTGGACATTTGAAGAAATTCAAAATTGGACAATTTTTATACTCACTGATTTAATTATTTAAATTACTTATGCACTAAAAAATAGCTTTGCACATAATTTTGATATTTTTGATATTAATTGAGAATAGATATATATATCTTTTGCACTAATGTTTCTACACTAAATTAGGAATAGTTTGTGGTTTTAGCGCATTCCTTTATTTAAGTTATAGCACTAAGAAATTTATTTGGTTTCTTTGAGGTGGAATTGCTGCTTTTAAAGTATTAAGGGTGTGGCGCTTTTATTACACTTGTGATATTGTTTGACATGTGTTTGTACTTTCAACTATTTCCCCTATGCTGTATGTAAGTCACAGTGTGGAACACTTTTTGTGGTTGTACTAAAATAAATACAATTTTATTCTTTAAAAAATGCAATGTTTAGCTGCTGTTGGAGCATATGCCTGTATTCCCAGGGACTTCATTTATTGAGACTACAGGATGTGCACACTGCATGGAGTAAAAAACAACTACAGAGTACTTTTACTAATTTACTTACAGCGCTCTACAAAATTATGATTTTGTGAGTGTATCGTTCTGCTCAGTACAGTGGCTTAGTGGTTAGCACTTCTGTCTTGCAGCACTGCGTTCCCTGGTTTGAATCCCAGCTATGACACTATCTGCATAGAGTTTGCATGTTCCACCTATGCTTCTGTGACTTATCCCATACTCCAAAGACTTGTTGGTAGCTTAATTTACCCCTCTCTAAATTGTCCCTAGTATGTGTATGTATGTACAGTATGTGAGATAGACACCTTGGATGGTAAGCTCCTTAACCATTAGCAGCCCGGCCAATGGCCGTTTGGCGGCTTGAAAAGCGCTGCAGCTTTCCGGGTGCACGCCATTTGGCGTGCTCCCGCACATGCGCGGTTTGCGCGGTTGCAGAGCGACGCAGCAGTGCGATCTGTCACCGCCCGTGCACCTCGGACACGGCCGATGACAGATCCGAGTACCGGCTCCCGTTGCCGGTACCATGTGACCTGCTGTGACCAATCACAGCAGGTCACATGACAGTTGTATACAATGGATGGCTTCATTCATGATGCCATCCATTGTATACTAGTGCTTAGCTGTGAATGGTCACAGCTAATCACATGCACATGTCATGTGATTAGCTGTGACCAAATCACAGCTAAGCACAAAAAAAAAAAAAAAAAAAAAAAAAGCTGAATGAATCGATTTCATTCAGGTAAATGCTTGCTTATAGCAAAGTAATTCTTTGCTATAAGCAAATTGTGTAAAAAAAAAAAAAAAATACTGATCACTTCCCCAAAGTAGTAGTGTTACTATGGTAACATTGTACTATTTTGGTCATAGTAAAATATGAAAAAAAATCTTAAAAAAAAAAAAAAAAATGTAATAAAAAATTAAATATAATAAAAAAATTAAAAAAAATATATATATTTTTTTTTTCATACTGTCACCAGTCAGTGTCGCTGTTCACCGCCATGCCAGTTATATGATGACGCTGTACTTCACTGGTGACAGTATGTAAAAAAAATAAATAGTGAAAATAATTTTTTTAATTTTTTCATTTTCCGAAAAATTATGACAAAAAAATACAACTTCAAAAAACTCGCCATGCCTCTTATGAAGTACGTCGGACTGTCTACTCTGCAAAAAGGGGTCATTTGGGGGATATCTGTACTGTTCTGACATTCTTGGACCTCAAGATATTAGATTGGCTGTCAGTACTTCAGGATTGATCAATATTCAGATCTATACCATAGTTTGTGAACTCTATAACTTTCCTACAAACTAAAAAATACATCCTAATTTGTGTTATTTTCACCAAAGACATGTAGCAGAATACATCTCGGCCTAAATTTATGAAGAACAATTATTTATTTGTAAACTTTTATAACAGAAACAAAGAAAAATGTGTTTTTTTTTCAAACTTTTTGGTCTTTTTTTGTTAATTTAGCAAAAAATAAAAACCCCAGCGGTGATTAAATACCGCCAAAAGAAAGCTCTAGTTGTGCGAAGAAAATGATCAAATTTTAGTTTGGGTACAATGTTGTATGACCGCGCAATTGTCATTCAAAGTGTGAGAGCGCTGAAACCTGAAAACTGGCCTGGGCAGGAAGGTGTAAAATTGCACGGTATTGAAACGGTTAAATGCCGGGACTGTTGATCAGTCTGGTAAGCTTCTTCCACTTCTTCTACTGCTCCTTTGCACAAATGCATAGGAATTTTTGCCCTGTTTCTGATTAATTTTGCTTCTGCGAAAAAAGGGCATGTGACTCCAAAAACACAATCACAGGTTTTTTATTGATTTTATTGCATTTTCTATTCATTTCAATGAGGAGGTGCATTTTTGGGCATTTTTTTTTTACTGCACCAAATATGCATCAAAAATGCAGCATGCAGGACTTTTAAAAACACAGCTAACCCATAACTGACAGGTGTGAAGAGCTCCATAGGATTTAATGGTCATGCATTTTGCTTCCACCTTTGGTAAGGCAAAAACAGAATTAAAACTGATCAGTGTGAAAGGCACTACAGTATGTAAGCACTGCGTAAATTGTTGCCATTCTATAATCACCTGTAATAAAAATAAATAAATAAGTAAATATATTTCTTTAACTTTTAAGGGTATATGAGTGCTTTCCCAACCATCTCATATGCTTTTAAAACCATTAACAATAATTAATCCAGCTTCTTCTGAGTAATATTAAGTATTTACTAAGCTTTCAGACTTGAATACTGAGTTAGATTTGCCAGGAAAACCTGATTGAAGCAGCCCTTGTGATATGCGTACCACTGCCTTATATCATTACCATCTTTTGTGTCATTATCTATTTAAATGGAGCCTAAATTTGGTTTTGTATATTATACAAATGTTTTTTTATTCTGAGGTCAGAGGGGGATTATAGCTGGGACATGTCTCAGTAATATTTAGGAGGTGATGAGATCTGTTTGTACTTCTTGACGCACTTACAGTATGACTTGCAAAATTAAACTTAGCATGTGAAAAACCTCTTCAATTAGCCACATTAGAAATGGACTGGTTTTTTTCTTGGCAACATAGTAGCCATGTGACCTAAAATATCTTATATCAAAGTTTCAGGATTATTTGTCTATTATAGAATTAGATTTCAGCTATTTGTATTATACTTTTTAATGGCAGATATTGTCATTTTATATCTCAGGATTGTTAATAGGTACATTAGCCAGTCACCTAAACTGGATGCTACCTATGTCTCCTATGCTTAAAGTGGAACTCTAGCCAGCCCTTAGCTACTAGGTAAGCTCTGGACTAGAACTGTTATACTAATCACCCTGGTCCATATAGTGTATATCTATGGAAACAGAGCCTGTATGAATTTTACTTTGTCAGCTTGCATTTAGGACCATAGAAATGAATGGTAGTGCAGTAAGAGGCAAAATGTCTAATGACTCACAGATAAATATTATTTTTTTTAATATCCATGAAAAAAAAAAAAAAATGCAGGCTAATGCACAAAAACTTACAAACACATGGCACAGTTAGAACAAGTAAGGCTTGCCTGTGAAAGAAGATGCCATATACTTACCTTTCCTACAACCCCAGTGAGGTCACATACTGATGATGGATGAGAAGACCTGTCTCGCAATCAGAATTCCGATTCATCCCAAAGGTGATCACTAGGGTTCTTCCACACCAAACTCAGTAAACCATGTCTTTATGGAGCCAGTTTTATGCACAGGAGCACAGTTATGCTAGAACAGAAAAAAACTACAAGAATGAAAAAGTTGTTTTCAATTTATTTGTACAGTAGGCTGTAGTATTAACAGTAACCTTAACTGAAAACACCTGAAGCCAATCATTTGGAGAGTGGTCCTTATACTTTTGGTCATATCGTGTAGGTTTGCATTCTTTTCTAGCATAGGTATGGCTCTGTGCAAAGCCAGGTTTATAAAGACATGGTTTAATGACTTTGTTGTGTGGGAACCGCACAGAACCCTGACTTCAACCCTTCTGAGCACCTTTGGGATGATTTGGAATGCTGATTGCAAGCAAGGTCTTCTCATCCAGCATCAGTACCTGACCTCACAAATACATGTTTCTGATAAATGGGCATAAATTCCCACAAACACACTCCAAAATCTTGTGGAAAGCCTTCCCAGAAGAGTGCTCCATATAAATGCCTGTTATGTTTGGAATGGAATGTCTAACAAGCTTATATTGTTGTGATTGTCAGGTATCCACAGGCATGTCAGGTGTGACTGATTGAGTAGGATCTCTCTATTGCTACTTAAAAATTGTATTCAGTTATGTACCCTTACCTCTATATAAAAGGAAGTGTTTGCTATGTATGGTCTGATATGGTCTAGCACTTCTCAGTCTCCATCCTGAAATCTACAGCCTTCATTTACTTTACTGGAAAGCTCATCCATCAGGCTGCAAATGGGCATTCCACTGAATGAATGGAGGGTGTGATGCATAGGTGCTAGGCATAGTGATGATCTTGGAGGAGCGGGGTTATAGGTAAGTGTGACCTATCTATGATTTGGATCCAGTGATAGTCAGCACCCCTCAATTACTCCAATTATTGGTCTATAGAGGGCCCCTATCTTCCCTGGCTGTAACCCAGCCAATGAAAATGACAGGTAAAGCTTGTCTGACAATAGTTAAATGGTCACATACTCCCGTCACCTCGTTCCCTAATACCTCCACTGGGACAACCCTATGCTCCCTCACCTAACTACTATCCTGATCCAGTTGTTTGGCAGAGAGTGAGCAGTAAATCTCTCAATTACATCTTTCAGACTGGGGGCCTCCATACCTTTGACTTATTAAAAGAGGAATACAACCTCTTCAACTTAGGCATGCAATTAGACCTTAATTTCCTCAAACACTTTGGCTACGTTCACACTAGCCTTGTTAGCAAGCGGCAGACAGGCGTTTGGGAAGCGTTTTTACCATTTTTCAAACGTTAAAAACGCTCCGCAAACGCCGGACCAACGCTTGTCAAAAGCAATAGGGGCGTTTGGCAAGAGTTGGAAAAAAAGTCAAGTGTCAACGAGCCCTAACTCTTCAAAAGTATCCCTTAGAACGTGTTGTAGAACTTATGATGAGAGCATATGATCTGATCAAAGTGTGATCTAGTCTGAAAGTACTGAGGGAGGGACAGGAAAAGATAAGTGTACTAAAATAATTTCTTAAATGACAACAAAATCTGTACTTTAAAACCCTAAAATTAAATCCTTAAATTTAAAATTTACTTTAAAATCCTGATATATGTTTTGTTATTTAGTAAAATTTGAAACTCCTAATATGAATTTACCTTTACAAGCGGAAGCCCCGAAAAGTCTGTCAGAGGTTCCTCTTGATGTACACCCATGATGGCTGTCTGAGAACCTGCACTCCCTATGGCTGTGGGCTTCACGGAGGTGATATTCTAAAGGCAAATAGGCTGTTCAATTTGCTAAGGAATTTCCCTCTAGCTTAGTGAATGTGCTGAAGTTTTACTTTGCACACAATACTCAATCACCTGTGAGGAAAATATGCTTGCAATTTGCTTGCACATGATTGGATGATGGTAGCCAGCACAGCTTTACCGCATTCACTAAGCTCTGGGGAAATTCCCTTGCACAGTGAACAGTCTATTTGCCTTTAGTGAATCAACCCCTATAAGCCATTGCAGTGAAACAGGCAGCCAATAGAGGGAGCATGTATAAATCTGTGGATGGAATAGATTATTAAAAATATGGCACAGCAAGCATCTAGAAATGTGAACATTATAGCAAAATTTACTTTCAAATGCACATGGCAGTTCAAACCACAAAATACAGTATGTGCTCACTAAAAACACAGTGTCCTGCTATCCACATTCATATATTCAAATATAGAATAGATTCCCACAATGTGTTAATTCGGCCTATAATTTCTACAATTTCAGTTATCTAGAAAGTAAATTTGCAGCACTGTAAACAAAGAATAAATGACACTGTACCTTGTAACCTAGTGTACTGCGTCTTCTAGATAACTACCCAGACTGAGTCATAGCAAGCCAATCTCCATGTAATTGTTATGTAGATCACAGCGGCACAGTGTGTTCACCTAGCCCAGCTTACACTGCATATTAATGTCATTTTTACTCACAAATCATATTAAAAATTGTACATGAGTGCGTGTGAATATTGCTGCAGTTTGTTAAGAGGAGAATAATACTCTTCCGGAACCATTCACGCAGGTTCTGTGCAATAGACAGGACATGTTGTACGGACACTCTACAATGATATTCATGTATTTATGGTGTGCCTTGAATAGTATTTTAGGATCATTTCAATTGATGCTGTTGAGTTGGTGGACAATCAGCTTGAGATGTGAAAACTGAAATAAAAAGAATTACCAGCCTTTTGCAAATCAAACTGTTGCTGGCATTGGGGGAGATTTACTAAAACTGGAGCACTCAGACTCTGGTGCAGCTGTGCATTGTAGCCAATCAGCTTCTAACTTCAGCTTGTTCAATTAAGGTTTAACTATAAAACCTGGAAGCTGATTGGTTTCTATGCGGAGCTGCACCAGATTTTGCACTCTCCAGGTTTAGTAAATCTCCCCCATTGTGTTTTTTTTTTTTATCACTATGGATGACCATTACCCTTTACTTCTTCCGGTGTCTTATCAGACCCTACACTGACTCTTACAGATTTTTTACTAATTTTGAGTGGATTGCGTGATTTCCTGTGGCACTGAATAGTAATCAACTATATTACATGGACAAAGCTTTGCAGACACCTACAGGAGCTTGTTGGATCCCCACAAGCTTCTGTGTCCTATGTCAAGCAGCTGCCCTGCAGGAGGCTGGTTGCTCGGCACGAGTGCCATTCAGGGAATAAGTTGCAATGAATGTAAAGTGTTCTTCAATTGGACGAGGTGGAAATTATGATATCCCTGACCCACCCCTCCATCTCCTCCAATCAGGGAATGCTATGCCTAAATGGCTCCCATGCTGAACGAGTGGCCACCTGTATTCACAGTGCTGCAGGGCAGCCACTCTGCATGGGATGCAGAAGCAAGTGAAGATCGCTGTAGTAGAGGTGCCTACTACAATGATTTCCAGCTTCAATAGGTATGGCACATACATGCACTATATTGCCAAAACTATTGGAACACCCCTCCAAATCAATTAAGGTGTTCCAATCACCTCCACGGCTACAGGTGTATAAAATCAAGTGCCTAGGCATGCAGACTGCTTCTACAAAAATTTGGGAAAGAATGGGTTGCTCATGGGAGCTCAGTGAATTCAAGCATGATACCGTGCTAGGTTGTCACCTGTGCAATAAGTCCATCCGTGACATTTCCTGGCTACTAAATATTCCACGGTCAGCTGTTAGTGGTATTATAACATAGTGGAAGCAACTGGAAAAAACAGCAACTCAGCCACAAAATGGTAGGCCACGTAAAATGACAGAGCGGGGTCAGCACATGCTGAAGTGCACAGTGCACAGAAGTCACCAATTGTCTGCAGAGTCAATAGCTAAGGACATACAAACTTCATGTGACCTTCAGATTAACACAACAGTGTGTAGAGAGCTTCATGGAATGGGTTTCCATAGCCAAGCAGCTGCATCCAAGCCTTACATCACCAAGTGCAAAGCAAAGCTTCGGATGCAGTGGTGTAAAGCACACCACCACTGTACTCTAGAGCAGTGGAGACGTGTTCTCTGGAGTGATGAATCAAGCTTCCGTGTCTGGCAATCCGATGGATTTGTCTGGGTTTGGCGGTTGCCAGGAGAATGGTACTTGTCTGACTGCATAGTGCCAAGTGTAAAGTTTTGTGGAGAGGGGATTATGGTGTTGGGTTGTTTTTCAGGGGTTGGGCTTGGCCCCTTAGTTCCAGTGAAGGGAACTCTTAAGGCATCAGCATATGAAGCATATGAAGATATTTTGGACAATTTCATGCTCCCAGCTTTTGTGGGAACAGTTTGGGGATGGCCCCTTTCTGTTCCAACATGACTGCGCACCAATGCACAAATCAAGGTCCATAAAAACATGGATGAGTCTGGGGAGGAGGAACTTGACTGACCTCAACCCAATAGAACACCTTTGGGATGAATTAGAGCAAAGACTGCGAACCAGGTCTTCTCCTCCGAAATCAGTGCCTGACCTCACAAATGCGCTTCTGGAAGAATGGTCAAACATTCCCATAGACACCCTCCTAAACCTTGTGGACAACCTTCCCAGAAGAGTTGTTATAGCTGCAAAGGGAGGCCAGCTCAATATTGAACCCTACGGACTAAGACTGGGAGGCCATTAAAGTTCATGTAAAGGCAGGCCGACCAATACTTTTAGCAATACAGTGTACCTACATTGGTCAAAGCTAGACAAATGTAATCATGTATACATTATGATAAACTGTATTTGAATGATAGAAGTCAGCAGAGCTTCACCTCATTCGCTACGCTTTGAGGATAATTGCCTTGAAAAGTGCAACTTTCCTTGCAAAGTGAACATTCTTTTTGTCTTCAATAAATAAACACCAGGTCATCTTTTCCTAGAATGTAAATTAACAATATATATGTTAAGTGCTGCATAAATTGTAGGTGCTATATAAATATCAGTAGTAAATAAATAAAATAGGATGTTAAAGGAGAAGTACAGCCTAAGCTTGTTTGGCTGTATTTCTCCTGTGGGTCACAGGAGTACAGTTCATTCTGCACTCCTGTAACCCATTTCAGCTGACAGCATGCTAAATTCTGCTGTCGGCTGATGTCACAACCATATGGTCAGGATCCACCCAGGAACCTGGACCGGCACCTGGCTCAGCCTGTCAGTAAGCCGCTGAGAACCTGAGGCAGCCTCTCTTGCCCCTCCACTGCCCAGGGCTCTAGGGAGTTCTGGCAGAGAAGAGAATGGTGACTGACAGTCATCACTCTCTGCTCAGAGCGGCAGGGAGAACTGAGCGATCAGCGGTGTGTGATCACTCAGTTCTCACCCTTAGAGCCAGCAGGGGACAGAAGCAAGTAATGGCAAGAAATTGTATTTTTTGTCTGCATGCTCACTCATTTCCACCATCCATCTATCAGCTTGGTTTCCCATTCCTCAGAGAGTAATCCAGGTCTTGGTAACATGGACTGTATTTCTTACATGGCCCCTGTATTATTTGAAAAATGAACTGTTTTAACTGGTGAATCACTGATTTCATTACCGATATTATCACAGATTTACTACTGATGTCTATGGCGTGTAAAGAGTTAAAAAAAGCAGCTCAGGCTGCAATCCTTACCTGCAATCTGGAGCTGCCCCTTTGTTTTTACCGCAATACGTCCTCAGTCTTTCAAGTTGAAGAACAACCAGTTTTCTTCAACTTGGAAGACCAAGGACTGATATTGTGACTACAGGGCATCATGGACCCCCCCCCCCCCACACACACACACACACACACACACACACACACACACGCCTTGAGGGTTATTACCATGGTGTTCTTTATTTACTGTGTAATAAGGCAGAAAACATGGTGAGCTTCATGATGTCAGCACTGCTCTCTTCATCATCAGAGAATCAGCCAGAGCTGGAGAAAAGGTGAAAAAGGAGTGAACCCAGCACATCACGAGGCCAGCCTAAAGACTCCTAAAATAGGTAAGTATACAAACATAAATAATTAAAGTGTTTGTAAAGGCTGAAGGTTTTCAACCTTATTGTTTCCTATGTATGAAAGTAAAAACCCTTCTGTGTGCTGCTCCCCCTAAAACCCCCCAATACTTACCTGATCCCCCTCCCAATCCAGCGTTGTGCACAAGTATGCTCTCCCAGGTTTCTCTCTCCCCATTGGCTGTGACACAGCAACGGAACCCATTGGCTCTCACTGCTGTCAATATCAGTGAGGAGAGAGCAGGGGGTGGGCAATTTGCTATGGGGGCACTCAGCAAGGGGGATGGGCCACAAGCACAGGTAAGGGACACAAAAAGAAGAGAATCAGGGCTGCTCTGTGCAAAACCATTGCACAGAGCAGGTAAGTATGAAGTTTGTTATTATAATTTTTTCTAATGAACCTTTAATATCACTTTAAAGAAAATAATAAAGCAAGACATATTGCCAGCGGTGATGTGGGATGATGGGGGGTGGGGTGGGGACTGCTGAGCTCCAGGTTTTGCATTAAAATTGACACTTCTATAGGGCACATGTCAGTATTGATGAACACCAGAAAAAAACAAAAAAGTGCTACAACTCAATTAGGAGTTCATCTCAGTGACTGGGTAGGTACACTATCCACAGCTGCTGTACTGGGAGACATGAATAGGGAAAAAGATCCGCAGGACTGTCACTGCACTAAAATCCTCCTCTTTATTGAAACAACCACAAAAAATTACATCAAAAATACAATAGCATGATGCATTTTGGCTAAAAAGCCTTAGTCATAACCCATAATTCAGCACGTCAGTATTACTAAAAGAGATTTTTAGTTCAAAAATTCAAGAAACTTCTTGATAGCAGAAAATAATATAATATACAGTCGTGTTCAAAATAATAGCAGTGTGTTGAAAAAAGTGAATAAAGCTCAAAATCCTTCTAATAGCTTTTATTTCCATACACACAAATGCATTGGGAACACTACACATTCTATTCCAAATCAAAACATGAAGAAAAATATATCAAATTTGTGTTGTTCCTCTAAAAACATTTCAAGGGCATTTCCTCTTCAGCATAAGGCAGCATGACCTCTTCAAGTATTCCGATGTATTCAAACGGATCCATGATCCCTGGTATGCGGTAAATAGGCCCAACACCGTAGTATGAGAAACATCCCCATATCATGATGCTTGCACCACCATGCTTCACTGTCTTCACAGTGTACTGTGGCTTGAATTCAGTGTTTGGGGGTCGCCTGACAAACTGTCTCCGGCCACTAGACCCAAAAAGAACAATCTTACTTTGGCCACTAGACCCAAAAAGAACAATCCCCATCCTCTGGAACTCACTGCCCCAATCCATCAGACTGTCGCCTTCTCTATTCACATTCAGGCGCTCCCTCAAAACCCATCTCTTCAGGGAAGCCTACCCCACCCTCACCTAACGGCCATCCTCCCTCATTCCTCCTACCACTTCATCCCCCCCAGCCACTTCCTACTGTACCTTTACCCCCTCCCTCCTAGATTGTAAGCTCGTAAGAGTAGGGCCCTCTTACCCCTCGTACGCTGTCTGTCTTTGTTGTACTGTGCCATGTATTGTCCCCCCCTATTGTACAGCGCTGAGCAAACCCTTTGGCGCTATATAAACTCGTAGTAATAATAATAATAATACTTTCATCAGTCCACAAAATGTTGCGCCATTTCTCTTTAGGCCAGTCAATGTGCTCTTTGGAAAATTGTAACCTCTTCAGCACGTCTTTTTTTCAACAGTGGGACTTTGCGGGGGCTTCTTGCAGATAGCTTGGCTTCACATAGACGTCTTCTAATTGTAACAGTACTCACAGGTAACTTTAGACCTTCTTTGATCTTCCTGGAGCTGATTGTTGGCTGAGTCCTTGCCATTTTGGCTATTCTTCTATCCATTCGAATGGTAGTTTTTCGCTTTCTTCCACGTCTTTCAGGTTTTGGTTGCCATTTTAAAGCATTTGCGATCATTTTAGCTGAGCAGCCTATCATTTTCTGCACTTCTTGATATGTTTTCCCCTCTTCAATCAACTTTTTAATCAAGGTACGCTATTCTTCTGAACAATGTCTGGAACAACCCATTTTCCTCAGAATTTCGGAGAGAAATGCACTGTAACCAGCATGTACAACATTTGCTGCCTTCTTTCCTTAAATAAGGGCAATAATTGCCACCTGTTTTTTAAAGAATGAATGACCTCACTAACAGAACTCCACACTGCTATTATTTTGAACATGCCCCTTTCAGTTAGTGATTCAATTACACAGAATCAGCAGCATGCATGTCATGACTGTTGGGTCTGTTGGATTCCTATTACTCTACTACACCTGCTAGTAAATTATTTGCCATGTAGAAATATCATTTCTACCAAAAACAGTGATTGATCAGGTTAGTGATGTCTGACTGCTATTATTCTGAACACAACTGTATATATATATATATATATGTATATATCCTGAGCCAGTATATATATATAACATTATACTGTATATACTGTAATTGCTCCAGAATATGACAGATGTAATTTGTTGGTCCCTAACTTTATATCTCTGTTAAAGATGAACTCCATGCACATGTGATTAATGTGTTATTAAATGTAAGTCCCTAAATGTGACTTGGTATTGGCAGTCTCTGTGCAGCAGAGGAGAGGGAGAAGTAGGAGGTAGCTGTGCTACAGTGCTGACAAAAAGTATGCTGATAGAAGGGGAAGGCAGAGTGATAAAGAGATGAGATCCTCAGTCCGCTACTTCTTTCTGTCCAATCACAGGCTGGGGGAGGGACAAGACCTGTCTGTGTCACTTTACAGTAGCAGACAAAAATCAGATCCCCTGCCCTGCCAGACAGAGCTGTGCTGTGTGCCAGAACTGTGAATCTGGGGACTGGATGGACAGAAATACAAATCCTCCTGTATTTCATCTGCGTATTTAGATGGAGTTCCACTATATATTTTGACTTACAATTCAATGTGGTTTTGTCTGTTTTTTTTCCTCTGGGGATCATGAATACACAATTACTGACAAACTCTGCTGAATATTGTAAAATTCAAGTAATATTTATTGAAGGATAGTTCTGTGCCAGGGTACTACCAGATATTCTCAAGCTCCTTAGCAGCAAAATGTTCCTGGAAATCATTTTTATGGTTTGTTCTGAATAGCTCTGTCATCTATAGAGTGAGGTTGCCATTGCCTGTGTGTCTTATAATTTATATATATATTTTCCCTAGATTTGCTTTTTATGTATACGTGATGCTTTACAAATAGAATGTAACTTTCTCTGTGTTTAGATACATTGTGAATATGCTGGTTGCCTGGTTGTCTCTGGTTCAAGTGCTTTCTGATCTGGAACAAGTATGCAGCAAGTGTAGCTGAACATCCTGAATTGCATACTTGTACAGGGACAGTGATTTGGGAAGGATTAATCCATGGTTGCTCAACCTGTGGCCCTTCAGCTGTTGTGGAACTATAAATCCCATGAGGCATTGCAGGGCTGACAGCTACAAGCATGGCTATCAAAGGCAGAGGCATGATGGGACTTCATGACAGCTGGAGGGCCATAAATTGAGCACCTATGGAATAAAATCAACAGTTTATCATGAAAGCCAGGCAGCTAGCATTTTCAGAAGGATAGGTCAGTAATGGCAGCCTGCATATTTCTCATAGTACAGATTTTCTTTATGCTTATATTGTGCATTTGGTTAAAACGAAAGACTTTGACAGAAATCCCTGACAACGGAAGGTAGAGACCATGATCAACCAATCAGACTTCAGCGGTATAACCCAGAGAAAGAAAGGTAACTTCTACCGCTGGGTGTTATAGCCAGGGGTGGGCAGGAGGGGCAGCTGCCCTGGGTGCAGTGAAACAAGGGGCAAAGAATAGATGCAGGGTGCTACACCATTCTCTAGCATGTATTAACAGTGGGGGAGGGGGGAGAACAATTCTAAGTCCTTGCCCTGGGCACTGGATGACCTTGTCCTATTTTGTCCTATGGCATTGTCCTATTTAAAGTGTAACCCCGCCCAAACACACAATCTTTGTACAGTCAGCTTTAGATTTACCAAAACTATGTAGTATGAAGACCTGTCTAATTTGTCCAATCTGTCTATATCCAATCATTTGCACCACATGCTTGCTGGTTGATCTAAAGATGATTGTATGATAAGATTGTAACATGTGTGGTCAGCTTCAGAGTGAGAAAGGCTTTCTATTACTGTGTCTCTTCTGGGAAGATTTCCCCTTTACTTCCTGTTGTAGTGACCACAGTTACTGAGACTGGAAGTAAGGGAATTCTCCCGACACAGAAAACCCAACAAAGACTCCGAGGGCCATGCCATGCCAGCAGCTTTGTAGCAGAGATTAGAAACAGGCACAGATCTCTCTATTTGTTTGCTTTGATGGTGTGTAGCCTGCTGTAGCTGCTTCTGATATAGCTGACTGCAATGAGGGGAGGGTGGATTTGCTAAAACTGGAGCAGATTTGCATGGCAACCAATCAGCTTCTCCAGTTAGGCTTTGATAAAGAAAGACAGAAGCTGATTGGTTGCTGCGCACAGCTGTTCCATATTCTGTCTGCTCCAGCAGCAGCTACAGCAGGAATATTTCTGCAGACAGAAATCAATGCTGTGCCATGGCCAGGGGTGGACTGACCATTCGAGCACTCGGCACTGCCCGAGGGCCCTGGGTCAGTAGGGGGTCCCATGAAATGCCCCTGGTACCTTTTTTATAGGCTTTTTTGAGTTTGGGCAAGGACACAGGGGCCCTATGATCCCCTATTGCCCGGGGGCCCCATGAGTTGTCAGTCCACCCCTGGCCATCAGCAGCTACCTTGGATAACATGCGTAGTGATTGAAGACATTCTGTCAGACTAAATGCTGCAAAAAGTAAAACTCAGCATCTGAGCTACACATCCCCTGGAATTTTTGCAACACAGACCAATCATTAAAGTGAAACTATAGGCAAAACCATTTTTTTTTCCATTTCGGATGGGTAAAGTAGGGTTATAATCCCTGTCATTTTTTTCTTTTTTTTTGCCATCTGTGTCTCATTAAGGAGATTTCTTTTCACTTCCTGTCCCATAGCCACAACAGGAAGTTCATCAAAATAAGTGTCCCCAATGGAAGATTTCCCCTCTTTTCCTGTTCTGGTGACAACCCAAAACTTGAAATAGAGAGGGTGAATCTACCAGGGTGGATTTGATTTAAATCAAGTTGATTAAAATAACAATTTAAGTCATAATTTGAATCACTAGTGAAAAGGCTCAATTTAAATCATATTTTTTAAAGAGCAACTGTCATCTCTGTTCCGCAGCAGCTCCTCCTCTGACCTGCTGTTGACTCACCGACAGTCCCAACCACTTACCGACCGCAGATAGCCGAATGACGGCTTCACTGTGGCCGGCCAGTTCTAGAAGGACTTCATATGACGTCCTCCCAGAACGAGCCCGGCGATCTCCATGATCGCTGTGTCCTACGGACACAGCTGATCACGTGATGTGGTAAAAGGCCAATCACAGCGGCCTTTTACCACATAATCAGCCGTGTCCAATGACACAGCAGATCACCAGTAAATGCAGTTGCCGGTTATCGGCTGCACTTTCCTCACGCTGCCACAGCACGAGGAAAGTACTGCCAATAACCGACAATTGTCAGAGAAGGGATTGGCATTGTCCTAGATTGTAAGCTCCAAGGAGCAGGCCCTCCTTTCCCTCTTGTATTGAACTGTATTGTTGCTGTATTGTCTCCCATTATATTGGAAAGAGCTGGACAAACTGTTGGCGCTATATAAATCCTGTATAATAATAATAATCATCAGGGCACTGATGATCAGTGCCACCACCAGTGCCGCCCACAAGTGCCTAGCAGTGCCACCCACCTATGCCCATCAGTGCCACTCACCTGTGCCCAGCAGTGCCACCCATCAGTGCTGTCCAGCAGTGCCACCCATCAGTGCCTGGCGGTGCTGTCAGTCAGTGCCACCCATCACTGCCACCTATCAGTGCCCATCATTGTTGCATATCAGTGCCAGCTTATCAGTGCTGCCTATCAGTGCTACATAATAGTGCCCATCATTGTTGAATATCAGTGCCATGCCAGCTCATCAGTGCCGCCTCTCAGTGCCACCTTATCAGTGCCCATCAGTGCTATCAGTGCCCGTCAGTGCTGCCTATCAGTGCTCATCAGTGCAGCCTCATCAATGCATATCAGTGAAGGAGAAAAATTACCTGTTTGAAAAATTTTATAATAGAAACAATGAAAACATTTTTTTTCAAAATGTTTGCTCTTTTTTTGTTTATAGCGCAAAAAATAAAACACCCAGAGACGAGTACATACCACCAAAAGAAAGCTATATTTGTGTGAAAAAAATTCAAAACATTTCATATGAGTGCAGTGTTGCATGACCGTGCAATTGTCATTCAAAGTGTGACAGCGCTGAAAGCTGAAAATTGGCCTGGGCAGGAAGGGTAATAAGTGCCCGGTAGACAAGTGGTTAATGGGACGGCTGGTGATGCGGCAGTGACACAACAAGGTGAGGGATGTGGCGGCAGCAGGGGAGTGGATGCCCGCTAACAGGCGCTGCCATGATGGATCTAAAATGACAGGTGCTCTTTAAACGTAAGGACTCCAACTCACTCTTGCTGGTAGCTAGAATCTTTAATATTTGCAAACCAAATGAAGGTTTCCTTTTTAGAATAATAAGCTGTCAGGTTAGTAAAACAGCGATATCAGAACCGATTTTAGGTTAATCACACATAGCTGGAGAACTACTCAAATTCTTTTGTTTCATATTTTTTTTTTTTTTTTTTTGCTCATGGTTACTGTGAAATTGTGTGAATGTATCAACGCAGTGCATGTTATCTCAGCTTGCAGAGCTTGGATTCATTGAATGAGTTTACCAAAAATGTAAATATTGCAGAATATACAGCCTCATGCTACATAACTAAGCTCCATTTCATTTAATAATGTATCTTAAATAGAAAACTATCTTTAGATAGATTTTTACTCCAAAAGTATTTTATTAAAATAAATTTGATAAAAATCAAAAAAATCTGATTTAAATAAAAAAAATCAATTTAAATTTTTTCTTTTAAATCATTGATTTTTATCCACCCTGGAATCTACCTAATGGGAACACAGACAACAATAAAAACCTGGCAGGGGTTCTAATCCCTTTCCACTTTATCCAAAACTTTAAAAAAATACCTTTAGTTATACTTCAACAATTCTGGAGCCACTACAAAGCCTCTGATGATATGAACCTTACCCTCTGTATTTGCATGGAAGGGGTTTGCTGTCTATACCTCCTTTGCAGAGAAGGAATTGCGATTCCATAGGATAGCCCCTTATGGTGGCTGTATGTTTTGATTTTATTATCCAGTCAATGTGTGATTTGATCAAAATCTATAATCCTATATGTATAGGATTATAACTTTTTCTTTTTGATGGTTGAACTGGATGGACTTTTGTCTTTTTTCATCCAGACTAACTATGTAACTATGTAAATCTGCAAACAATTGAATCAACATAATTTCCCTTCCGATCGATTTAGATCAGATTTGATCAATCTATTTGGTTTGTTTTGCGTTGATTGGCAGCACTGAGATGGTTTGTTGATAAATATCCTTCAGATTATGAGATTACATGGTGGAAACAGAGATGTGATTGATAATTTGCGATCGTAGGTTACAATTGTATTTTAGATATTGATCAAAGTGTGTGTGTGTGTGTGTGTCTGTGTGTGTCATAACAACCAAATGGATTGTCTACTATAGATCAATCATTCCAATCGGAGGAGATTGATTGGTAAAAAATCGTTGAGTAATCAAAGTGTGTATCATTCCAATCGGAGGAGATTGATTGGTAAAAAATCGTTGAGTAATCAAAGTGTGTATCATTCCAATTGATTGGTAAAAAATCGTTGAGTAATCAAAGTGTGTATGAATGCCATTACTGATCCTGCTGCTGGCAGTTTGTCACTAGCTGCAGAATTGCCCATCTGACATCAGCCTTAGAGAGATTTACCCTTTCTTCCTGTTTAATGGATGAAACATTTTGGAACAGTAAGGCAGGGTTATGGCCCATCAGATCTTTTTTTCTGCCCTCCTGTGTCTCATTGTGGAGATTTCCCTTCACTTCCTGTCCCATAGCCAAACAGGAAGTGAGAGGAAATCCCTGAAAATTAAAGGAAATCCCTTAGGGACCCCCAGGTCAGCAGAACTAGTGTCCCCATTGCAAGATTCCCCCTCTATTAATTTTCTGGGCACAACTCACAGTTTGGGATTGTCTTTACTTTCAATGATAATGGTAAACAAGACAAATAGAGAGGGGGAATTTCCCTAACGGGGTACAGACAGCAAAAAAAAAGGGTTCTAATCCATCTCCACTCCAAACGGAAAAATAATTTTGCCCTTAGTTATACTTTAATCTCAAGAACAGGGTGACAACGCTGCCCCTCAGTAGATACAGTACAGTGAGTGAGCGTTCTCACCCCAAGAGATGCATGACTGGCAGGATTACTAGGGGAAAATAAAGCCTAAAAACCATAAGAAGCTGGCCATACACTATACAATCTGATTGTACAATCTCTGTATCTCCTTTATCTTAACCAAAACTCTGTAATGTATCAAAATGCAGCCAGCTCTTTTGGGGACTGATAAATTACAATGTCATTGTTTTGGGATTAGATACAATGTAACTTCTGAAAGAAAGTCTGATGATAGTTATGCAGAGAGGGATCCCCTGGAGGGTCCTCTTGTGTACATGGGGTGCAGTGCGCTGACTCATCCTAGATCTCTCTGGCAGGAAAGGCTGGCTATGTGATCTCTATGTTCATCCTGTGGTGTATTCAGTGCCATCTCCTCCATGCCTTCTCTTCTGTGTCATTTCTCTGTGATCCTTGTATGATACTCTCCTTGTGACCCAAGTATGATCCCCTCTGTGTGATATCCTATCTGATCTCCTCTAACCTGATTTCTATAGGACCTCCTCTGTGTGATCCCTATGTGATTTCTATAGGACCTCCTCTGTGTGCTCCCTGTGTGATTTCTATAGGACCTCCTCTGTGTGCTCCCTATGTGATGTCTATAGGACCTCCTCTGTGTGCTCCCTATGTGATTTCTATAGGACCTCCTCTGTGTGCTCCCTGTGTGATTTCTATAGGACCTCCTATGTGTGATCCCTGTGTGATTTCTATAGGACCTCCTCTGTGTGTGCTCCCTATGTGATTTCTATAGGAAATCCTCTGTGTGCTCCCTATGTGATTTCTATAGGACCTCCTCTGTGTGCTTCCTATGTGATTTCTATAGGACCTCCTCTGTGTGCTTCCTATGTGATTTCTATAGGACCTCCTCTGTGTGCTTCCTGTGTGATTTCTATAGGACCTCCTCTGTGTGCTCCCTGTGTGATTTCTATAGGACCTCCTCTGTGTGTGCTCCCTGTGTGACTTCTATAGGTCCTCCTGTGTGCTCCCTGTGTGATTTCTATAGGTCCTCCTCTGTGCGCTCCCTGTGTGATTTCTATAGGACCTCCTCTGTGCGCTCCCTGTGCGATTTCTATTGGACCTCCTCTGTGCGCTCCCTGTGCGATTTCTATAGGACCTCCTCTGTGTGCTCCCTGTGTGATTTCTATAGGACCTCCTATGTGTGATCCCTGTGTGATTTCTATAGGACCTGCTCTGTGTGTGTTCCCTATGTGATTTCTATAGGACCTCCTCTGTGTGCTTCCTATGTGATTTCTATAGGACCTCCTCTGTGTGCTTCCTATGTGATTTCTATAGGACCTCCTCTGTGTGCTCCCTGTGTGATTTCTATAGGACCTCCTCTGTGTGCTCCCTGTGTGATTTCTATAGGACCTCCTCCGTGTGCTCCCTGTGTGACTTCTATAGGACCTCCTCCGTGTGTTCCCTGTGTGATTTCTATAGGACCTCCTCCGTGCGCTCCCTGTGCGATTTCTATAGGACCTCCTCTGTGTGCTCCCTGTGCGATTTCTATAGGACCTCCTATGTGTGATCCCTGTGTGATTTCTATAGGACCTCCTCTGTGTGCTTCCTATGTGATTTCTATAGGACCTCCTCTGTGTGCTCCCTGTGTGATTTCTATAGGACCTCCTCTGTGTGTGCTCCCTGTGTGACTTCTATAGGTCCTCCTGTGTGCTCCCTGTGTGATTTCTATAGGTCCTCCTCTGTGCGCTCCCTGTGCGATTTCTATAGGACCTCCTCTGTGCGCTCCCTGTGTGATTTCTATAGGACCTCCTCTGTGCGCTCCCTGTGCGATTTCTATAGGACCTCCTCTGTGCGCTCCCTGTGCGATTTCTATTGGACCTCCTCTGTGCGCTCCCTGTGCGATTTCTATTGGACCTCCTCTGTGTGCTCCCTGTGCGATTTCTATTGGACCTCCTCTGTGCGCTCCCTATGCGATTTCTATTGGACCTCCTCTGTGCGCTCCCTGTGCGATTTCTATTGGACCTCCTCTGTGTGCTCCCTATGCTATTTCTATAGGACCTCCTCTGTGTGCTCCCTATGCTATTTCTATAGGACCTCCTTTGTGTGCTCCCTATGCTATTTCTATAGGACCTCCTTTGTGTGCTCCCTGTGTGATTTCTATAGGACCTCCTCCGTGTGCTCCCTGTGTGACTTCTATAGGACCTCCTCCGTGTGTTCCCTGTGCGATTTCTATAGGACCTCCTCCGTGCGCTCCCTGTGCGATTTCTATAGGACCTCCTCCGTGCGCTCCCTGTGCGATTTCTATAGGACCTCCTCCGTGCGCTCCCTGTGCGATTTCTATAGGACCTCCTCTGTGCGCTCCCTGTGCGACTTCTATAGGACCTCCTCTGTGCGCTCCCTGTGTGATTTCTATAGGACCTCCTCTGTGCGCTCCCTGTGTGATTTCTATAGGACCTCCTCCGTGTGCTCCCTGTGCGATTTCTATAGGACCTCCTTCGTGTGCTCCCTGTGTGATTTCTATAGGACCTCCTCCGTGTGCTCCCTGTGTGATTTCTATAGGACCTCCTCCGTGTGTTCCCTGTGTGATTTCTATAGGACCTCCTCCGTGTGTTCCCTGTGTGATTTCTATAGGACCTCCTCTGTGTGCTCCCTGTGTGACTTCTATAGGACCTCCTCTGTGTGCTCCCTGTGCGATTTCTATTGGACCTCCTCTGTGCGCTCCCTATGCGATTTCTATTGGACCTCCTCTGTGCGCTCCCTGTGCGATTTCTATTGGACCTCCTCTGTGTGCTCCCTATGCTATTTCTATAGGACCTCCTCTGTGTGCTCCCTATGCTATTTCTATAGGACCTCCTTTGTGTGCTCCCTATGCTATTTCTATAGGACCTCCTTTGTGTGCTCCCTGTGTGATTTCTATAGGACCTCCTCCGTGTGCTCCCTGTGTGACTTCTATAGGACCTCCTCCGTGTGTTCCCTGTGCGATTTCTATAGGACCTCCTCCGTGCGCTCCCTGTGCGATTTCTATAGGACCTCCTCCGTGCGCTCCCTGTGCGATTTCTATAGGACCTCCTCCGTGCGCTCCCTGTGCGATTTCTATAGGACCTCCTCTGTGCGCTCCCTGTGCGACTTCTATAGGACCTCCTCTGTGCGCTCCCTGTGTGATTTCTATAGGACCTCCTCTGTGCGCTCCCTGTGTGATTTCTATAGGACCTCCTCCGTGTGCTCCCTGTGCGATTTCTATAGGACCTCCTTCGTGTGCTCCCTGTGTGATTTCTATAGGACCTCCTCCGTGTGCTCCCTGTGTGATTTCTATAGGACCTCCTCCGTGTGTTCCCTGTGTGATTTCTATAGGACCTCCTCCGTGTGTTCCCTGTGTGATTTCTATAGGACCTCCTCTGTGTGCTCCCTGTGTGACTTCTATAGGACCTCCTCTGTGTGATCCCTATGTGATTTCTATTTCATCCCCTCTGTATGATCTGCTGTATGTGATCTGCATATTATCTCCTGTATGTGATCTTCATATGATCTCTCCGCTGTGATCTCCTCCAAGTAATCCCTTCTATATGATTTTCTGTATGTGATCTCCTCTATGTATTCCCTAATTGGTTTCTCTATGATCACCTCTGTGTATGATCTCAAGTAATCCCTTCTATGTGATCTTTTCTATGTGATTTCCACATGATCTTTTCTATGTAATCCCCTCTGTCTTAATGATCTATTGTATGTGATCCCTATGTAAATTCTCTATGATCCCCACCATATGATCTCCTCTATATGATCTCCTCTGTGTATTAACTAATTGATTTATCTATGATCTCCCCTATGCGATCTCTGTGTACTCTTTGGTATGTGATCCCCTCTATATGATCTCCTCTACATACATATGATCTATGGTCTGTGTGATCCTTATGTACATTCTCTATGATTTCCTCTATGTGATCCCCTGTGTATGATTTCCTCTATGTGATTCCTTGTGTATGATGTCCTCCATGTGATCCCCTGTGTATGATGTCCTCCGTGTGATCCCCTGTGTATGATGTGATCCCCTGTGTATGATGTCCTCCATGTGATCCCCTGTGTATGATGTGATCCCCTGTATATGATGTCCTCCATGTGATCCCCTGTGTATGATATCATCCATGTGATCCCTGTGTGTGTGCTCCGGTCCATGTGATGTGTATGTGATCCCCTGTGTATGATGTCCTCCATGTGATGTGTATGTGATCCCCTGTGTATGATGTCCTCCATGTGATGTGTATGTGATCCCCTGTGTATGATGTTCTCCATGTGATGTGTATGTGATCCTGTGTATGATGTCCTCCATGTGATGTGTATGTGATCCCCTGTGTATGATGTCCTCCATGTGATGTGTATGTGATCCTGTGTATGATGTCCTCCATGTGATGTGTATGTGATCCCCTGTGTATGATGTCCTCCATGTGATGCGTATGTGATCCCCTGTGTATGATGTCCTCCATGTGATGTGTATGTGATCCCCTGTGTATGATATCGTCCATGTGATCCCCTGTGTGTGTGCTCTGGTCCATGTGATGTATATGTGATCCCCTGTGTATGATGTCCTCCATGTGATGTGTATGTGATCCCCTGTGTATGATGTCCTCCATGTGATGTGTATGTGATCCCCTGTGTATGATGTCCTCCATGTGATGTGTATGTGATCCTGTGTATGATGTCCTCCATGTGATGTGTATGTGATCCCCTGTGTATGATGTCCTCCATGTGATGTGTATGTGATCCCCTGTGTATGATGTCCTCCATGTGATGTGTATGTGATCCCCTGTGTATGATGTCCTCCATGTGATGTGTATGTGATCCCCTGTGTATGATGTCCCCCATGTGATGTGTATGTGATCCCCTGTGTGTGTGCTCCGGTCCATGTGATGTGTATGTGATCCCCTGTGTATGATGTCCTCCATGTGATGTGTATGTGATCCCCTGTGTATGATGTCCTCCATGTGATGTGTATGTGATCCCCTGTGTATGATGTCCTCCATGTGATGTGTATGTGATCCTGTGTATGATATCCTCCATGTGATGTGTATGTGATCCCCTGTGTATGATGTCCTCCATGTGATGTATATGTGATCCCCTGTGTATGATGTCCTCCATGTGATGTGTATGTGATCCTGTGTATGATGTCCTCCATGTGATGTGTATGTGATCCCCTGTGTATGATGTCCTCCATGTGATGTGTATGTGATCCCCTGTGTATGATGCCCCCCATGTGATGTGTATGTGATCCCCTGTGTATGATGTCCTCCATGTGATGTGTATGTGATCCTGTGTATGATATCCTCCATGTGATGTGTATGTGATCCCCTGTGTATGATGTCCTCCATGTGATGTGTATGTGATCCCCTGTGTATGATGTCCTCCATGTGATGTGTATGTGATCCCCTGTGTATGATGCCCCCCATGTGATGTGTATGTGATCCCCTGTGTATGATGTCCTCCATGTGATGTGTATGTGATCCCCTGTGTATGATGTCCTCCATGTGATGTGCATGTGATCCCCTGTGTATGATGTCCCCCATGTGATGTGTATGTGATCCTGTGTATGATGTCCTCCATGTGATGTGTATGTGATCCCCTGTGTGTGTGCTTCGGTCCATGTGATGTGTATGTGATCCCCTGTGTATGATGTCCTCCATGTGATGTGTATGTGATCCTGTGTATGATGTCCTCCATGTGATGTGTATGTGATCCCCTGTGTATGATGTCCTCCATGTGATGTGCATGTGATCCCCTGTGTATGATGTCCCCCATGTGATGTGTATGTGATCCTGTGTATGATGCCCTCCATGTGATGTGTATGTGATCCCCTGTGTGTGTGCTTCGGTCCATGTGATGTGTATGTGATCCCCTGTGTATGATGTCCTCCATGTGATGTGTATGTGATCCCCTGTGTATGATATCCTCCATGTGATGTGTATGTGATCCCCTGTGTGTGTGCTCCGGTCCATGTGATGTGTATGTGATCCCCTGTGTATGATGTCCCCCATGTGATGTGTATGTGATCCTGTGTATGATGTCCTCCATGTGATGTGTATGTGATCCCCTGTGTGTGTACTCCGGTCCATGTGATGTGTATGTGATCCCCTGTGTATGATGTCCTCCATGTGATGTGTATGTGATCCCCTGTGTATGATATCCTCCATGTGATGTGTATGTGATCCCCTGTGTGTGTGCTCCGGTCCATGTGATGTGTATGTGATCCCCTGTGTATGATGTCCCCCATGTGATGTGTATGTGATCCTGTGTATGATGTCCTCCATGTGATGTGTATGTGATCCCCTGTGTGTGTACTCCGGTCCATGTGATGTGTATGTGATCCCCTGTGTATGATATCGTCCATGTGATCCCTGTGTGTGTGCTCCGGTCCATGTGATGTGTATGTGATCCCCTCCCCCGGTGATGTCAGTGTCGGTGTCCGCAGTGTGCTCCGCTCCGTGCTCTCCGTGCCGGGATTTCCTCCTCCTCCTGCTTTTGGTTCGGCCGGTCGGAGGAGGTCGGTGGTGATGAGGATGACACATTGGAGTGTGTGATCTCCGGTCTCGGATCCTGCTGCTTCTCCGTATCCCGGCCATGGCGGGGCCCCCGGACAGTGCAGAGGAGGGGGCAGTCCGCGCTGACAGCTGATCCCCCTCCATCCTTCCTCTCCTCCTGCCCGGGGATGTCTCTCCTGCGGTGGCCGGCCCGTGTTCTTGTCTCTATGGGAGCAGTATGAGGGATCCCCCATGTATGAGCCCTGGGTACCCGAGCATGGCACTGTACGACACCATGGACGCTCTGGACTTTGATGTCAGCCCAGCCAAGCGCCTGAAGACTCAGCACCCTCTCCCCATTCATCTCTTCACAGAGGAGGCCTACCACAAGCTGGCCAGCGAGACCCTGGAGGAGCTGGACTGGTGTCTGGACCAGCTGGAGACCCTGCAGACCCGCCACTCCGTCAGCGAGATGGCCTCCAACAAGGTACCGGACCTCTGTTCTTCTATATGTGGGCTGGGGGGTTCTGGGCACACTCTGCAAGACTTGGCTACCTGGGGTTTTGGGGGGCTCTGGGCCACAGTGTTGGAACACCTGGCTCTCTATCTTAGGGTGCCCTGTGCAGATATTGCAATGCTTGGCTGTCTGATGTGTTGGGGTGCCATTGCAATGCTGGGCTCTCTGATGTGTTGGGGTGCCATTGCAATGCTGGGCTCTCTGATGTGTTGGGGTGCCATTGCAATGCTTGGCTCTCTGATGTGTTGGGGTTCCCTTGCAATGCTTGACTCTCTGATGTGTTGGGGTGCCATTGCAATGCTTGGCTCTCTGATGTGTTGGGGTGCTCTTGCAATGCTTGGCTCTCTGATGTGTTGGGGTGCCATTGCAATGCTTGGCTCTCTGATATGTTGGGGTGCTACTGCAATGCTTGGCTCTCTGATGTGTTGGGGGTGCCATTGCAATGCTTGGCTCTCTGATGTGTTGGGGTGCCATTGCAATGCTTGGCTCTCTGATGTGTTGGGGTGCTACTGCAATGCTTGGCTCTCTGATGTGTTGGGGTGCTCTTGCAATGCTTGGCTCTCTGATGTGTTGGGGTGCTCTTGCAATGCTTGGCTCTCTGATGTGTTGGGGTGCTCTTGCAATGCTTGGCTCTCTGATGTGTTGGGGTGCCATTGCAATGCTTGGCTCTCTGATATGTTGGGGTGCTACTGCAATGCTTGGCTCTCTGATGTGTTGGGGGTGCCATTGCAATGCTTGGCTCTCTGATGTGTTGGGGTGCCATTGCAATGCTTGGCTCTCTGATGTGTTGGGGTGCCATTGCAATGCTTGGCTCTCTGATGTGTTGGGGTGCCATTGCAATGCTTGGCTCTCTGATGTGTTGGGGTGCCATTGCAATGCTTGCTCTCTGATGTGTTGGGGTGCCATTGCAATGCTGGCTCTCTGATGTGTTGGGGTGTTCTTGCAATGCTTGGCTCTCTGATGTGTTGGGGTGCCATTGCAATGCTTGGCTCTCTGATGTGTTGGGGTGCCATTGCAATGCTTGGCTCTCTGATGTGTTGGGTGCCATTGCAATGCTTGGCTCTCTGATGTGGTGGGGTGTTCTTGCAATGCTTGGCTCTCTGATGTGTTGGGGTGCCATTGCTTAACTCTGATGTACTGGGACATTCTTCCAGTCTTGGCGGTGTGTTGGGGTGTTCTTGCAATGCTTGGTTCTCTGTGTTGGGGTGTTCTTTTAATGCTTAGCTCTCTAATGTGTTGGGGTGTTCTTGCAATGCTTGGCTCTCTGATGTGTTGGGGTGCCATTACAATGCTTGGCTCTCTGATGTGTTGGGGTGCCATTGCAATGCTTGGCTCTCTGATGTGTTGGGGTGCCATTGCAATGCTTGGCTCTCTGATGTGTTGGGGTGCCATTGCAATGCTTGGCTCTCTGATGTGTTGGGGTGCCATTGCAATGCTTAACTTTCCAATGTGTTGAGGTGCCCTTACAATGTGTGGCTCACTGATATGTTGTGGTGCCATTGCAGTGCTTGGCTTTCCGATGTGTTGAGATGCCCTTGCAATGTGTGGCTCACTAATATGTTGGGGTGCCATTGCTGTGCTTGGCTCTCTGTTGTGTTGGCGTGTTCTTGCAATGCTTTGCTCTCTGATATGTTGGGGTGCCTTGCAATGCTTGGCTCTTTGATAAGTTGGGGTGCCCTGCATTGCTGAGCAGTGGTAGATGGTTATTTGCTGGGGGCTACACCTCTTACAATGAGGACAGGAAGAGAATATAACCTTTCGTGTTGCAGCGCAGGGGTTAAGAACGCTGTGCATGTCAGAGACAGCCAGGAGGATGGCTAAGCATTGCAGTGATGCATTCCAGCTATGTGTTGTGAAGGGTTAATTGTCACCTTGTTGTCTGGTGTGCAGAGGTTAAACGTTCATCATTAAGAAATGTGTTCTGGACTGAGTCTCCAGGGCAAAGAAATGTGTTCTGGACTGAGTCTCTGGGGCAAAGAAATGTGTTCTGGACTGAGTCTCCGGGGCAAAGAAATGTGTTCTGGACTGAGTCTCCGGGGCAAAGAAATGTGTTCTGGACTGAGTCTCCGGGGCAAAGAAATGTGTTCTGGACTGAGTCTCCGGGGCAAAGAAATGTGTTCTGGACTGAGTCTCCGGGGCAAAGAAATGTGTTCTGGACTGAGTCTCCGGGGTATTATGTGATACCCGGTCTTAGACAAAAGTAAATTCTTAAATGACAACTTCTGGAGATCTGTCAGTTATGTCCCCTGAGGATGCAGGTACTTTATTACCAAAGAACTGTACATTTTATTGTCATCTATTGCATGTAGTCCCTCGATTTGCAGGTAACAGTACAGGTGTTGTATGTGATGTACATGTGACGGCTGGGAGTTTTCAGCAATGCTGCCTGTTTCTGGGGGTGCCAGTGAACATTCAGCTCAGTGTTGTGACTGTGGCTGTGACTCATGCAGCTGGTTAGAATTCCCCTCACACAGGCATGGTGTGTCTGTATCGTGATGAACATGGATGCTCATTTTGGAGTTCGCTCTGGTGCTACACAGGATGGAAGGCCAGCATGGTGTATGAAATGGTTACACAGGTTGCAGTGTACAGATTTGTGCTGCTGATCTGGTCATTGCCTATGATCTGCTCTCACCAAGGCTTGAAGATCCTATGCAATATATTTATTACCCTTTTGTAATAAGAGTTTGTTATAGAAAATATGACATATTGCACAAACTGCTGGGTGATGTTGGACTTGCCTTTGCATTGAGATTGTTTGGCTTACCACTAACACTTGCTTACGTCCATGCTGCTTCCAGCTCCCTACATATGCCTCCCATGAAATATTCATTGTGTGTTATGTCTTCCAAAAAGTGCACAAACATGGAGGATTGCATTATTTCTCATTTTGTGGAAATAGAATAGGCAGTGTGTATGTATGTATGTATGTATGTATATATATATATATTACACATTTATTACAGGTACTTATATAGCGCCGGCAATTTATGCAGCGCTTTACATATATATTGTAAATTCACATCAGTCTCTGCCCTCAAGAAGTTTTCAATCTAGGGTCCCTAACTTACATTCATACACATACTAGGGCCAATATTTAGACAGGAGCCAATTAACCTACCAGTATGTGTTTGGAGTGTGGGAGGAAATCGGAGTACTCAAAGGAAACCCTTACAGACAGAGAGAACATGCAAACGCCAGGCAGGTAGTGCTGTGGTTGGGATTCGTACCAATGACTAGTGCTGCTAGGCAGAAGTGCTAACCACTTAGCTACTGTGCTGCTCTGAATATATATATATATATATATATATATATATATAAATTTGATCACAAGCATGTCTCCTATTATGGCCACTGGAGAGCTGCTAGACAAGTTAATGCTAATAGATAGTTAATGCAATTTATTTTTTATAATTTATTATGCTAATTATGGAATTAACTTTTATCTGTTAGACCCTGGTATATCTTCAGATCCATAGTATGATCCAGTGTTTATTAACATGACCGACACTTCTGCTTGTTCTCAGACCAGTAGCTGATCCTTTATAACATCGGCCTGGGACTGGCACGCTAGCTCTTGTGGCATCTACCTGAAGAACATTTGCTTTTTGTGTTCTCTCTAGTGGTCTGCTTAGCCGCGGTGCTGCCAGTGTACAGCCATTCTTTGGCAAAAGCTTCTTATATCAGTGCGTGCACATGGATGACACTAATTATATCACGCATACCTTCACTCCCAGCACCCACCTTGCCATCCCACTAACGATCATCCTAAACTGAATGATAACTCTGGGTGTCTGCTGACATCACAGCTTGCCTATAGGAAATCAATGCTTGCCAAATAAGCAAGTTTGCAAAACTTTGAATGTATAGGAGGAAGTGACAAGAGCATCCAATATCCCAAACTAAAAAGTCTCAATAAAAGAATATACATATATTAACACCTGAAACCATACCTTGTTTATGCCATTTTATTGTGTGGCTTGTTCCACATTAGTTGAAATTAGCCATATATATATATGTATATACACACATATATATGTGTGTGTGTGTGTATATATATATATGTGTGTGTGTTTTTTTTTGTTTTGTCTTTTGTTTGTTTTTGGGTTTTTTTCTTCCATGGATAGGAAACGTATGGAAAAAGTAAAGTTTCATTTGCTATATAAAAGCAAGAAAGGCTTTTCAGAAGAGATCAGTTTTCAGAGATCATCTTAAGGCAGTTAGTCTGCAAGATAGATGGACAGATTGGGGTAGAGAATGCCAGAGGACTGGAGAGGCTCTGGAGAAGTCCTGGAGATGAAGCATTGGAGGAAGAGACTAGGGAGCTAGAGAGTCATATTTCACATTTGTGTGTGTTCTCATTCCCAGCTAAAGCAGCTTAGGTCCTCATGCACACAGGACGTTTTTACAGCGGCTGTTTTTGCCTTTTGATGTTTTTTTCTACAGCCAGTAAACTCCCCCCAGCATGTTATCCTATGTGTCCATGCACACATAGACAGTATAGTTTTTTGGCTGTGAAAAGAACCCAGAACTAGCAGGTTTCTAGAGGAGTTTGTTAGCTGTAAAAAATGCTCTAATGCTGAAAAACGCGGTATATCATGGCAAACTGGCGTTTTTGGATGTGTTGTTTTGGTTTTTTTTTTGGTTTTTTTTTTAAGCACAATTTTTTTTCTTTTTTATTGTTAAAAAGAAACACAAACGCAAAAAAACACAGGAAAACGGTGCTAAACGCTAATGCAAAGAAACACTGAAAAAGTCAAGTTTTTAATGTGATTTTACACATCTAACCTTACCAGCGTTATTAAAGCGCTCAGTGTGCACGGAGCCTTAAGTATCCATATCCTCAGTGGTCATAATCTCCTTACACTTTTACTGACATTTGTTTGCATTTGTTACATTTTAAATGTAAATATCACACAACCAATGCATAGCAATGTGTTTGTTTACATAAGAAGACTTTAAGAGGAAGACCCAGCATAGGGTGACAGCAACACTTCCAGGTACATCACATGACAACCAAGTAAAAGTAGTAGTAAACTTTGGAATATGAAGTGGACACCAGATTGTGGTACATTATCATGTGAAGTCCATGGACGTAAGACAGTGCAGGTGATGGCCATATCTGGAAACTAGTATTCTAGTGCATGGTGAGAGTGATCCCCAGATCTGTAGCCACATACTAAGACCAATGGTAATCCCATTGGGGGTGTCACCAGGGAAGTCCAGGACAATAAACTGAAGTTAAAGTGGTTTTAAACCCAAAAACACACCTATATACACAACATATATTTCATGTTATCAATTCTTAGATGTGATGGCTGCGTTAGTTTTCTTTTTTAGGCTTTCTTCTTGTCTTTTCACTTGGTGATCCAGCCAGAACGTCTGTTGTTTTTTTCAAAAGAACAATCTATCCTGCAGATGTAGCAGTTTTAGGGGTGAGACAAAACATTTACTACTGTCAGGGGTGCTTACAGTGATCAGCTTTTATTTATTTATGTAAAACCTTTGATCTCAAAAGGAAAAAAATATTTTTCTGTAACTACTTATAAAGTATTAGCTGGAGTTTGGCTTCAATTTGTTAGTGTATCTAAATCTGCTAGTACATCTAACACTGTCCCCAGATTAACAGTGCTGCTGTCCAGAGGTGCCTCCAATGCTCCTTCATCCAGAATGTAGGCACTCTAATACAGGAGGTATGTTACTGGCCAGATCACCAGGTTAAAACAGAGGGGGAAAAAAAAGCCTAAAAAAGAAAACTAATGCAGCCACCACATCTGAGTGTAAGCTGCCATATATTGCATTTTTGATTTTGTGGTTTCATACTGCTTTAACCTCTTCACGCTGGCTGCACACAAATGTGCAGCCTCCCGGCATCTGGGCCTAGATGCCGAGCAGCCGCGCATTTGCGTGCAATTAACAACATATGTGCTGAGAGCGCGCACCCTGTACTCACAGAAAGGTCCCGGTCCGCTCTTTCAGTCGGGACCTTTCCCGATTGTGTGACCGCCGTGATGACGTGTCACGGTGGTCACATGATCCCTAAACCCCGTCCCGCCTTCTGAAACTCTTAAAGGGCCGGGAGGCACCGGCGGGAAGAGGTTAAAATATGAGTTTATTCCCATGCATATAAAAAGCATTGATGCGTTCTAACCCTGTCACCTATCAGAAATCATATTTCACCAGTTAAATTGTTTAAGCTAAGAACATATTCTTTGTGATTTGGCTGCCATGGGTTCCTGCACTCCACTAATGGTATATCCCAAAGAGCATTGTGCATTACACCACTGCAGCCAATTTCAGATATCTTCTGGTTGTATTACCGCACTAAAAACCTCTGTTATTTCTAGAAATATTTCTTCCCGAGTTCAAGTCAGCTATTCTGACTCCAACAAGTCTTATACTGTATAGAGAAAGGGAGAGATGTTACATTGTACAAATCTATGTGACAGGAGGCTGCAGTCCCACTTAGAAAAAATATTCTTTTACAGGATTTATATGGGGCAGACAGTTTGCACAATGCATTACAAAATAAAGGCAGACAGTACAGTTAGAAATCGAGACAAGATTATTGGGAGGGCCCCAATCCTGAGAGTTTACAATCTAAAGGAAGGGGCAAGTGATACAAATATAACTGTATGGGAATGAGTTGCTGAAGAAACTTACATTCAGCCCTGGTTCACACTGATGCGGTCCGGCTTTTGCAGCATTTTCGGTGTGAATTCCGCACCGCATCAGAATCGCACCCCATTCATACGAACCACTGCATGTGTGTATGTTAACAACACCCCGAAAGCGGTCCGCAAAACGCGGTGCGATGTGCAAAACCGGATCGCATAGGTGTGAATACCCATGCGATCCGGTTCTAGTGCGGACCCAAAAAAGGGTCCTGCACGTTTTGGTGCGTGTGTGGTGCGATTAGAGCCGAACAAAATGTATGGCTCAAATTGCTCCGCACAGAATTCACATGTGCGGTTCCTGTGCTAATCACATGCGCTATACCGCACTGCACATATGTGAACCCAGGCTGAATGTGTTAGATAGAGGTGGGATAGGCCTTTCTGAAGAGATGACATTTCAGGGATCACCTATAAGCAGACAGCTTGAGAGAGAGCCATACTGATTGGGGTAGGGAGTTCCAGAGGACTAGCGAGGCTCTGGAGATAAAACATGAGAGGAAGAGTCGAGGGAGCTAGAGTCACATATCAGAGGTTACTGCACCTAGCTGTAATGCTTTCCCTAAAGTTCAGGTTGTAGATAGATTCTAGGGCTGTTAGTGGTTAGCATAGTTGCCGTGTTTTCTGGATAACATAAGAATTTCACTGATTTACTTTTCTGGCATTTCTCTTAAAATAACTCCTATATTGCTTATTTCTAGAATGGAATATATAAAGATGCTGTACATATGGAGTGTCAGGCTATTCATGATTGCATACATAAAGCCATCCTGAATAATGGTGTCTTCATCCAGATCATTTGTGTATTGTACGTCATGGTTCCTTGTTGTCAGATGTTTTCTGTTGTTCTGAGGACGGTTGGCGCAGAAAGTAGAACACATTTGTGACTTATTCCACATCTAAGCTGATTACACTTCATCTCCCATTATGGTTTTAAAGCATCCCTAAGCCTTACATATGCTTCGGGTAATGGCTGCAGCCACATCATTAAGGCTTTTCTAAGAATCGGGATTTTAATGCACATATTTAATATCTGGGTCGCTGTGAAAAACACATAATTGTGTTTGACTTATTTGTGTGTGATTGATAAATAGGAGACCTGGCAATGAAACGGGATGTGTAACGTTGTCAGTGAGGACCCAATAACATGGCGCTCTGCTGAGTCTTGGCTTGTAAAGGCTAGTCTAAAGGGCATCAGCTTCAAGTGACTTCATCAAACCCCTTAATACACCCTTCAGCTTCAGTCACATCTTAATGGGACTGCTGGCTGTTTCCCCCTTTAGCACGTTTTTTTGTAGATTTCAACAAGCTTTGTCACTGCTTGATGCTTACTAAAAGCCTTCTGAAGCCGCTAAAAGCTTTTTTAGAGTAAAGTGATTTGATGAGTTTCACAAGGAAGTTTCCCTACCCTTTGCATGGAAGAAGGTTCCACGTTTGGAGTTCACCAGAGACTGCATGTGGGCATGGTTGAGGTATTATAGTTCACCAAAGACTGCGTGGTAGTGGCAAAGGAACATTGTTTAGAGTTTTGAAAATGCCTGCTGAACACTAATATCTTAACTAAGGTTCTAGAGCAGGGGCCTGCAAACTGCGGCCCGTGGGCTGGATGTGGCTCTTTGCTTGCCTTTATCTGGCCCTTGGGGCACTATTCTTTCTACTGATACAAGGCACTATTCCTCCCACTGACACCAGAGATGGGAAACTAATTCTCCTACTGACACCAACAATGGTACATCATTCCTCCCACCAATACCAATGATGGGGCACTATTCCACCCACTGACACCAATGGTGGGGCATCATTCCACCCACTGACACCAATGGTGGGGCACCATTCCACCCACTGACACCAATGGTGGGGCACCATTCCACCCACTGACACCAATGGTGGGGCACCAGTCCACCCACTGACACCAATGGTGGGGCACCATTCCACCCACTGACACCAATGGTGGGGCACCATTCCACCCACTGACACCAATGGTGGGGCACCATTCCACCCACTGACACCAATGGTGGGGCACCATTCCACCCACTGACACCAATGGTGGGGCACCATTCCACCCACTGACACCAATGGTGGGGCACCATTCCACCCACTGACACCAATGGTGGGGCACCATTCCACCCACTGACACCAATGGTGGGGCACCATTCCACCCACTGACACCAATGGTGGGGCACCATTCCACCCACTGACACCAATGGTGGGGCACCATTCCACCCACTGACACCAATGGTGGGGCACCATTCCACCCACTGACACCAAAGATATAAAACTATTCCTCCTATTGACACCAACAATGGTGCATCATTTCTCCCACCAATACCGATGGTGGGGCATCATTCCTCCCACCGACACCGATGGTGGGGCATCATTCCTCCCACCGACACCGATGGTGGGGCATCATTCCACCCACCGACTCCAATGGTGGGGCACCATTCCACCCACCGACTCCAATGGTGGGGCACCATTCCACCCACTGACACCAATGGTGGGGCACCATTCCACCCACTGACACCAATGGTGGGGCACCATTCCACCCACTGACGCCAATGGTGGGGCACCATTCCACCCACTGACACCAATGGTGGGGCACCATTCCACCCACTGACACCAATGGTGGGGCACCATTCCACCCACTGACACCAATGGTGGGGCACCATTCCACCCACTGACACCAATGGTGGGGCACCATTCCACCCACTGACACCAATGGTGGGGCACCATTCCACCCACTGACACCAAAGATATAAAATTATTCCTCCTATTGACACCAACAATGGTGCATCATTTCTCCCACCAATACCTATGATGAGGCATCATTCCTCCCACCGACACCGATGGTGGGGCATCATTTCTCCCAGTGGCTCCAACGATGGGGCATCATTCCTCCCACCAATACCAATGAT
Source organism: Staurois parvus (assembly GCF_062004578.1). Taxonomy (NCBI): domain Eukaryota; kingdom Metazoa; phylum Chordata; class Amphibia; order Anura; family Ranidae; genus Staurois; species Staurois parvus. The sequence goes on from NW_028318241.1 coordinate 3,508,926, forward strand.
GGTATTGGTGGGAGCACTATTCCTCCAACTAATACCAGTGATATGGCACCATTAAATCCTACTGAACCACAAGCCTATGGCATTGTTTACTCCCAGGTAAGAGTCACAGCGTTTTTTTTGTTTTTTTAAGTTAATACCACAGCATTTTGTTTTTACTCTCACTAGCCACAGTCTGGCCCCCCTGAAGTTTGAAGGGCACTAAACTGGCCTTTTGTTTTGAAAGTTTGGAGACCCCTATTCTAGAGGTTGTTCTTGGCTTGAGCAGTGGTTGTTTGACCTCTAATCTGATGGTGCCTGCATAGTTCCAGGGCCAACACCACTTGGCAGAGCCACCAACCATTCTTCCCAGTGACCACTGATCTAAAGTCCATTTTTCCACAGACCCCCGATAAAGGCAGGATTTCTCTGAGACCTGAAGTTTATTTTTTTGGGTTGCTCTGGGGGAAAGAGGTTAAGCAAGGCTTATATGGTATTTACAGACCCTCTCTATTTGTCCTGGCGACTACTGTCATCAAGACAGAAATGTAAAAGGGAAATCCAAAAAAGCTACAGTTGTCACCAAAACAGTTGTCATTTTGTAGAGATTTCTTCCTAATTCCTGTTGCATCTCTGAGACAGGAAGAGAAGGTACATTTTCCTAATAGGGATGCAGAAAGCAAAAAAAAACCTGACAGGAGTTTTCTCCCCAAAATATTAGAGCCATTAGTGTTCATTATTACCCAGGTTCACCATCTACTTTCTGAGATGTTGGCTCAGAGATGGTACAGTCAAGTAAGTCTCAGTGTCTGTGAAACTGCACTCTCTCAACCAACACTGACTATTTGTAATCCTTCTGCTGCATTAGTAAACAGATAGAAAAGTACATCATATTTACTTGTAAACTTTTGTTTTTAGTTTTCAGTTACTTCCTAGTTTCTGTGCTTGGGCAAATTATGTCATGCATCCCAGGAGCTTTCGGGAAGGAGGGGGTTTCAGCCAAGCACACACCCACCTGCCAGCGCACTTGGGCTAAGGGCAGATGGATTCCAGGAACCAGGAATTAAATAATACATGAGTCATCTGCTCTTATTCAAGATGGCCATGGCCAGAAATGCTGGGGGGGGGGGGGGTTTCAAAGTGATTTCTTGGCAAAATAAAGTATGGAGACATGGATGGATGGGGTCATTTGCTTTGAATACTAAGTCCTGGACATTTTTACAGCGGCTGTTTTTGGCTTTTGACGTTTTTTTCTACAGCCAGTAAACTCCCCATCATGTTATCCTGTGTGTCCATACACACATAGACTGTAATCAACGTTTTTTGACTGGAAAAACCCCCCAGAACTAGTGGGTTTCTAGAGGAGTTTTTTAGCTGTAAAAATGTTCTAACGCTGCAAAACGTGGCAAACTGGCATTTTTGGATTTTTTTTCATTAAAAAAAAGCTAAAAAAAATGCAAACTCGAAATAACGCAGCTAAATACTGAAAAACTCAAGTTTTTAACATGACTTTACACAGCTAACGTTACCAGCTTTATTAAGACGCCCCGTGTGCATGGAGCCTAACACATGGTGTTTGTGTTTTCTGGTGTTCAGATACAGTTTAGATCTGCTTTAATGTTTGACACAGATCAGACCCTGGTGCAGCCTTTCTCACTTTGACTTGATACAAAGTTACAATGTTACAGTCTGATCCCTGTATATTGTGGAATGTCAGCAGACGTTTGAAACGTTACTGAAAAATCCACTTTAAGATTTCTGAATAAAACCTCTTGCCTGTCTTGGGTTGTGAAGGTAGGAGAACTTTTAATGCACTGGACCAAACCAGACACCTGGAACAGCTTGGTTTTCTATGCCCATTCCTGCATCAAAATATGTAATCAATGGACCTTGCCTCAAAATACAGGGTTCACCTTCTTAGAGCCCCTGCCCCATCCATGAAAAATTCTGCTTTCCTTTCCATAAAAAAAAAATCTTACTGTACATCCTGGTTTCCTCCTATCATGCCTAGACGGGGTAACATTTTTTGCCTTGCAAAATCTTGGGATTGCTGTGGACCCCAAATCTCGGGAGAAGAAGATACAACCCCATGCAGAGGCAGAGCAGTGTACATACTCTGCCTGTGTTCAAAACCTAAAGTTAGCCATACCCTGAAATTTGGCCTTACTCACCAGCTCAGTTCAACAAAAGTTGGTTGTTACAGTTTTGAAGGAGCCTGCTGGAAAATTTTCAACCAAAGGCTGCATCAAATCAGAGTTTGGTTATTCTGACAACTGTTGCGGAATACAGTAGCCAAGCCAGGGATGTGTCCATCTATGCTGTTTAGTATGGATGTAGAAACCTATTCAATGTTTAGCAGTATATGGTCAGATTTCTATATATCGGTATGTGCTTCATGCACAGCCTCAACGTGACGTTGCTCGGGTTTGCCTGTGCTTCGTTTTTATGTGTGGTGGGAATACAGGTGTACAATAGTGCATTAGCCAAACTTGACTTCTGATTTATTTTTGTAAATGTCACTTAATCTTCTGCACTTCTGGAACAATTTTACCCCTGCAGATATTTATATTGTTTATATTGTCAGTAGACATATTTTCTAAAGGATAAATCAACATATCTGTGGAAACACTCTAAAGTGTTGAGGTGTTCCCGGGTGTGAACGTCTGGACTGTTGAGAGATGGAAGCTCCCTTTTTCTCTGGTAAAGGTCTCTTGATGTCAAGCCACCCCTACAATGATATAATAGGAACTCATAATAGAGAGCTGTCGTTGAGGATCTGTGTGGCCATCTCCAGCCCATGGATACAGGCATCATGGGCAATGCATTAGGTATAGTTTTCCATGTGAATACAGATAAATATTGTATGTGTGTGTATGTATATGTGTGTATATATATATATGATTTATTTATTCTTTTATTCGCCAACAAGATTTGCCTTGTTATCTTTTGTGTTTCTGTTAGAGGCAGTAAACTTGTGCATTAAAAAAAAAATTCTCTCTTCAAGTTAAGGGCTTACCTCATCTTACCTGCGCTGTCACCGCTGACAGGGCTTCCATTTTCACAAGCTCTTTCTTCTGGGTTTGGAGCTCTGGCCGTTTGAATGGCTGAGCCACGATGATGCCTCTCACAGCCGTGGCATAGAGCTTTGAAGTGAAGGCATGAGTAAGCCGTCCCTTCAGAGTCCATGCGTCGGTGCCATCACCGGTTGCAGATGTAATAAATATCTTCTAAACGGTGCACATTTTAGGAGATATCCCTGGTACCTATAGGTATTCTTTTTTATAAATTACAAATCACCAAGCGCTGTTTACTACTTCTTTAAGGTGTTGATATGGCGCTTGCATGTTCACCCTTTTTGTTTGCATGGGTTTCCTCCAGATCTTCCAGTTTCCTCCTACATTCTAAAGACATGGTGGTGGGTTAATTGGCTTCTTTCTGCCCCAAGATAACGGCTTGATTCTTCTCTGCCCCTACATCATTTTGACTAGTGCTTTAAGTCCCCTGTAAAAAAAAAACTATAGACCTATTAATCAGTCATGTCTCTCAAGAGTTTTTTGTCTCCTGCTACATCTACATGCAGTACGTGGAACATATACTTGTGGTTGTTTTGGTGGTCATTAGATAAAGCTGCTCTTAAAGATTCCTTGTTGCCCGACTATTAATGTCAACACAAATATTCCCACTGTAGTATATATGAATTTAATGTATTTCATTTACCTGTAAAATCCTCTCCTGTGTAGACACCCAAAATCTCTGATACTGCTTCTGTCCACCGTTGTGTTAAATGTGATGTCAGCAGGCCCATACAACTCTAAAGGATTCATCTTCACTCTTTCCCCTGCTAAGGTGAAGGGAGGGGTAGAGGAGCTAGGCCAGCACAGGGACAAATTAAATTCCCAGAAGAGAAGAGGGCTATGATGTGCATAGAATGTGTAGGCTGTGCTATGTTGCTGACTGGTAAAATATCCTGCAAGATTAATAGCACACTGCAAGGGAATAAAAAATTTAAATGGAAGGAAAAAACTCTGCAACTAAGCATTTAAAATATTTGATATTGAACTGATCCAATATGTATATCCTAGCCTTTCTCAGTGATAGTGGGCTTCTTGCCCCCCTGTATTAGCTACAGTGTTTTTAAATTGGTTACACGGTCTCTTTAATGCCTAATCTTTATGGATTATGTGGGGGAATGATCCCTTGTGGAGGGAAGCCATACTAACCAATCTGTGTACAGTCTAATAGCATGTGCTGGGTAACCATACTGTGCACATCATATTGCAGTTTCCAGTGCTGTATAGAATAAGCGTGTTTGTATGAAATGTATTTTAGTAAAAATTGGATAGGCTGAGTTTCAAGAAGAGGTGACATAGAGGCAACTTAATTCATATGTTTACACATGCCCAAGGTTATTATCAAGATGTATTCCAATGACTTTGCAAAGGACATGGAGACATCAGTTGTGCATTTTGAAGTAGTTCTAAGAAATCATTCTTTCAGATAAGGCCGGGTCATTTCCCACAGTTACATTTACAAAACAATAACATGGATTTTATATGAATATGGACTTGACTTCAAGAGATCAATCCTACCGCCCCTGTGTGCCTAAGAAGGAAGATGTCATCCTCTTGTACCAAATTGTATTGTAAACGTAATGTCTATCTTCATATTGTAAAGCGCTGCGCAAACTGTTGGCGCCATAGAAATCCTGTATAATAATAGTAATATCTTGCCTTGTGAGGCACAATTAAAGGATGGGCAGATAATATACTGCTATCAATGAAAGGTTTAACGTATGTTACAGTTGTCATATTTACTGTACCCCTGTCTACTAATACTACTGTACCCCTGTCTACTAATACTACTGTACCCCTGTCTACTAATACTACTGTACTCCTGTCTACTAATACTACTGTACCCCTGTCTACTAATACTACTGTACTCCTGTCCATTAATTAAAAAAGCTACACCATCAACAAATACCTAGTGGTGCCAGCATATGTACCTTCAAAAAACCTGGAAAGTAGTCTGGCAGCTCCACACCTGGAGTGATCCAATATGTATATCCCAGGCTTTCTCAGTGGTATGGTGGACTTCTTGACACCCCCCCCCCTCCTTACAAATATGCATTGTCCTACTTGCCTATCAGTTCAATGGGTGGTTTGCTATCCAACAGAAAAATGTAGAGAGGCCCAGCAGAACAGATGTTTACTGATTCAACATAAAGTTTTAAACCTAAGCCTAGTACAGTGTTTCTCAACTCCAGTCCTCATGGACCCCCAACAGGTCATGTTTTCAGGATTTCCATTATTTTGCACAGGTGATTTGATCAGTTTCACTGCCTTAGTAATTACCACAGCTGTTTCATCTGAGGGAAATCCTGAAAACATGACCTGTTGGGGGTCCATGAGGACTGGAGTTGAGAAACACTGGCCTAGTAGAACAAATAACACAAATGTGTGTGTCTATACTAACACAATGACGTCTTATCAGATATATCAAATCTATATTATTTGTCAAGTATGTATAGACTAAAACACTAGAAGCCCTTCGAAGATTCATCATAGGTTATTATGTTGTTACACATAGAGGCATCCTTGTAAGGGGAATAAGTTAGGCTTCAACCCATTCCTTCTGCTTGTTTAGTTATTCTGTTTTTTTCTAACTGAACATATATGTAGTTTCGATTTACCTTTTTGTTTTAGAAATTTAGCTTTATAATATAATGGTAAATGCAATTAAGTACTTTTTTATTTTATTTTACTGTATATACATAAAGTGCAGCGCTTAATAAAGTAACAAATGATTAGTGCAAAAAACAGTGATAAATGTGTCGTACATAAAATAGTCCATCAAAAAAAGTTTGGTTGAGCCACGCACACACGCTACTGCGCCTGGGCGACTGGGGGGTGGCCATTTTGGAAACTGGAAAAATTTGAAATTTTGCCTATCCAGGATCGATGATGTCTGTTCTTTTGTGAGTGCAACCATACTTCAAATAAATGTTGTCTTAATGGTTTTACACTATGTGGAGCACTCCTTTTTTTTTTTTTAATAAAACATGGAAGCTGATTGGTTTCTTTGCAGAGCTGCACCAGGTTTTGCACTCTTTAGGTTTAGTAAATAACCCCTCTGGGGATTATTTACTAAAGCTGGAGAGTGCAAAATCAGGCTCGCTTCTGCATAGGAACTGATGCACTCAGAATCTGGTGCAACTGTGCATGGAAGCCAATCAGCTTCTAACCTCAACATGTTCAGTTAAGCTTTGGCAATAAATCCTGGAAGCTGATTGGTTTCTATGCAGATGTGAGCCTGATTTTGCACTCTCCAGCTTTAGTAAATAACCCCCTCTGTGTCTCTGAATTTCCATTGAGGGGCATTGTTGCAGGCGCACTTCCAGTTTGTTCAGACTACAGAAAAGGTCCACTGAGGGCTCATTTTTACCAGCCCTGTTGGGTAGTGTTGCCCAGCACAGTCCCAAGACAAGGCAGAAAGTCTTGCTTTGTATAAGGCTTGTTCACACCAATGCACTGTGTTGGTGTATGAAGCATGTTACAATGTACAACAATACTCTGCGCCACATAGAGTTCTATGCAGTGTAATTTTCATCAAGTTAATAAAAGAGAAAAAAGCAAGCACTGTAATGTAACAATGCATCACAACGTTTTGTGATAGGAAAGAGGGACACCTATTAGCAAAAGTATGTAGGAATAGAACACACCCCCTGCCACGCCCCTTTAAAAGAGAATTTAAAAAAAAAAAAAAAAGATTACTTAGACCCATAAATGCTTTTTTTTAACCACTACTATTCCTTTAGTCCTCATGCACACTGAACGTTTTTACAACGGCTGTTTTGGGTTTTTTTTTCTACAGCCAGTAAACCCCCCCAGCATGTTATCTTATGTGTCCGTGAACACATAGACTGTAATCAGCGTTTTGTGGCTGGAAAAAAAAACAGGACTAGTGGGTTTCTAGAGGAGTTTTTTAGCTTTAAAAATGCTCTAATGCTGGTAAACACGGAAACCAACATTTTGGGGCATGTTTTTTTGTTTTTGAGTTTTTTTAGCAAAATTTTTACAAAAACCACAAACGTAGTAAAACACGGCTGAACACTAATGTAAGAAATTCTGAAGGACCTGGTCCCTTCCAGCAGACTCTGCAATAAAGAATAGGGATATTTAGTTCACACATATTTCAGTACGTGTTTAAGCTGGCCAACTGCGTCAAAGTAATCCCTCTATGGCCAGTCCTACTCTGCCTTGCCTGCACAAATGCTACTGTGTACACAATGCCAATATAGGGGAAAAGACAAAGTCGGGGAGAGCTACCAGGTCTAGGTCTGGCTATTGACCCAACAATACAACAAACAAGATATACCTGTGCTCAAATCCCAATAGCTAGTGCATGCATTTATTTATCAGGTGCTAAAGGGGTGTAACCACATATTAACACTAGGAATTGTGAAGGATCCTCTACACCAGGGGTTAAAATTTCGAGTCCAGACCTACTAGCCGGTCACAAAACTTACTCTCCACCAGTTGACCCACCCAACCTTGCCTCGGCCCGCCCCCACCCCTGGCCTGACCCAAACCCCACCCCCAGCCCACCCCCAACCACGCTCCCTTAAAGCTTATGAAATTACATTTTTCTTTAGAATAAATAGTCCAAAATCTAAAACTGTACACAGTAATGTATATCCCAGCTCCCCTGTACTCCATTATAGTGATATGACATGTATACAGTAATGTATATCCCTCCTCCCCTGTACTCCATTATAGTGATATGACATGTATACAGTAATGTATATCCCCCCTCCCCTGTACTCCATTATAGTGATATGACATGTATACAGTAATGTATATCCCAGCTCCCCTGTACTCCATTATAGTGATATGACATGTATACAGTAATGTATATCCCCCCTCCCCTGTACTCCATTATAGTGATATGACATGTATACAGTAATGTATATCCCCCTCCCCTGTACTCCATTATAGTGATATGTATACATGTATACATGTCATATCACTATAATGGAGTACAGGGGAGGGGGGATATACATTACTGTATACATATCATATCACTATAATGGAGTACAGGGGAGGGGGATATACATTACTGTATACATGTCATATCACTATAATGGAGTACAGGGGAGGGGGATATACATTACTGTATACATATATCACTATAATGGAGTACAGGGGAGCTGGGATATACATTACTGTATACATATATCACTATAATGGAGTACAGGGGAGCTGGGATATACATTACTGTATACATATATCACTATAATGGAGTACAGGGGAGCTGGGATATACATTACTGTATACATGTCATATCACTATAATGGAGTACAGGGGAGGGGGGATATACATTACTGTATACATGTCATATCACTATAATGGAGTACAGGGGAGGGGGGATATACATACTGTATACATGTCATATCACTATAATGGAGTACAGGGGAGGGGGATATACATTACTGTATACATGTCATATCACTATAATGGAGTACAGGGGAGCTGGGATATACATTACTGTATACATGTCATATCACTATAATGGAGTACAGGGGAGGGGGGATATACATTACTGTATACATGTCATGTCACTATAATGGAGTACAGGGGAGGGGGATATACATTACTGTATACATGTCATATCACTATAATGGAGTACAGGGGAGCTGGGATATACATTGCTGAGTAATGTATATACCAGCTCCCCTGTACTTTATTATAGTGATAGGACATGTATACAGTACTTACTGTCCCCCACGGTGGTGGAGAGGGTGTCTCCTCTCAGCGGTGCCGCAGAAGCCGGAAACCGGAAGTTGTAAACCGGAACTCGGCTTCACAATGAGGCTTGGAGCGCAGGTGCAGTCGCTCCATGCTTCATCTGGGCTCACCGCTCGCAGCCGCTCCTCTGTTTCCTCGCATTTGGCGAGCGGCTTTTTCAAGTCCTGCTCTACACACTGGTATATACCCTTCCAGCAGACTTTGCAATAAAGAGTAGGGATATTTAGTTCACACATATTACAATACATGTTTACGCTAATGCAAAAATGCTAAAAATGCGGACAAACTTGCGTTTTTAATGTGACCTTATACAGTTAACGCTACTGTTGTTTTTAAAACACCCAGCGTGCATGAGGACTAATGCTGGTTTTTGAAATTTACCAGTGTCAAAATTGGATGAAAGGTTTAGCACTGGGAAACATTTTTTGATAGATAAATAAATAGTGAATTTTATATATAAGTATATAGATCAGACCAAAATAAGAGCCTAATGAGGAAGAAGGGACTTTGTTCCAAATCAGGGACAGTCCCTTGAGATCTATGCAGTGTGCATGCACAACGCACCTCAGCCCACACGGGTTACGTGTACCATGTTCCAGGCCTGCTGGTATTAACTGTCCCTGACTTTAAAAACATTTCACCTGAGCAACAGGAGGTGTCAGCTACAGCTGTTGCATCTTCTAAGGTCCATACAACTTCCACAGGGCCAGTTTCATGTGTATGTAGTGTTCCTTAGTAATGTATTCCCATTGGAAATCCCACTTCCACCTAACTGCCACAAAATCTGCAAAGCCTAATGAAGGGGCACAACCCCTGCTGGATTCTCTGTGATGTATACATGGAGTATCCAGCTGAAAAATGATGATTCTGTCACTGTGAAGGAATTTCATCATTAGAGACTCCCAAGGCTATTAGGAGAATCTTTCAATCCAAAGACTAGTGTTTCTTCATCAGCTCTTGATGTCCCATCCTAGAGAATAAAACACATTTAGCTGTGTATATTTCAGAAACAGAATTATAATAATTTGGATGGTTCTGGGCTGGATCATGCCACATTTCATACATTGGGTAATTATCCTGGGTGATGTCAGTTACATCATTTTGTAGTTACAAATCTGCTGTTGTGCACTACCTTCACTACTCCTAAAATAATCAAGTGGTTTTGCAAACCCTTCCTGCAATATAACTATCAGTTTAAAAATGTGTAAATACAGTCTGGACACATACCAAGGGCAGATGTTGGGTTGTAGCAATTCCTGATATTCCTTAACCACTTCAAGTCCGGACACTTTCACCCCCTTCCTGCCCAGGCCAATTTTCAGCTTTCAGAGCTATCACACTTTGAATGACAATTGTGCGGTCATGCAACACACTACCCATATGAATTTTGTAGCATTTTTTTTAAACAGATAAAACTTTATTTTGGTGGTATTTATTCACCACTGGGATTTTTATTTTTTGCTATATAAATTAAAAAGTCCAAACATTTTGAAAAAAAAGTGTTTTTTCTTATAAAATTTTGCAAATAAATAATCTTTCTTCATAAATCTTAGCCAACATGTATAAATCTATCTGTAGTAAAAAAAAAAAAAAAACCCAAACTGGTTTATAACCAAATTTATAATTTAAAAAAAACCCATTTTACTTTTTTTTTTATATTATTTCTGTTTTTTTTTTTTTTTTTAAATATACCATCACCCTAGCAGTACAGAGTCACCATAGTGACACTGTACTACTTGTTGGGGGTGATGAAGATTTTTTTTTTCTTTTTTTACAGTGATTGCTTTTATACCCATAAAGGCTGTAAAAGCAAACATTTCTCCTTCTCTCTGGCTGCATTCTTGCAGCCATTGAGAAATACTGTGAGAGCTGTGATTGGTCACAGCTTGTCACATGGTACAAGGCTGTTGTGAATAGCCTTGTACCATGTGACCTCTGTGATCATTCACAGATTTCACATGTAGTAAGCAATGATGTCAGAAGTGACATCTTGTTTACTACTGTTCCTGTGATCACTGATTGGCCAATCAGTGATCACATGAATCGGAACCTCACACAGAGGTCCTGTACAGCGAACGGTGTTCCCAGGGATTGCGCACAGGCAGTGAATGCGGAGGACGTTTATAAACGTCCACCCGCTCCTGCACTGCTCCTGTCCAGCCATTTATGTACATGGGCCAGATGGGAAATGGTTAATAGACTATGGGGTTGATTTACTAAAGGCAAATAGACTGTGCACTTTGCAAGTTGCTCCAGAGCTTAGTAAATGAGGTAAAGTTTCAGTTTGCAAAGAACACCCAAACAAATACAAGGAAAATAAAACAGAATTTTTGCTTGCACGTGGGTGGATGATGGCACTCAGCAGAGCTTCCCCTCATTTACTAAGCTCTGGAGCAACTGCACTTGCAAGTGGCTCATTTTTTTTTTTTTTGCTTTTACTAAATCAACCCCAATGCTCAGGTACTTGACATAGTCAAAAATCATCGATATTAGATACTGATACATAAAATTACAGGAAATAAAGATTGAAAATGTTTATAGAAGCCAGTCAATTAGTACTTTTTCTCACCAGATTATTAAAAAGACAGCTGATATCTGATTTCTTGTTACTTTTTTAATATATTAGAGTGCAACTTAGATCAAATTTACATTCTACCATTTTTTGGATGATTGATATTTGACATCATTTGATACTGAATCCAACCTATAATAGTACCAACTAAGCCACACCTCATTTTAAGCTCCACCTTTTTTTTTTTTTTTTTTTTTTACAGCAGTTGGAGGTTAGGTTGTGGAAGAATTTAGAACTGTTGTGCCTCTATAAAGTTAATGTAAAATCCAAACCGGTATAGAGTGGATAGCTGCTAAACTGCCAATATAACTGAAATGCATTAATCCCAAATAATCATAAAAAAAATATGCAAAAATAAAATACCACCAAAAACAGTGACTCTATAGTAAAAATCTGAATACATTTTGCTGCAAGCATGTGTCATATGTTTCTACATTAAAAAGTACCAAATACTGAAATGCATGCTGTACCTTTTAAAAATCTTCTTAATCAACTGAGGAACTCTGAATCTTAGTACATTTTTATATGTAGATTTCAAGAATTGCTACCTTTGTCCAGAGTTATCCATCCTTCATTTACAAATGTAGAAATTCTTAGTATAGGAGCAATATGTAAAAATACAGGTAAAGGTATATTACTGCAAAATGTGGTGCTAACAATTGACTTTTTTTTGACCCAGGTCCTACTAATTTTTTTTTTTTTTAGTTTTCAATTGAGTGGGTTTTTTTTATTTCTGCTTGTGAACCCAGTGACAAGATATTCTCTCACATTCTGTTCCTGTGACAGCCATATAGAAAGGGGACTGGAAAACACAGACAGCAACAAACACATTGTCAGACATTCTAACCCTTCCTCATTTTACTAACCATGTTCTTTGTCATTTCTGTGTCCCCATTGGAGAGATTTCCCATCTCTTGCTGTTCTGGCAGCAAGTGGGGAAAAATATCTCCAATATTGACTTAAACAACAATAAAAACCTGACAGAGATGTTATACTGTTTTATATTTTTTTTTGGCTGGGGTTGGACTTTATTCCTTTCTTAACCATTATTTTTTAGTTCAGATGCCCATGTTTAGTAGGTGCTGCATCAATAGGCTTTCTGTTTGAAAACTGACTTCAGGCATCCTAGTGGTCCTAGTGGAGGAGTACGCAGTGAGAGACGAGTCTGTATAAGTGAAGTCCTCCAGGATGCTTAAACTATATAACTTTTTTTTTTCCATTTTTGATAGAGTAAGGGAGGGTTGTAACCTCTATAAGGTTTATTTTTCCTGTGTCCCACTGGGGAGATTTACCTGCACTTCCTGTCCCATAGCCAAGACAAAATGTGAAAGAGAAAATCCCTAAAAAAAAAAAAAAAAAAGATTCACTTGGGCCCCCCCCCCCCCCCCACATCCCCAATGGAAAATTGCCCCTCTATTACTTTTCTGGGGACAACCCAAAATTTGGGATTTTCTTTTCCTTTAAATAATAATGAAAAACAGGACAAATAGAGAGGGTGAATCCCCCTAATGGGGACAGACAGCAATAAAACCTGACAGGGGTTCTAATCCATCTCCATTCTGTCCAAGACTGAAAACAAGTTTTGCCTTTAGTTATACTTTAAGTAAATTAGCAACTCCTCTGTAATTAAAGTGCAGTCTTTTCTGATTTCTGTTAATAAAGTATGCCTATATTCAGTTTTCCAATATTGAATGGCATTAGAATGCAGCAGTGTCTGCCCAGGGTGCTCAAATATGCAAATACCAACTTCCACTAAAAGGTCGATGCATAGTCCTGTGTTCCCACCTTATGTGGTTCAAAGTTGGTCAGCAAGACTGCCCATAAATTCAAGGAGCCCACTGCAATGCACAGAATGTTGAATGCAGTAGGGCTAGGTGGGACTTCCGATTAGAACATTTCTGGGGGGGTTATCATGCTGCGATGAACACTGCAAATTACAAATCTTGGCTAGGCCCTACGCCTTTTTCTTTTGCCATCTTGTGGGGACCTTCTCCTTTATACATCTATGAAAGTCAGAGTTGACATAAAATTGCCCTGTTTTAAAGCTGAACAGCTAACTACATAAATGAAATGCATATAAGGGAGCTGTTTTACCTTGCAAAGTATTCACAGAACAGCCCTGAGTGGCTCCACTTCTCCATTACATTAAGTAACACAGGTCTTGTTCCTCCCATAGCCTGTGACTGGACAGTGAAAGGAGAAGCTGCACTCTAAGCTCATCTCTCTGCTCTTTCCTTCTCCCAGTATGCTCCCTGTTAATGCATAGGAACTGCAGCACAGTGGATAGGCTCCTTTTTGTGCTGCTTTTCCCTCTTCATTCTGAGCTCTGCTATAGAGGGACTGCAATAGGTTGGTATCAAGGCGAATTCGGATTCCCGTAACTGCTTGCACCTAAAAAGACATTTAACTGTGTATTCATGATTACAGAGTTGCATTAATATGCATCTTTATGTCTGCCTGGAGTTCAGCTTTAAGAAGTACCAGGCAGTGTGAAGGATCCCTGCTCAATTCATATTTACTCATTTACAACAACCTTACAAATCTGAAGATATCCTTTAATAAATAATGAATATAACTCTGTGTGTCTTTGGCTCCTGATTAAGAAGACCTTCATGAAGAGAAAGGCTTGGTACTGACCTTTAATTCTTACAGTCGTCCTGCCAGACAGTAACATCATAGGTTATTGCAAGAGGGTTACTTAGCGACATTTCCAATGCAGAATATCAACAATGACCATTTTACAGTCTCCCAAATCTACCAGACAGCAAATCACCATCCACTTCTTCAGAAGAAGTCATAAGATTCTGTGAAAAATTGCTAATAGTGTAAATCGTTCTATTCGGCTAGTTCTTCAAAGCAATTCTTGGTTACCCTTCAGCATCAGATTGCAGCCGCCCTTTTCCAGACTGCATTAGAAGAATGATGGCTACTTTCCCCATTTATAAGGCACTTTCAATGTTCACATTGTACACCCAGGTTGTAGCACTACCAGTCTTCGTATGGTATCAGTAAACATATCTAGAAGGCTCTTATTCAGAAAGACATTGTTTCCAGACCAACTAAACCAATCTGTATGGTTGCTGGAAAGCTGAAACTTATTATGGCTTGTTCTGTCTTTTGTGGTGTGATATCGCCAACAGAATTGCTGAGGTGTGTCAAGTGCCACAATTGTTACAAAGCCAAATGAGATGTAAAACCTCATAAAATTGTGGCAGTGGACTTTTCACTGCATATATTAATTGGCACAAAGAATTTATTTAATAAAATCATAAAGTGTATTATACATACAATAAAAACATGTATAGCACCATATCCAATGCTTTCACATAGGATTAACAGATCTTTTCATTTCACAATCCATGTGTTAGCTCAACATGTTTCGGGTGTTCAAACATCTTCATCGGGAGGACATGTAAACAATGTCCGTATAGTAGAACACCATCTTATAAAATCACATTTTTACAATTTGCTGGAACAAAAAGATATCCCTTTCAAGGAGGGACATCCAGGGAATACAAAAAACAGCAGCCAAAGAACACCTGATCCTTATACAAGACCATCGATGAATAATGGTATATAGTGACAAGAAATTTAGGTCCCAGGTCAATCCATTAAGATAGTTATTAAAGAGGTTATTTAAATACATTAACGTGTCACCCAATGTATGGTCTCCATTCAGTAGCCAAAAGAGGCATACAAAAAAGGAGGGTTGTGAAAAGAGATTCACAGAAAAGCGGCTACATAATGAACAGAACGTGACACTAAGGGAATAATTTCCAAAAATTATGCTTTATTACACACAAATGAATATGACATATGGGCATTCGCCCTGGTTTACCATCACCTCAGTATGAGACAATACACACAGACCTAAAACCATTTAAAATGACACAAAGACCGGTCTAAATGTATGTGTAGCAGGGAAAATGGCTACATGAGTCTAGTGTCCCTGCAACACAAACACACAGGTGAACACTTCCCCAAGGAGGTGTATCCAAAAATTATGCCATGGGCATACCATAATAGAGGATATAAGGGATTAAACAGTAACCATAATGGCAAATCCCTATCAAAAAATCCAAAAAATTATGCTGTAGATATAAATTATGCTGTAAATTATGATGTAGATATATATATATCTACAGCATAATTTTTTGGATTTTTTGATAGGGATTTGCCATTATGGTTACTGTTTAATCCCTTATATCCTCTATTATGGTATGCCCATGGCATAATTTTTGGATACACCTCCTTGGGGAAGTGTTCACCTGTGTGTTTGTGTTGCAGGGACACTAGACTCATGTAGCCATTTTCCCTGCTACACATACATTTAGACCGGTCTTTGTGTCATTTTAAATGGTTTTAGGTCTGTGTGTATTGTCTCATACTGAGGTGATGGTAAACCAGGGCGAATGCCCATATGTCATATTCATTTGTGTGTAATAAAGCATAATTTTTGGAAATTATTCCCTTAGTGTCACGTTCTGTTCATTATGTACCCCCAGGTCAATCCAGCCTGCCAAAGGGGGGAGCACCACCAATCTTAGATATTTCACCAGGGCTCAATATGCATAATCCAAACGATCAGCAGTACAGAATACATCAGCAGGTCCCTCCAGCGTCTCCCATCAAAAAACCAGATGAGAATGTATTATTCCCATAATGTAGATCCATGATGTGGAGGCAGAAGTGGAGAGTCCAGATTTAAAGGATGACACGTTGACTATGGCCTTGTCCAAGGGGAAATGGATACAACTATTGCAGAAAAATTGCACAATTATAGTTTAAGTGGTGATACCCACCCAAAGCTGAAATACCAATTTTGGGTGCAGTTAACCTGTTTATAATAGATGCATCATTTTCTACCAAAATGCATTCATCATTCCACCTTGTATACCAAAAAATAGCCACTTCATAGTTTAGGGCTTGTTCACACATTGCATAGACAAAAGGACATCAGTCCCGCTTGTTGACCCGCATAGTTCCACAAAGCACATCTTAGGACATGAGGATTAGAAAATACACTATTTGTGTTTTATTTGCGTCGAGCTGCAACAAGGTCACCCCTGGAAAACATACCGAATATACAGATTCAAACACACAAAAACTGTAATGCAACACATAGAACATAGTGGGGGAGATTTGCTAGAACTGGTGCAGACCGAATCTGGTGTAGATGTGCATAGTAGCCATTCAACTTCTAAATATGGGCAGCACAGTGGCTAAATGGTTAGCACTTCCGCTTGACAGTACTAGGATCATTGGTTCGAATCCCAACCACGGCACCACCTGCCTGGAGTTTGCATGTTCTCTCTGTGCCTGTGTGGGTTTCCTCCCACACTCCAAAGACATGCTCGTAGGTTAATTAGCTCCTGTCTAAACTGGCCCTAGTATGTGTATGTATGAATGTAAGTTAGGGACCTTAGACACCCATTGAGGGTTAGGGACTGATGTGAATGTACTGTATATATTATGTATGTAAAGCGCTGCGTAAATTGATGGTGCTATATAAGTACCTATAATAAATAAATTTGGCTTGTTAAATGAAGCTTTGACAATAACGCCCAGTAACTGATTGGTTACTATACACAGCTGCACCCGATTCTGTGTGCTCCAGTTCTCCCCCAGTGTGAGTAAAAGAAGGAACAAGTAGAATTTGAAGATGTTAAAAACTGTGAATAGCTTTCAGCTTGCTATAAAATGATAGACGTGGCATTAGAGACTCACTTGTAAGCCAGCCATAGATGGATCGAAATTCGAACGGTTCAGCAGGGACCAGACACATTTCGATCCATATATAGGCAGGGTGGTTGTACTCAAGTCTCTCTCAATCAGCTTCTGTACAGTCACCCTGTTGGAAAATTTCCACTCGATCAGGGCTGCCATCTATAGTTGGCGGTGCTGATGTGTGTATTATGACAGCAGGAAAACTTCCCCGCTGTCAGAATGCTATAACTCCATGGGAGGGATTCCTCCATCCACTTCAAATGTATAGATGGGTTGAACAAAAGAAAATGAATCGTGTGTGGCCTGTCTTAGGACCCATTTGGACCTTTTGCAGTCCGTTGAATTGCTTTGCTGTACATGCAACAACATGGCGTTTCACATGTTAAGGTGTGCTGTGTAAGGGCAGCCTATTCACAGACCAAAAACTTCAACTGCAGATTTTTTCTAACTTGGCACAGCTACGTGAATGTAATGTGTGCTGTAGTGCAGGTCCACCTACTGAGCTTCTACATTGGGGTGAATAGCAGCACACCATACAAAGTGGTAATGAACAGTAAATGTGCATTTTACTGGAATGGAGACACCTGATCCTGGTTTTTGTATAGTACAAATCTTTTACCCTGGATTCACACCTCTTTCCAATTAAATCAAGTTAGAAACATGTTTGATGATGTGTGAATCTTGTGTGAAAGCATGTTATAAATGGACCCCTTTGCGGTTTTTTTTTTTGTAGTTTACTACTAATGAAAATATTATTATTATTATTACAGGTATTTATATAGCGGCGTTAGTTTACGCAGTACTTTACATATATATTGTACATTCACATCAGTCTCTAACCCTCAAGGGGCGTACAATCTAAGGTCCCTAATTCACAATTATACATACACATACTAGGGCCAATTTAGACAGGAGCCAATTAACATACCAGCATGTCTTTTAGATATAATGTTACCCCAACATTTCATATTCCTGGTATTATTATTATACAGTATTTATAAAGCGCCAATAGTTCGCTCAGCGCTGTACATTACAAAGGGGGACAGAACATGTGACAGAACAACAACAATACAATGCAAAACATGAGGGGATCGAGGGCCCTGCTCTTTCGAGCTTACAATCTAGGAGGGAGGGGATGGTGGCACAGGAGGAGATAGCTGTGGGGGATGGAGTGGTAGGAAGAGTGGAGGAGGTCGGCAAGTTAGCAGGGGGTAGGGTAGGCTTCCCTGAAGAGATGGGTTTTTAGGGTGCGCCTAAAGGAGAGGAGAGTAGGTGATAATCTGATGGGTTGGGGCAGGGAGTTCCAGAGGATGGGTGACACCCTGGAGAAGTCCTGGAGGCGGGTGTGGGAGGAGGAGACCAGGGAACTAGAGAGAAGGTGGTCTTGTGAGGAGCAGAGTGTGTGTGCTGGGCGGTACTTGGATATTAGGTCGGTGATGTAGTTCGGGGCAGTATGGTGGACAGCTTTGTATGTCAGTGTTAGGATTTTGAATTTGATCCGTTGTGCAATCGGAAGCCAGTGGAGGGATTGGCAGAGGGGGGTGGTGGAGATGGAGCGGTTGGAAAGGTGAATGAGTCTGGCAGCCGTATTCAGGATCGACTGAAGCGGGGATAGCCAGCGGCGAGGTAGGCCAGTGAGGAGGGAGTTGCAGTAGTCGAGTCGTGATATGATGAGAGAGTGGATGAGCTGTTTAGTGGTTTCTGGGGTTAGGAACGTGCGGATTTTGGCGATGTTGCGGAGGTGGAGTCTGCACGAGTTTGTTAAAGATTGGACTTGGGGCTGGAAGGATAGGTTGGAGTCCAGAATGACACCCAGTACTCTGGCCTGCGGGGCGGGTTTGATGGTGGTGTTGGATGTATGTATGGTATGTGCCTGCTGTACCATTTACTTGTTTGAAAAAGTATCCTGTTATGATTGTATTGTTTCCTTTGTCCTTGGTGTTCCTGCCAGTCCGTCTGCTTTCCTATTCAAAACTGACCACACTAGGCAGGAGAGCACAGCATGGTCAGTTATCTAGTTATGCTAGGGACATGGGCTGCTCTCCTCCAATGATCAGACTTGTTTTGACATGCCTCCCCTTCCTGCACAGCCATTCACTTGAAAATTCAGTGTACTGCTGTTTCTTCTCCCCCAGCTCTCTAAGCTCCTTTTGGAGCTGAAAACACAGTATATGTGATCACTTATAAAAAAGAAAAAAAGGGCTTTTTATAATGTTTATATATCTATATACAAATGTTTTAGTTTTCATTTTAAACTCCATGCTTGTTTTACATGGTGAGGGTTTACATAAATGTTAACTGTGTATTATGACATAAACAGGTGCCCCTTGAACGTGGCATTTCCTATTTTGGTGATTTTTACAACAAATAGTAAATACTTCCAGCTGTTCACCACCACAGTTTTTTTCTTCTTTTTCCCCGAAATGCAGAGAACAGCGCAGATCTTGTTGTTGTGAAATTATTTCAAACTTGGAACAGCACAAGAAAGTGACATAATAGCTTCTAGCATACAGTAAATCACAAATGTGCCGGTTACATAAACATTTGGATGTAGCGCCTGGCTGAGTTACAAGCTGTCACAATCTGCTTATTAGAGGCAATAGAAAAATAAAATCACAGAATAAAGTAAATGTCTTTCTAGAGTTTTTTTCCCTTCTCCTGAATCTGCAGAGTGCAGGATATTGAAGCTGATGGATCAGAAGTGAAGGAAAGTGCAGATGTTCCACACACTCTCTTCTTTGCAGATTAAAGCTATAGGAAAACTGGAAATCAGTAGCTAGAATTAGTCCTCATTTACATGAATGCTTACAGCCTTAGTGCATGAATGGACCTTGGCCAGGTGCTGCATCCTGACAGCCCATTCGTGTCTATTGGAATGCAGATGCTGCACGGATACAGGCGCTTGTCCTAATTTGACAGGCTTGTGGGATGGCGGCCCTGAATACTTAACCGTAGGTTCTACTAGTTCCCAGTGTTATAATGCGGCTTTATCGGTACGGCAGAGGCAGCGGACTCCTCTATAAGCAAAGAATAGCCGGAACTCCGGTGTTTACTCTGCAATCTTGTTCATGAATAAGGCCCGTTTGGCTAAAACGCGTCGACAGTTGTAGCTGTCATCTGTTACCCGCCAGTAAACAGAAGCTTGTATACGCTGGAGTGCCGACTTTTCTTTGTTTATATAGACGGCCCTGAAAGTAGATAATGTGTGTTCAGGACTGCTCATCCGCATTATTGTCATGTCGGGACGAGTGGCTATGTCTGTGCAGCCGCTGCCTTCCCATAGACATGGATAGGCTACCTGCTTTCAACACCTCCAGCACTGAAGAAATGAACCTGTAGTGCAGCACAATGCAAGTCGTAGTACGCAGCGGTGTGGGTGCCTTATTAACATAAATGGAACTGCAACACACTTACTCGCATGCATTGTGGCATTTTATGGCAAGTATAATATTTATCATCTTATGAGAATTGGAAGTCTTATTGGTCCGCATGGGCATCGGATCTGGTTTACTGCTTGTTTTGTTTCCTCCAGTGTTCATGAATGACCCCCAATGTATTTTCTTATGTCCATGCTTTTAAGCTGTTTTGGTGATTGCAACAATATGCATTACAGTGTGTTTGCTGGAAATGAGCCCTTCGCGTCTGATTGGCTAGTAGGGGAAACACGTCCACTTTTCATTCTTCCAGTATTCCAGGAATGTATATAGTTTGTATGAATGTTGAATGTGGATGATTGTATTTGTTTCAGACGACTCTCGTGCCTGTGTGCAGAAATAAGATTAGAGCATGTTAATTGGATGAATGGTCAATCGGATTACTTTTTCATTTTTTCTTCGTCAGGCTGGCACAAATGTAGGCATTTTATGTTCAAATGCACATGTCTGCATACAAAGGGAAGAGCTTTTAATATACCACCCTAATGTTTTTTGTGTGTGATTGGCAATAATATTAGCTAGCTGTTGTGGACATACTGTATTATATATTCATTCATATCTGACTGTTTCTGTGGGCCATTTCTCTGGGCACCACCTCTAATATGTTTGAGAGTCTTTACTATACGATTTTCTCAGCACTTTGTTTTTTTAAAATTAGGTTGTCAAGTCTTTACTCCACAATTGAATAGGCTTGCAGCTGGCATGACAATTTCTTTACAAATACTAGGGCCAGCTTAATTAGGAGCCAATTAACCTACTAGACTGTCTTTGGAGTGTGGGTGGAAACCCATATAATCATAGGGAGAACATGCAAACTCCATGCAGATAGTGTCCTAGCTGAGATCCGAATCGAGGAAGCCAGTGCTGCAAGGCATAAGCCAGCTGTTGCTTTCCAGTTTATGGGCATTTGATCTACTTTTAAAGAACTTCATCAAGCACTAATTACATCTGGACTTATGATATAATATAACCCTGGTGTGATCTCTAATGGAAAAAATATTCTTACTGTAAAGAAAGAGTGAAAAAAAGAATACTGATTCTGTTCACTTCCAACAGTAATAAACATGGAGCTGATGGGAAGAATTTGGGGAATGGAATTCTCAGCACATCAGCTGCCAGTGGGGAGGATGGGCATAAACCAAGGATGGCTGCTGCTGACTGCCACTTAACACAGGGTAGGACCATAAAACAAATGATTCTGGTTGTCTGGTCTAAGACATCATTGGGAATCATTGAGCTACCAGTATGAGACCTGTAGATGATTGTTCAGTCTTCATACACATCTGCCTGTCTACTGTGGTCCTGATGAGTGGATGTCTTCCTTCCTGTTGGATTTTTTTTAGTATTATTTTACATTATGGAGAGTACTGTAGAGACTGACACTTCATGGAAGAGGAAGGTTTCCAGAAATAATTTTCTATATAGATTCCCTCAACATACACAAGAGTCAAGGTAGTGGGACTTTAAATGTGTCCTAGCAGGAACATATACAGAAAACTAAAAGTCAAATTTTTTTTATTGCAATAATTAAAATACAGTAACAATAGCATGTCAATAAACAACAATGACCATGTTAGTAAAACATACACAGTTGGTGCAGAAAAAAATAGTATTTTCTATATTAAAGTGCCACTAGCTCGACTCTTCCCTCTGTAGGTTGGAGGGAGTCTATATAGAAAATTGCTGCTTGTTTGGGATGGTTCCTTAACGCGTTGCTCTATATTTCTAGGTAGCTCCGCCAACAAATATTATATAGTTTGCAGAAAGAAGTTCTCACTGCTGAATGTTCTGGGAGATATAAGACGTGTGTTTTTGATTCAACATGTCAGACCCTACCCATGACTTTAATATCACTTCTGGATTACCTGGCTCTGTAAAGTTTCAAGTCTGATTAATAATGACTCAGTACAGACTGTGGGAGACAGTCCTTCCTGCAGATACATAGAATTGTAGAAAACCTAAATCCTGGAAAAGGGGGAGGCTGTTTTACCTCCGAAATATGGGCTGGTCTGTGTTCTGCTACTGTCAATTAATTTTATCATTGAAAGTTGTGGACTCTTGGATGTTGTTTTGTACTCCCATTAGTCCAGGGGTGTCGAGATCAATTCACAGGCCGCTTCAGCATTATGGTTGCCTTCAAAGAGCCATAGCTATGTATTATTTTTATAATAATTATAAGCAGATGTCCAGAGCAAACCACCTCCCTTACATCAGATGTCAAGCCCCCCCCCACCATCACAAGTCAAGAGTCCCCCACCCTCCCTTACATCACAGTGCAACCCCCTTACCTTTTGATGCTGCCTGGAAGAAGCTGGGGCGGAGCTGGGAAGAAGAAAGTTCAGGATCTAGAGGAGGACCAGAGGAGGACCAGAGGAGGGCTGAAGTCAGCTGCCAGAGTCTGATGAATGCTGAGACCAGTGGAGGCGGAGATGAGTGGGTGCTGTGGCTGCACAGAGAGGCGCAGGATCTGTAAGAGTAGTTCTGTTGTCCTCTATGCTGCCGATTACTGAGAAGGAGGGGGCAAAGATCAGCCTCCCCGCAGCTGAACAGAGGCGCAGGATCTGGCAGAGGAATTCTGTCCTCTCTTCTGTGGACCACTGAGACAAGGTGGGGGTGGAGATGAGTAGGATGCCACAGCTGCAGAAGAGGTGCGAAGACCACATGAAATGGCCTTTTTAGGCAAGATTTGGCCTGTGGGCCTTTTATTTGACACAATGTGCATTAGACTTTCTGCAGGGAACTCAGTAGGTCAGTATTCTTTCACTCATGTGCCACTTTTGCACTTTCTGAGCTGTAGCTTTTTTCTATTAATGCTAATGGAGGCTGCAATACCATGTCTTTCCAACACATGACATATTTGTGGAGCTTATTCTTCTTAGCGTCTGGGTTTTTTTGATACTGAAAATTTTACATCATTGTGATCTGCTTGGCACCCATCAGTGATGTAGATGGTAATTGGTAGGTGGTGGAATTAAAAATAAATAAATAAATAAATCTTGACTGTTACATTTTGCATTGTGTTCTCCACTGACATATCAATGTGTCAAGACAAAATTCCTGTAAATATAGACATATATACAAACATTACCTCTACATGTTATAAAACATGTTAACATCTTCCAGTCTTGGATCCCAAAGCCAGTAATTATGTGATAAAACTCTTACATAATCTTAGTAATGTTGTTAATCATGACACAATGACATCAGCGTTTAATTGGTTTTCTAACCTGCAGTGAACCTTACCGTCAGAAAATCCTCACTGCTGAAGTCAAGGCTGGGCAGCAGAATGTAGAATTTGGGAGGTGTGTGCACCCACCAGTACATTTTATAAGGTCCCTCCAGCTAAAATGAAAGTGTTGAATCCCCTAACATTTTATGGAGTGGTGTGTTACACATTATTTATATTATGCACTTCAGAGAGTGATTTAAGACATTTTATTTGTCTGCACCCATTTTTTTTTGTCTCTTTTCTACTATTTTGTAAGAGCACTTTAGATGCTATAGAGTAAATATAGTACGGGATTTGTGAGATTATTTCAAATAGGGCTAAACAGAAAAGACTCCCCCACCCTTTTTCTTGGCCTGAGTATTTTCATGTCATGATTTTATGAATGGCAAAAGAAGCATCCATATCAGCCTTAACTTTTTTGTCTCAGATGATCCCTTGAAAAAATGTTCCGGTCTTGGGAAATCCCTACTAAAATCAAATCATTGGGAGTCAGTGAGAAAAATGCCTCTTCGATCGGTGGCCAGAGGGAAGAATGCCCACTGGCCACCCTTACATATAGTTAAAAAGACCATTGGAATCATACTGCTGACTCTCTGAACTATGCAAGTACCATCAATGGGAGGTCAAGTAGCCACAGCTGAAGGAACCACTAGCAACTTCTGGAGGAATCCTGGTCGAGAATGGCTGGCTGATCCATATACATGCAGTGCTGTGATCACAATATTGGTCATATGATCTCTGCTTGAAAAGACCTGGGTAGTATTCCTCAACATTCTATGCTCTGCAGGCCATTTTAAAACAAAGTCATAATAGGCCATCTGTGCCCTACATCCTTGTTAAAATAATCACTTAATGGTGGACATGACTCTATTGTGCTCTACATTCTCCACTTTAGAAACCACAAAAAAATTCCCAGCGCGCTTACCAGCTAGCCTGCAGCCATACCAAATTGGCCCCGTCTTTTCAGTTTGTGTTAAAACAAAGCTCTTAGTTGCACACATTTGCAAACATATGTGAAAGCCACAGTGCTTTACCAAGGCTCTTCTGTATACTGTGGTCCTAACTCTATAGTTTTAAGATTCTCCAATTTGAAGCACAAATAGCAGTGAATAAACGAAGGGCAGGTGTACCTGGAGGGAGCCCACTCCTTCTTAAAGGCACAGGGACACAATAGACACCCAGCAGTAGCACAATGGCCGCTCCTTCCATATATGCATGTTCTTTTCTGGTGACCTGCTGGGGTACCCACTGGAGGGTAGCCTTGTCTGTTGTGAGCAGTCTAACCTGAGCCAGTGGGCACTTCAAATGTTTTTGCTCTCTCACTACCTTCATTAAACTCACATCAAAGTCCCAGCACCTCTTGGATGTTTTTTTTTTTTCTTTCAATGGAGGT
Source organism: Staurois parvus (assembly GCF_062004578.1). Lineage (NCBI taxonomy): Eukaryota > Metazoa > Chordata > Amphibia > Anura > Ranidae > Staurois > Staurois parvus. Next base: position 3,534,061 of record NW_028318241.1, read on the forward strand.
ATCCAGTGTGTCCCCATGTCAAGCTGTACAGATAAGTGGCAACCTATACTAGCCTTTACATTAAGATGCACATGGAAAGGTCTTTGCACATTACAAACAACAAAAAATTTCCCAGCACACTTACCAGCTAGTCTGCAACATACCAAATAGGCCCTGACTAACAGTTTGCGGTAAAACAGAGGTTTTTACATGCTCCCCTCACTTGCTTGACACCTTATTGCTGCTTACTATGCTTTTGCTATTTTTTTATTTTAGCTTTTATCATCTGTGCTTTGTGTCAGCTCACATTACTCAGAATTGCTTCCTGAGCACCTATTTATTAATGAAGATCTTCACCTTTCCTTGCACCATACAGTAAGTCTGGATGAAGGTGCAGGGAAAGTAGTGTCCGGAACCCACTGCCATGGACACTAAAGATCCAAATTGAACTTTGCTTCAGTGTTAGCAAGAAGCTACATCCTTGAGCAGAATGCTGACTGGGCTAGGAATGCACAGCTGGAGGAAAAGTCTTTTCACTTTCTGGGTCATTGATGACATTATGTACAAGTGCAATTGCGCAAAATACGTGGCAAAGTCAGGGAAAGCAAATGCCACCCACTGCTTCAAACTGCTGCTTCTAGTGCACACCACAGTTTGCCTGTGGATCCACAGTTCTAAAGACCATGGCTGCGAGGAGCTGCTGATCACCTTTGGTCACTCAATCTCAAAGACAGTGTTGATGAATGCATCAAAATCTGGTCATGTGATCGTACCGTGGTAGAGCCCGAAGCACCAGTTTCTGTAGGAAGGACACTTTATGCGGTTTTAATGAATTTAAGGGAACTTGAGAGTAGGGCTGTTGTCCATGGACCTTATGCTGCATTCACACTTAGGGAAGAAGATTTTAGTATTAAGCTCCAAGGAGCAGGGCCCTCCTATCCCTCTTGTATTGAACTGTATTGTTGCTGTATTGTCTCCCTTTATATTGTAAAGCGCTGAGCAAACTGTTGGCGCTATATAAATCCTGTATAATAATAATAATAATAATAATAATTACTATTATTATTAGCCATTGAGCTCTCCTTACTGACTCCTCTAGGAAATTTTTTTTTACATTTCTGGCTCTATCTTTGTTAAATATATATCCGAATAAGTTAGTGCAGTACTAAGTAGTAATACACGTTAATATACACAATATCATGCTATTCCAAACATATGTGGATACGTGGTATCACCTGAAGGTGATCATTAATGATAAAATTAGTTCATTATGATTGTGTGGATCATAAAGAGATCACAATTCCAGGTGAGTGGACGTCCTGATCCGGGAGTGACAACTGGTGCAAACCAAACGAATGGATGAAAAACGCACTCACCAGATGTGCGTTTAAACTATGCAATAATTAATCCTGCGTCACCAGGCCATAGATAGGTCATCAGGTCTCGGGTCAGGTTACCCCACGAATCACCATCCAAGCTCCACAGAAAAAGGTCACCAGGATCCGCTACCAGGTATCACCATCAGGGTCATCTTTTCTCCAGATGGGCACTGCAAATGATAGCACTCACACAGAGTGCCCAATAAGAGACCACATAGCGTGATACTGCTTAAGGTACCTTTATTCAAGGATAGTGGGTATAATAATAAATTTCAAAAATTTCCAAAAAGTTACTTACCATGTATTCAGGATGGCCACCAGCGGTGGTTGGATGTCCAGTTGCTGCAGCCCCGCTGACGCGTTTCGTGCGATGCACGTAGTCATAGGGATAAGGGCTTAATCCTTAATGGTACCTCCTTCTAAGTTATACATTGTGCGCTTACCATTTGCTATAGAAAGCCAGGCAGGTATAGATGTTCTTAGTATAGATTTCTGTGGGCATTATACGAGTCATGTCAAACCGGGACTTTTAATTCTACAGGTATAAAAAGGGATGCTAGCATGGTGGTACTACACGTAGTAGTAGGTGGCAAGTGTGTCCTATTACTGATAAGCAGTAAATATGTTGTGGGCCAGTCCAGAGACCGTTAATCAAGATGGCAGACAACCGTGTCAGTGCGTGCATGGAACAGCATGTGGTGATGACGTTTCTTGTGAACAAAGGAATAAAACCTGTGGATATCAACAGAAGACTTCAATTACAGTATGGTGATGACAGGCAGTATGAGATTTGAATGGTGCAAATGTTTCAAAGATGGCCATATGTCCGTCAGTGGTGATCCTGGCCATGGTGGTTCTCACAGCCCACAGTTGTCATTCCTGTGAACATTCAGCTCGTGGAACGCCTGATCCTGGGTAACTGACAAATAACCTGTCATGAAATTGCACAAAAGACAAATCTTTCAGTTCAGCACTGATGACAAAGTGAATAAGGCTGTCTTAGGATAGTTCAGGCATACTGGCAAATCTTTCTATGCCAAAGCTTTCCAGGAATTCGTTAAATGCTGGGACAAGTGTATAAATGTAACGGGAGTATGTAAAAAAATAAATGCAGTTTCCATTCCTTAATATGTGTTCTTTTATTATGTCAACTCAAAAGTCCTGTTTTGACTTGAACACCATTTTACGATAAGAATTGTATATGACTATAATCTGAATTTAATGTAATATATGCATTAATTATGACTAGTGACAATAAATAGGAATAGTTGACAGTGTGGATAGTCCTCTGGCTTACAATAAAATGACTCTTTAGTGAAGCAGTTGTGTTGCTGGTAGGGAAATGATCCCACTTGCATGAAGTCACAGTGCTGGGACGCTTGGACAGTGCGCACGTAGACACTTTGGGAACAGAATGTGTGCTTCATTGCTGATGTGACATAGCAGATTCCATCATTAGCATGTTTTAAATGACAACGTATTAAACGAAGACTAGAGATCCATCGTCTGTGCCATGCAAAGTGTTTCAACAGAAGTTGTCATTCACCTACTACTCATTTCTGGGATCCTATCTAGTTCATTTTTTAGGACCTAGTGACATCACTGACATACCTCATGCTACCATTAGGACATTGAACAAGTAAAAAAAAAGAAATGAAAGCAACAGGGCCTGAGGTTTATTTTTAAAGGATCACTCCGCCCAAAACTATCAAATTTCAGTTTCTGATTTCTGCGTTGCTTTTTTGTGTTTATGAACATGGTGAGGTCATTTATGAATGGCTCTCACTCTTAATGATGGCTTTTTTGATTGTAAGTAATTTATTATAATGAAACAGGGTTTGCTGGTATACCTAACAGTGGGTGGAAGCACCCAAAAAAACAGGAGGACATGAAGAGAGTCAGAAATTATGATAAGATAGGTCTTGGTATAGAAGTATGTAAAACATTTTGGGAGCCAGGGGCTGCACCTCTATTTATTACAGGCATTTACCGTATATTGTGCCGGCAGTTTGTGCAACACTTTGATTCATTCACGTCAGTCTCTGCCCCCAAGGAGTTTGCAGTCTAAGGCTGGCCATACATTATACAATTTTCCTTTAGATTTACCAAAGCCATATAATATGAGGTCATACTTAAACACTTTTTCAATTTGTATTCAATCCGGCAGGCCTTTGCACTACGTAGTTGAAGGTAATTCTAAAGGAAATCGAATAAGAAAATTGTATAATGTATGGCCAGCTTAAGATTATCTCACATGCATACATCCAATGAGGGAAGAGGGGGTGTAGCAAGTATTTGACCCACCTGGAAGGGTCAAACTGCTGTAGTGACTAGGCAGCAGTGTTTCAAGATGCAGGCCACAGAAAACCCATGCATAGATGATTTTCTGTACAGGGCTGACCTTTTTATGTTCTCATGTCGTGACAGGGTCACTTTGATGAAAACTGAGCCAAGTTGCTGTGTTTTCCGGGTGACAGTAGTTCATTGACTTATTTTAGCATATTTTACAAGTGCCATGTTTAATTCCTACCCCAGTCTGTATGCTGCTATGCTCCGTGCATTCTATAGGGGCCACTCCTGTTTGTTTTCTGTGGTTACTGTCTTCTCTATAAACCTGGAACTACTGCAGAGCAGTTCATCAGTCTCTGGAGGCCAAATGAATCCAAGTGCACTTTGTTCTGAGCTGTACCATGACAGCGGTAGTGCCAGGTAAGCCACAGACCAGGGCCTCTTTATCACTGATCTGCATCTGCTAGAGAAAGATGAGGGACATAAGAGGTCTACAAGATCCCGGATGTCCCTACTCCTTTAGAGTACTTGTCAGTCAGTCCCTGTGTTTCAGCACATAGGGGACATTTCAGCCCCTTTTGTGATAGTGATAAAATTAGGTTAAATATGTAACCTAATGTAAAAATATATTGAAACATAATTAGTTATCAAAAAAGTAAAAGACTCATATGCATGCATTTTTGATGTTCATTCAATATATTTGTACCTATTGCATGGTACATTTTGGGTATCGCTACGTATGCCAGAGGTAGAAGCATTATTCCAGGGCCATCAATTAACTCTCAGGTAAAGATTTTTGAAGGAGAAGTAGTACCCATGCTCTTTTGGTCCTACTTCACCTATGGGTCATAGGAGTGCACTTCGTTCTGCACTCCTGTTACCCGTTTTCTGCTGACTGCAGGCTAAATCCTGTTGTCGGCTGATGTCATGGAGCAGGTCCAGGCTCTGGAGAGATCCTGACTTTAATGTTGGGATCCAACCAGATGTTTGGACTGGATGCTGGCTCAGCCTCTCAGCAGAGTCAAGAGTCAGCTACTCCCGTCCCCTCCTCAGCTCGGCACTCCAGTGAGTGCTGGAGGGGCAGAAAAGAAAGCCGGTGACTGACAGTCACCGACTCTGCTCACTCAAGATCGAGGACCAAGTGATAAGTAGTCTTTGATTGCTTAGTTCTCAATCTCAGAGGTGGTGGGGGCAGATGCAGCATTTAATTGATGCTGCATCTACCTAGGTAAGTATTGTTGTTTTTTTATGGTTCTTTTTACATCCCCATAGTTTAGGGAGTACTTACAATTTATTATAGTTTTCTGCCATTTTGGAAGTGCATGTGATTTTAAGCCTTGATATATTTGGTAATTATTAACTCAGTGTTATCTATTATATACAGTGCATTCATAAAGTATTCAGACAACTTTCAGTTTTGTTATGTTGCAGCCTGATACAATTGTTTAAATTCATGTTTTATTAATTAATCTACACTCAGTACCCCATAATGACAACATGAAAACTGAATTTTAGAAATGTCTGAAAATATTGAAAGCATGACAACAATCCTAAGAACACAGCCAAGACAACACAGCAGTGGCTTGGGGACAACTGTGTGTTTGTCCTAGAGTGGCCCAACCAGAGCCCTGACCTGAACCCTATTGTATATCTCTGGAGAGACCTGAAAATGGCTGTACACCGACGGTCCCCATTCAACCTGTCTGAGCTTGAGAGGATTTGCAAAGAAGAAAGGCAGAAAATCCCCCAATCCAGGTGTACAAAGTTTGTTGCGTCATATCCAAAAAATCGAGGCTGCCAAAGGTGCTTCAACAAAGTACTGAGTAAAGGGTCTGAATACTTAAGTACATGTGATATTTCAGTTGTTTCTTTTTAATAAAATCACACATTTCTTAAATTCGGTTTTTCACTTTGTCATTATGGGATACGGAGTGTAAATTAATGAGAAAAAAAATGAATGTAAACAAGTGTATTATCAGGCTGCAACATAACATTGAAAAAAGTGAAGGGGGTCTGAATACTTTATAAATGCACTGTATAGTGGAAAGTTTAGAGATGATGATAGATTTGTGTGCAAAAATTGTATTTATTTTGTTTTTATTGGAAATATAGATTGAATAAACATTTGCACAAGGATGGCGCATATTTTTTTCTTGCAACCACGGGTTGCAGGAAAGAAAATCCATCAACTCCCCCATCTCTCCCGCGGAGCCATGTAGTTCTTCTGGCAGGGGATGATCGATGTGAAAGTTGATCGATCAATCAGCTTGGGTACATTCAGCCTGCCCATACATGGTTTGAAACTCGGTTGGTCCCTGCTGAACCAGACGAGATTTGAACCATCTGTGGTCGGCTTTAGTTTCTTTAGGCAAAACCTAACTTGCAGGTAGAAGAGTGGGAGCTCAACAGTAGGGAGTAGTGCTGAACTGCAGTAGAGTATGAAGTATATGATGTTCTATAATACGCATCTGTCATTTTACTCTCATGTTATGCTACAGGCGGTGCACTAGAAGGCTGCATTTTTTTTTTATAAAACCATCATGGCTTTGCTGTGTAATGGATTGGCCTCGGTCAATGCAGACATTTAATGAGCATGCTCGGATTCCTCAGCATCTCTCTTCTCTCCAGCATGCTGATCAACACAGTTGCTGCCGCTGGATCTCATTATTGCTGAATGGCGTGCTGTGATGATGCATGCTCCATAATAAGAAGCACATAGACCTGTCATCCACTAAACGGGTCTGATAGCAGAGGAAAGACAGTGCCGACCTGTCAGAGGGATGTGTCCATAGCAACTATGTGGTGGCCATTTTACACGCAGTGCAGACTTGGCCTTGTTTAAAATATGTTGAATTTCTAGATAATAGAAAATAATCTTATAACTTAAATATCATATCAAATGCATAGAATATTCTGATGTCAGCATGTTTTTTTTAGTTTTGAGCCAGAGTTTAACTGTATATGACATGTTTCAAAGGTTCCTATATTTAGCCCTATTCTTCATGAGAGATGGGCTACAAAAAAGAGTACTTCACTAATCCGAATAGATGCAGCTGTTTCTGCTGTGTGTCTCAGGGTCTGGATCAGGCTTTCTACCCAAGAAGAACCCCTGTAATTATCTTAAGGCTTCAGGGAACCCTAGCAAAAATGAATTAATCAGGGCCAGTGAGAAGTATGTCCCTTGTATTGGTGGTCAGTGGGAATAATGCCTCCCTTACAGTGATGGAATCCCCCCCCCTCCACCTTACTGAGGAGTATGTTCCTTGTATTGGTGGTCAATGGGAAGAATGCTCCCCACTACAGTGATGGAATGCCCCCCCACACACACACACACCTTACTGAGAAGTATGTCGCTTGTATTGGTGGTCAGTGGGAAGAATGCCCCCACTACAGTGATAGAATGCCCCCCCCCACCTTACTGTCAGCATGACCCCCCCCCCTTCCCCGGAAAGACCGCTAAAAAGATAATTGGTTCCATGTTGCTGCCTCTATCAAGTGGTGATGGATCCAGAATTATGTAGGGGCCATCAAATGGGAGGTAAATAGACCACAGCTCAAGGAACCCCTAGAAACCTCTGGAGGAACCCTAGAGTGAAACCCTAATTGAGAATGACTGGTCTGGATTAATTTAGCAATACAGAATTCACTTTAGACAAGGCTGAAACTGTAATGTCCAGACACTGAACAGTATAGAAGGCACCAAATTTATGAAGTTTATCTACTAGAGTGTCAGTAATTATTTGAGAGTGGTGGTATGGATTTAAAAAGTAAACTCTGCATCTCTTAGGTTTTTTTCTACAGCATTGTAATCTCACTTATATTATATATCAGCTTGAAAGTGGACATACTCGTCAAAACACAGAGTTCACATGAATCCGTGGGGCAGCAGATATTTTGCTTGATGAACCATTATCTATCAGTTAATATTAATATGTACTGTACACCCATTCCCATTCCTGGCTAGTCTTCTCTGTGTCTACCTGTGCAGTAGATGTGCTGTGTACAGCCATTGACATGAATGGCCTTGCTTTGCATTTGTGTGCAAGTCTCTGGCTGTGTAAGAGAGTATGAGAGAGAAAACAGAGGACTGAATATTTTTTGGCAATATTGAAAAAGGGGAGGAGAAATAGATCAGTTTAGAGCAGTGGTCTCCGAGGGCCAAATGTGGCCCTTTGCTAGCCTTTATCTGGTCCTTGGGGCACTAATCCTCTGACACCAACATTGGGGCATAATTCCTACCCTGACACCAACATTGGGGCATAATTCCTACCCTGACACCAACATTGGGACATAATTCCTACCCTGACACCAATGATGGGGCATTATTCATCCCACTAATGCCAATGATGGGGCACTACTCCTTCTGCTTCTGATCACAAACCCAGAGACAATGTTTATTTTCACCAATGCTGGGTCCAGGACATTTTCTACCCCCACTGCCTACAATCTGGCCCTACAAAAGTCTGAAGAGCAGTAAACTGGCCCTTTGTTTGAAAAGTTTGGAGACCCCTGGTTTAAAGGATAGTTGTGACTTAAAGAGGAGCTTCAGTCAGTTCTGCAAAAATTAAAAGTTAGCGGTTACAAGTTACTCATTTGTCCAAGGATCCAGACTGGGCCAGTTCTTTGGATCTTCGGATCCCCAGCGCCGGTATGTCAACAGTGGGCAGCCAGCTATGACTCCTTAAGGCTTCACAGCCAGCTTCCCACAGCGCGTGCTGCACTGTGCTTTTTGAATGGCCCCGCAGCATTCTGGGACCTGTGACGTGTCCCTAAAGGTTGCAGGGGGTGGGATGAGAATTTCTGGTGTTTTGACAGGTACCTGGTGCACCCAACCCCCCCCCCCCCTGAAGAAAAACTATATTCCAAATACAGCGAGTGAAGAGGAAGAGCGGAATTTCCCCTTTTTAAGTAGTGGAGGTCAACTTTTTTTTTTTTTTACATAGGGGCTGACTTCACCAAAGGGCCACACATATACAGTAAATGTAATGCTACAAAGACTGATAGTCAGAGACTGCAAACATGCTATAGGGAGTTGTTGGAGAAAAGGGAAATGCTTCAGGAGACCGTCATTAACTGGAGACACGTTACAGAAGACCCCTAGAGATCACTGCTATTAAACCTCTTTACAAGTCAGTGCTTACACATGTAAGTGCTCCCTGCAGCCCCATTAAAATGACCACATTTGTTATTTCTCTCAGCAAGTTCCAAAGTATAAAGGGAAAAGTCAATCAAAAAGGAATGAATGATCTGCATTGCAAAAGCCTGTTGGGATTCATTTCCAAACCTCGGACAGGTATAAATCCTTGTTGGATCCCTGCTTGTCCACCAACCTGGCAACCAGCCAAGACAAGCCTGTAGCACCTTCATTCAGAATAAATGTCCTTTTTTTTTTTTCTCCCCATGCCTGGTAGTGGGAAGGGAAGCCCATGTTGAGGGGGACTTGCCTATCTGCCATATTATCCCCTTCTCCACAGACGGCTGCCATTGACACATGATATCTGTCCCAAAACATACTTCCTTCCCATGGAGTTTTTCTTTCTCTTTCCTTTCTCTTTTTCTTTTCTCTCTCTTTTTCTATTTCTATCATATGCTGGCTGTAGGCCTTTCCCGCCTGAACTCTCTTCGCATAAGAGGCATTTCCCCCTCCTAGACCCACACCTAAATGAGCAGATACCTCCTCCCAAACACCTATTCTTCCTTCCTTTACAGGAATGAGCCTCCAGACTTTGCAAACAATGGTCTCACCAATAACGGATATGTCTAACGTGCGTCTTACGTGGTACTGTGGGTTCTGTCTGGATGTTGAGACCTTTTGCTGCTCATAAGTCACTTGACAAATATTTTTAATTTCGAGGTTGATGTTTTATGTACTGCTTTGTTTGTCATATTTGTAACTTGTAACACGTTCCTTTTAATAAAGTATTGGAACAAAAAGGAATGAACAGCATGAAAAAATTAGTACAGGAAATAACCCCACCCATTAACTCACTGTCTACGGGGACCCTGAGGGCCACGGAGTCTGTGTGAAAGGGCCTGAATATGCCCCCCCAGGCCTCTGGTTGGGTACCAGGGTCCTAGAGAACATAACAATCTACAGTTCTGCATTGAAGGCAACCCTGGTACTTTGCAAGTACAAAACAAGATTTTAAAACAGAATTTCGGCCTCCAGGACACATTGCCTCCAATCCAACCCCACCCCTTTCCCCTCGGGCACGCCATTCGTCTAGGTGAATGCCACACACTTTGCCTGCATCACCTCCTGGGACATGTGGTCTCATATCCCAGGAGGCTTAGTCCTTTGTTGGGAAAAGAGGAGGGGGCAAGGCCTGGTCAGGTGGTGTCTCATCGGTGAAGCCATCAGCTTAGCCCAGAAATGCTGATGCGGGCAGCTTACTGGTGACATCATAGAAGAAGATGGCAGCATGGGACCGAGAGGGGTGCAGAGAAGAATCAGATCTCGGCAGGACCACTAGGGGAGGTGAGTACCTTCAATGTGCAGGACCTGCAGCCAGGTAAGTAGGGGTGGGTTGTGGTATTAGGGCCAGTTCACACAACATAAACGCACTCTGGATGCATTCTGGATACCTTTTTGCTTACAGTTCACACCAGACACAGTTCTGGTGCAGTTTTGATACAGTTTTCCATGTTTCAGTATGGTTCTGTGCAGAAAAAATGCAGCAGGTTCTACTTTTTTTTTTTCTGCACCGGAAACTAACTGGAACTGACTGCACTGGTATGAACTAGTACCATTGGAATACATGGAAAACACTGTGCATGCATTTTTGATGCAGAAAAAAGTGCACTGAACTCCCATCTAGTGTGAACTAGCCTTTAGGGAGCCTAAAGTTCTGCTTTAACAAAACTGTGTGCTTTTGTTTTTGTTATACAGCACATTGGTGTATCTCTATACAGGTAATAAAGCAAGTATAACATCCATATACGATAAGCAGTAAGCAGATTTGCAGTAAGTCAGAAGCACGCTCTTGGGATGATTTACTAAACCTGGAGAGTGCAGAATTTGGTGCAGCTGTCTGGCAGCCAATCATCTTCTAACTTCAACTTGTTAGGTAAGCTTTGACAGTAAAACCTGGAAGCTGATTGGTTCCTATGCAGAACTGCACTAGATTTTGAACTCTCCAGTTTTAGCAAACAACTCCCTATATATAAACGTGCTAAAATGTTCAATAACAATGTACAGGAAAGGTGAATCACTTAGGTACTTGCAAGTACCATTCAATTTCTTCGGTCAGTTTCTTTTGCAGAGTGCAATAACTAGTTGAATCCAACCAGATTACAGTTTGCTATAGTGACATCAAATGAGATTGGTTGCTGTATGGGTTACTGCATCTTGCCCGTTAACATTGCTCCTTACACTGCCTTCCTAAAAAAAAAAATCTGTGTATTTTCCATTTTTACAATACAGTTAGAAAGTTCAAATAAATACATGTGAGAAATATCTGGATAATAATTATTATTCCTACAGATAATTGTCTTTCCTTTTTTATATCGGCTTGCAGTGCCAGTATTATGGATGTTAAATAATAACATTATAGATTGTTTCTTATAGATGGTGAGCTGTGATTTCAAATCTGATAAAATCACAATCAGGGAGTTGTGTGATGCCGCCATTTCTTTGTAGAAGTGTTTGCTAATACTATTTTATCTTATCAGCTCTCAGGAGCAGAGTACTCTGTAGTGCAAGTTTCTGTCTGCCTGTTATCTGCTTACATTTACTATTGTATATTATTACTCTGCTGGTGCTGTCTTTGTGATGCTAACCCCAGTGCATTAAAGCAGACTTGAGCAGGCCATACATGGGTCGAATTCCAAACGATTCTGTAATCTGATGGTGCCACCAATGATTTCGAAAATCGGTCGTTTTTCATGAATTTGCTAGTATGCCCAATAAGCGAAATGGGGAAGAACCACGAAAATTGGCCCAATAACAGAGCGAAAATCATCTGATTACTCTTGGGTTCGATTTTCAAATGAAAAATAGTTCGAAAATTGACCCATGACTGGTCTTTAATGGGGAGATTTACTAAAGCTGGTTCATGCAGAATCTCGTGCATAGCAGCCAATCCGCTTCTAACCTCAGCTGGTTCAATTAAGCTTTAGCAATATAACCTGTAAGCTGATTGGTTTCCATGCAGAAATGCATGGGATTCTGAGTGAACCAGCTTTAGTAAATAGACCCCCATGTGTTGCTAAACCCACAACAGTAAAATCAGTCTGTATATGCAGTAAAGCATGCTTGTTATACTCACGGTAGAACCTAGGGGGTTAATCCTCTGTGTTGTGTAAAAATTCTGTTTGAAACTGACTTCTCTGATCCTCCACTTCTTCCAGTGTCCCCCTCTTATCTCCTGATAAGACATATCGTGTGGAGTCACCCTGCACATGCTTGGTTTGGTGTGTATTGCTAAAGAGGGATTTTTTTCTCTTGGGAGAGTGTATGTGATCAGCACAGGGCTAATCAGTACTGTCCAGACAGAGATTAGGGGTTCTGCATCCTTCTAGAGCAAAATGAAAACTTCTACAAGCTTTAACCAGTGCTTGGCTGGACACTGATAGAAGTCACAAGACTGCTCTAACTGCTGATGAGAAAAGGTATTTAGCAGTTTATATTTACTAAAATAATTGCATTTCCATGTTGTGTGTACTGTGGGAGATCGGATATAGTGAATGCAGGGTCCTGGGTTTAGTAACACTTTAAAGTAACTGTGAAGTGGTTTTGTATATTTTTTCTTTTTTTCTGTTTAATAAATATGAACTATTTAATATGATTACATTGTATTCTTACAGCATGTGGAGACAGGCTCATTTTTTGTTTTGTTCTTTTCCAGTTTCTCTTGATCAATAGCATACTTAATATCAATATCAAGTTTCAATGAACACACTCAAGGGAATCACAGCAGTGACTCTTTTCCCCTCCCTCAGATTTGAAATGTCAATCAGAGACAGAGTGCCTAAAAGGAAGCAGCTTCTGTCTCTTTAGAAATCCTTTTTCTGGGAACACCAGGTTCACCTTTATTTGCAGTACAAGGACGATAGACATTGGTCTAGACATGGATGAACTTAAAAATGTAAATATATAAAACTGACTCAAAACCACCCTGTGGTTTCTCTTAGGAGTCATGGAGTTGACCAAATTCCAATATCCATGGGGGGATATTAATCCTGTGTGTGGAAGCTCCATGACGCAGCTGGATGTTTTCCACTGCTGCCTTTATCCCTTCTATCTCAAGCAATGCTTTCCATCTTCAAATTTTAAAAAAAAAATTTGGTTCAGAATGGTAATCTGGAAGCATTTTGTACCAAACACCCCTAGGTTGCCATATTGCATTGAGCTTTTTAAACCATTTTAGAAGTGGAAAGCATTGCTTGAGATGTAAGGGATAAAGGCTGTGCTAGAATGAGGAGTTTGAGAAAAGCAAAGAGGAAGTCTGTTGTAAAGCACTTTTTGACCTGAAAGTTGAGTATGGTCTATAGTTCTGCTGAGTGTATCCCATCTCTGGTGTGGGGAGAGTGCAGAGTGTTCTAAATTCTGCTGATTCATGAAGGTGAATGATAAAGACGATACTATGTTTCATGTGTTCTGAGATTTGCATACTTTGAAGCTGGTTGCACATGTTGTAACACATATAAGAGTAATGGTGGAAAAAAAATATTAGCTGATTTTGTGCCGCCCTATAGCAGAAATACTACTACAGGGTGGCACATGTGCGCAAAATCACATGTATATACGTGATTTTTCAGTTCCGGGTAGGGGGGCCTCGGCTGTCAAATCACCGGGTCCCGGCTGGTGAGTCGTTGGCGATCTCTGAGGATTTCTGACTTGGGAGAGACTTGTATGTGAACAATACAGATCTCTTCCCTGTCACCTCCTGCGCACTGCTTTGTATGCAGCGTCAGAATGCCCACCGCAGTCCCCCTATAAGTCGCTGATTGCCACCATTACTAGTAAAATAAATAAATCCCAGTATATATATATATATATACAGCCATTTGTAGATGCTAGAATTTTCATGTAAACCAATTAATTTACACGTATTGGGATTTTTTTTTTTTTGGCAAAGACGTAGCAGAATACTTTTTAGGCAAAATTTTTGATGAAATTCGATTTTTTTACATTTTTTTTTACTGGACATGTTTAATAGCAAAAAGTCAAAAATATTATTTTTTTTTCAAAATTTTGTCTTTTTTTTGTTTATTGCACAAATAATAAAAACGCACAGGTGATCAAATACCACTGAAATAAAGCTCTATTTGTGGGAAAATATGGATGTAAATTTAGTTTGGGTGCAGTCGTTGCATGACCATGCATTGCTGTATCGCAAAAAATGGCCTGGTCAGGAGGGGGGAGGGGGGGGCAATCCTTGTCCTCTGGAGGACAAGTGGTTAAAGTAGAACTATAGCCAAAACTTTTTTGTCATTTTGGATAGAGTAAGGATGAGTTATAATCCCTGTCAATTTATTTTTTAACATCTGTGTCCCATTTCAACAACTCTTCATTTGAAAACAATATGCTGGTAGGTCCTGAGTAAATCTGTATTTGAATCCATGTTCCTGTAACAGCCGTGCTTTGGTGTATGTACACATTGCTGCTCTTTAAGTGGGATATTATTTGTAGGGATGGCTGTCATCAGGCTTTGTGTAAACCTGTTTGGAACGTAATGAACTGACCATGCAAGAAATGGCTGAAGCACACCTGGCCTTTCAGAACTCTGTTACAGCAAATATTTGGAAAAGTCATCGGACTGTTGAGAAGAATGTTTCCATCTAAAGTATGCACCCAGCCAGAGCAGTAAATGTTCACCTTTTGAGATAGGCTATTGTAGTATATTACTAGTAAAAATCGACAAAAACTCAATGACTGATCATTCTGATCTACCCTCCTTGCTGCAAACCCCCCAATCACTCCAAACATAATAATACAATGTACATGCATATCACAATGGTCTAATCATGTCATATGTAGTGGGGATACTTTTCACAATTATTTTTAGAGTTTTCTTCCCGCTGACAAGTTCCCAGTGACATCATTGGTCTTTTGAGCTATCTATAAGGGGTTCATTCTTCCCAGCTACCACAAGTGTACGGAGAATTCTTCGCACTGATCATCACACTAATGTATCATGAGTTGTAGATATAGTCATTTGTAGCAGGGGTTTCCTGAGGCTGGAAAGTTTTTTCAATCATTCCTCTGTGTTTAAAAGGTTGAGAAAGACTGCTTGAAAGTGTTATTAAAGGCAAAATGTTCTTTTTCATTTTGGATAGAGTAATGGAGGGTTATAACCCCTGTCAGGTTTTTTTTTTTTTTTGCCATTCGTGTCCCCATTTTAGGATGTCCCCTCTATTACTTTTCTGAGGGCAACCTAAAATTTGGGATTTTCTTTTCATTTCACTTTCAATGATAATGGTAAACGGGACAAATATTATTATTATTATTATTATTATTATAATACAGAGATGGGGAATCTCCCTAATGGGGACAGACAACAGTAAAAACCTAATAGGTGTTCTAATACCTTTCCACACTATCCAAAATTTAAATAAAAAGTTTTTCCTTTACTTATACTTGAAGTAAATGCAAACTATCTTTATACATGTCAAATGCTGAATGAAAATGGTATAAAATATTAATGCCCTTCTTCCATGAATAAAAAGACAGCATTGTATTTTTTATTAGTGGAAGAAGGGGATTCATATGTGTTGTTTTTTTTATACTATTTTCATTCAATATTTGACATTTATAAAGATATTTTGTATTTAATGTACAGTGAGGAACAGAAGTATTTGAACACCCTGCTATTTTGCAAGTTCTCCCACTTAGAAATCATGCAGGGGTCTGAAATTCACATTGTAGGTGCATTCCCACTCTGAGAGACAGAATTTAAAACAAAAATTCAGGAAATCACATTGTATGATTTTTAAATAATTTATTTGTCTTGCACTGCTGAACATAAGTATTTGAACACCTGAGAAAATCAGTGTTAATTGGGAGAGCTTGCAAAATCGCAGGGTGTTCAAATACTTCTGTTCCTCACTGTAACTTAGTTGTTTTTGATACACCACTTGTGTGATATTCCAGTCACCTTTTTTCTTTTGTATTAATACATCTGCTGCAGGAACCTCACTGACTTAGTGAGTTGACATATTTCTTTGGTTAAACAATTTTACCTGTTTTTTAGCAAAGAAAACTGACAGGAGCTCTAATTCTCCACTGTATCCATCCCACTGGAGATCACTTTAGATAAAATACCGCATGGTTTCATGAGATAAAGACCACATATTTCATAAAAATACTGCATGCAATATTTTAGAAGCATTTTTTAGTGAATGCCTAAAAAAGTTTGAAAAACGCTGAATAGTATTTTCCCCCCTTTTCTTAAAGTGGTAGATACCGCTTTGTGAATGGAGCCCAATGTGACTTCCATTGTCATGTGATTTTGCGTGACTCAAATTGCATATGTTCTAGATCAGGGGTCTCCAAAGTTTCTAAACAAACAGCCAGATTACTGTCATTCAGACTTTAGGACGGGCCAGTTGGAGTAAGATATGTCCTGCGTTACAGGAATTAAATAATGACTCAGGCGTGGTTGTCATTGGGAGTAAGAAAATTACATGGTGCTTGTGGTTAGTAGGAGGGGGAATAGTGCCTCAGTATTGATATTGGTCTGAAGAATAGTGTCCCAAGGACTGGATAAAGGCAAGCAAGGGGACACATCTGGCCCGTGGACCGCAGTTTGGTACCACTGTTCTAGATCAGAGGTCTCCAAACTGCGGCCCAAGGGCCTGATGTGGCCCTTTGCTAGCCTTTATCTGGCACTCGGGGCACTATTCCTCCCACTGACACCAACAATGGGACACTATTTCTTACACTGATACCATTGATGGGTATTAATGGTAGGAATAGTACCCCATGTTTATTTTCACTGATGTTGGGCCCAGGACATTCTCTACCCCAACTGGTCACAATCTGGCCCTCCTAAAGTTTGAAGGACAGTAAACCGGCCCTTTGTTTGTTTGCAAAGTTTGAAGACCCCTGTTCTAGATAATCAATTGAAAAGACTTATCTATGGGCTTCCAATAAGGATGTACAGTAGATCTCAGTCCTAGATCCATGTTAAAGCATTTTCACCATCTAGTGGTTGTCATGTGGCATTACCTAATAATCAGCTTTGTCTTATAATTCACTTGCATTGTTTCTTTATAAATGGGGGTAACTAGGACATAGTGGCTCCATCTGTCAGGAGGACAGTCACTTACAAATGAAAGATTATTGCTTGTTTTCATTCTGATGGGGGCAGTAATTAACACGAGACATGGGTTCTAACTTTCCTCACTTCATCCAAAACTGGAAAAAATTGGGGTCGGAGTTCAGATTTGATCTTACCCTTTTGCAGATTAATCTCCAACTGACAAAGGCTTTGAAAGAGTGGAATAGTCTATTGTATGTGACAATTCTAATATAACATTTAAGCAAAGTTTTCTTAAAGCCCAACTCCGGGCAAAAAAAGTCTTCCCTTAGAGCGGAGCTGTGTCCGCACTGCAAGGGTTAACTGCTCATTTCTCTCTAGGTGATTGGCATACTTGCTTAATCCTCCAATTGCCCCCCCACAAGACTGGTCCCTGCAGTTCCTGTCTACCCCCTCCCAGGGTTGGGCTTTAAAATAGTACAATAACATAAATATTGTATATTTGAGTATACATAAATCAATGGTGGTGTCATTCTATGGACTCATTTGATACCCACTTGGGGTGAAGAGGGATTCCTTTCTCCATTAAAACCCAATTCCGAACACGGCTATTTTGTTTAATTTTTCTTTTTGTCGTTTATTTACACATTATTACCCTCATGGTTTTTTACTAATTGAGGAGCTCTCTAGGCTCTGCTGAGAGCTGCTTTAACACCTTGGCTGCCATTCTGCTATAAACTGGGTGTCCAGTGTGCCCATGTGCCTTTAACCTCCCTGGCAGTAATCCCGAGTGTGGCTCAGGGTTAATTGTCAGTACCAAAAGCGGTAACCCCGAGCCACACTTGGGATTACACTGTACCTTGTCCTGCGATCCCCCGATGCCCTCCCACTGTGTCCTCTGGCTGATGTCGGCATCCATCTTCTGGGTTCCCTTCCCTTTGAGCGTCGCGACGCAGGGTGGCTGAACCAGCAGGAAAAAACTAAAAACATTACATACAATACATTGTAATCTGTTAGGATTACATTACTGTATCAAATATTTCACCTCCGTTTTGTCCCCAGTGCATTGTCTTGTGCCCTGACTTCACTTTTACTGTTCTTTCTGCCTGGAAACTTGAGAACGTCCATGGCATCCAAAAAGCGTCCCTTTAGGTCAAAAGCGGTTTTAGACCAGCTAGAGAACAGCGATAGTAAATTAGAACCACTTGCAGAATTGAGTGATAATGATCTGTGGGGAAATTCGTCATCAGACACTGAAAGTGACGACAGCGACAATTCTGCGACTGAGCTCAGTGATGTGTAAACTTGGTGCTGTATTTAAAATTTCAGTGTTTTTGGTTTGATTACATTATTGAATTAAATTTCCTATTATATTATTATTTCTTATAATTATTATATTATAATTTATGATTTTGTGTTTCAAACTTTATCGGGGTTGATCCCAACTTTAAAGTTGGGCGCTTTCCCCATCTTGGACCAGCTAAGTGACATCAGCCGACAGTAGGCTTCAGGCCGCTGTCAGCTGAAAATGGGTCACAGGAGTGCAGAACGAACTGCACTCCTGTGATCCACAGGTAAAGTACAGCCTAAAGAGGTTTGGCTGTACTTCTCTTTTAAAGCAAATTGGACAAAACTTTATACAGGTTTTGTCTTCATCTGGATGTGCTATAAGATGTGTAGATTTTTGTTTCTGTTGTGGAAATAGTGGAAAACTTTAAAGGGAACCTGTGCTTTTCCCATGCATGGTCCACCTAATGCCCTCTTCCCAATCGTCATATATTGGTCTTCTCTTTCCTTACTGCTCTGACCAAGATGGCCAAGTACTTCTGGGTATGGTGTCCAACTAGGGTCTAGAGAGAGCCCTCAACCTTGTGTAAGCTCCAACACACAATCCAGAGCTTAAATGGTTCTAAAACTTTGTTGTTTTTTCTCTTTTTATTTTTTTTTATTAAAATAATAAACACGTCATATTTACCTTCTCTGTGCAATGGTTTTTCATAGAGCAGCCCTGATCCTCCTTTTCTCTGGTCCCCCACCAGTGCTCCTGGTTCCTCTTGTTCAGCCAGTGTCCCCATAGGAAGCCACTTCCTATGGGGGGCACGCGTGTGGGCTTGCTCCTGGGACTCCATAGACCCTGCCCCCCGCTCCTTCATCACAGAGTTTGATTGGAAAAAGTAGGAGCCAATGGCTCCCGCTGCTATCGATCTGCCCAGTGAGGAGGGACAGGGCAGGGAGAGCTGCTGCTCTCATGCACAGTGCAGGATCTCGATGGGGCTCGGGTAAGTATAAGAAGGCTGGGGGGGATTCCAGGTCCTGAAGGTTGGAATGCATTAAGGTAAAAACCTTAAGGCTTTAAAACCACTTTAAACATGGCTTTCTATAAGACTGAACAGAGCAGTGGAGGGCTGCAACTAAAATATGTGAAGGTGTGGATGGCACAATGTAAAGTGAACCTGTTGCTTTGCTTTGCATGATTTTAGGCTGAAAACACTAATTGTTAGGATTCTTTCTGAGTTACCGAATTGAAACCAGTATGTAGATCAGGAATGCTGGATAAAGCCTGTCCTTATCTACATGCTGCTTGTGGGTCATTGCTTGAAAGTATTGAAGCCAAATGGTCAGTGTGACAGCCAGGCAACTATCATTTTCAGCAGGAAATGTTCAACAAAGGCAGCCCCAGTGTTCCTCTCATGACAGGTTTCCTTGAAATGTATTTTGACCCATTTCCCATGCAGGCGGCTTCAGAGGGGGATACTAAAAAGCGATAAATGAAACAGGAGCCGCCTTCAGCAGGCCGGTGTGAGGCATGTGCCTTTGAAAGGCTGATCCGCAGTCAGGATGATTTATGCTGGCACGCCGTGGCACGCATGTGATGAGCTCTGCACAGTTTGTTTTTCTGTTCACAGGGCAACCGAACAGGTCATCATGTGGTGTTATTTACACTTGGACCCTCATGCCTTCTCACAGCCACCTTACAGGGAGCTGTCACCTGTCTGAATGCAGGCTACTCATGAGGATGAGGCTCTTCCACAATCATTTCAATGTCTATTCAGTTTCTGCTCATTGACGTGTTCAGCCATTATAGTCTCTATTACTGGTATCATGAGGGTATTGCTGTCCCTACGCCTCCCATCCATTCTCTCTAACTCAACGGTCTTTGCTTAAAGAAACTTTTTTCAGTTTGCCCAGGGAAACGTGACGGTGTATTTTGCTAGCCCTCCTCCCTGACTCACATATAGTCACCTTCTCCAGCCAAACCCCATGTAAGTTTTTTCCAGTTAGTGTTGAAGCTTACACAAGGTCTATTGCACTGTCCTCCTCCTCATGTGACAGTGTCTGTGCCTGGTGATTGGCCACTCAGACCTGAGCACCGCATCACAGAGGTCACCTGATCCCCCATACCTAGAAGAACCAGGTTTTTGTGAGGGCTTCAGATGAGCTGCAAAGGTGAGTATTAGTAGGTCAGGGGAGGGCGGCAAGTTTTTCATTTTTCATCCATTCAGTCAGGAGACAGAAGTGTTCAGGTCTCACAGCTGTAGGTCTGTTGGTGCTATAGAGCCGATATTTGATGGTCAGCACTAATGAAGCCTACTCAGTGAGGTACAGCAAATGGGACAAGAATGATAGGGCAGTAAAATAAAGCAGAATTTCAGGAAAACATTTTTTTTTTACTTTTGCCATGTACTATTAAGTTACCTCTGATGATGGCTATACTAGTTCTAGCTGCCTGCTGTGTGAGGTAAAAATCCTAGTTTCAATATTACCAGATACTAGTGTCAGTGCTGATCTTTGTTGATGTGCTGGAGAGCATTCTATGAATGGACAAGGGGAGATCATGATGTTTACTTGCCCCCGCTCTCCCCTTGTCCGTTCACAGACTGTATTCCCTGAATGGAATGCAAGGCATTTTGGGAATGGGCAAGGGGAGAGGAAAGGTTGTGTAAAGGACAGGATCCCTTCACTGTAGGAGATCCACTCCTGTTAGACACAACAACGTTTGACACTGACAGTAGTATCCAGCATAATGTGACTTGAATTTTTACCTTACACAGCAACCATCGAGGCCTAGGAAAGCCATCATCTGTTTACAGAACACAAGATGGCCTGTGAATGGACAAGAAGAGAAGAAGGGCAGGTAAACAGGATCTTCCCTTGTCCATTCATAGAATGCTTTGTATGGGATACATAGGGAGGGTAAACAACAGGACCTTTCACTCCGTTATCAACCACAATGTCAGAAGTTGGACACTGACAGTAGTATCTGCCATAAATGAAACTATACTTTTCCCATACATAGCAGTCATCTGGGCCTAGCAAAATGTTGTTTAGAGGCAATATGTTTGTACACCACTGTGAGAACTAAAGTTTTTCTTCCTGGAGGTCGCTGTAAAGCTCTATAAACCAATTTAGGGTCTTCAGCAAAGCATAGTTGTTGGATTTTACTTTGGGAAGAATTGAGGAACACGGGAAGGTGAAAAGTGACGAGTATGTCCAATGACCAGGCCATGCCTCTATGCAGAACCCCCTATGGTCTCTGGCAGATATAATATAATCATTATGTATATTTCAGCAACTACTACACCCGCTGCCATTCTATTGCTTTGTCATTGTTATTTTTCCTTCCACTTCTAGACGTCTGAGCTGGTCTGCTGTATTATTTGAATGTCTTCCATTCCTTGCAGTTTGGTCAAATCTGAAAATGCCATTACTGACTGAAGAGGGATGAGGTACAGGATTTCAATGGAAAGGACACGCTTCCTGTCTGTGGGGTTACTGTGTGCGTAGTTTGTGAGGATGCTGTCTGCCATCTGCATTCATATTCCTGACATGCTCCAAATAGCTCCGGCACCTAAGGAGAACTTCCAGGCTACTTTAACCCTCAGCAGCATAGTTGGCATTATACAGAGACGGTCCCCCCCCTTTCCCCGCTAACAGAAGCTGCGCTGACTGAAGGCCTGAGCTGGAGTACACAGAAAATAGAGCAAATAGCTGGAGTCTCTGCAGGCTTTGGCTGCAGCACAGGCTGGCATGTCAGATGGAAAGCCGAAGCGCTTCCTGTGTGTCAGGTGTTTGACGTCATCGTGCTTTGTCCTCTGGGAGTCCCAGTGAAATGATTCTGTGCTGCACAGGAAAGGAGAATCCAGCTTGTGCGCAATGGAGAATTCAGGAGGGCATGGATTTTTCCTCTCCTGTGTGGAATAAAGGGCACATTTCTCCTTTAACCTTCCATATTTTGTAAGCCATGCTAGTCCAATTTAGAGATTTTTGTAAAATCCAATTAGAGGTTACTGCAGGAAAATCTTACTGTCTGGCATAGGCACTATGGGAACCTGAGCTGTAGGACCGGAGATCATATACCAATGTCATCCATGGATTTCTAATTTTACTTTGTTTACAGTTGTTTTATTTAGAACCTGCAAGATGCATTTAAAGGAGAAGTAGGGGCAAAGCTCTTTTGGTTTACTTCCCCTCTGGGTCACAGGAGTGAACCTAATTCTGAGATAAAGTTCTCTGTCAGCTGACATCACAGAACTGGTCCAGAGTCTGGAGAGATCCCAACTTTGTCAGAATCCGCCCAGATGCCTGGATCAGCAGCTGGCTCAGCCTCTTAGTGAGCTGCTGAGAACCTGAGCCAAATGCTCCCTCCCCCTCCACAGCCCGGCACTTCAGTGGGTGCTGGAGGGGCAGAGCAGAATACGATGAGGCACTGCTCTCTGCTCATTGAAGACCAAGAACTGAGTAATCAGCTGCCTTTGATTGCTCAATTCTCAGTCTCAGAAGCGGCGGGGGACAGATGCAATATTGAGCCAATGCTACATCCACCTAGAGCAGGGGTGTCAAACTGGCGGCCCTCCAGCTGTTGCAAAACTACAGGTCCCACCATGCCTTTACCTTTGGGATTTGTGCTTGTAACTGTCAATCTTGCAATTCCTCATGGGACTTGTAGTTTGGCAACAAACTGGAGGGCCACCAGTTTGACACCTGTGACCTAGAAAGTATAGATGTTTCATTTTTTTTTCTATTATTCCCATAGTTGTCTTTTGAAGAACAGATCCATTATTTGGCAGGCAGGTCTATCCTCACCAAGTATGCCCTGAATGTCCAGCCTGATTGAGTTTACTGAACCTCATGACTCACTACACATAGTCCATTGACGCTGTGGGTGGTGTCCAGGCCTGTACAATGTGGTGCCATGGCTACCTTTTGAATAGCAGCCCCTGGTGGCACGTCTATCTTCCCAAGGGGTTAATTTTGACTGTAGGAAGAAAACGAAGCAGGAAGGAAGTTGGGTGGTCTTTACTATCCTTTACTAGCCTAAAGCGAACAGTGTGACCTGTATGAGTATTGCTTCCAACAGACTGGAACCACAACAGATCTAGTCATCACATCACATATAGAAATGATGCTAGGTATATACACATGAACAGCATGGTGACCTAGCGGTTTGCACTTCTGCCTTGCAGCACTACATTCCTCAGTCTGAATCCCAGCCATACACTACCTGCATGGAGTTTGCCTGTTCTCCCTGTGCTTGTGTGGATTTCCTCCCACACTCCTGTGGGACATGCTGGTAGGTTAATTGACTCCTGTATTAACTGACCCTAGTATGTATGGGAGATCGGGACCTTAGATTGTGCACACTTGGAGGACAGGGACTGGTGTGAATGTACAGTGTGTAAAGTACTGTGCAAAGTGTTGGCAGTATATAAATCTAGAACAATATTAGGCTGTGATTGGATTTAACTAATATAGTTCTATGATTTTGGATCTAACTGCTTTGTCTCAAATCTGAGCTTTAGTTTAGGTGTGCTGCTACACGTATAGCTTTGTACCTCCTTTTGCGCAGGGGGGCTTTATTTGGCACAAATATTCATTTATTTTATTCTTCAATGTGATATATGTTCATGAGTTGAATCACACAACAATCTCTACTACTGATGAAATTATTACTACAAATCTAAAAGCACTTCATGTTTGTGAAATGCTATGCCAAGAGCAGCAAAAGTAAATCCCAGGTTGCTGTGTTCTGGGAATATCCTTGGATTAGGCATGTTATATGCCAGACAAGGCCGGATTTCAGTGTAGGACTCGTGTACTGTGGCCTAGGTCGGCATTCCATGGTGGATGGCACACACATTGCACTGCTGGCAGGAACACAGCCTCGTTTAGCACAAACCATTGGAAGCTCTTATGGGCAGGGCCCTTTTAACCCTTTTGTATTTTATTGTATGTATCTGTACCAGGGGCGGACTGACCGTTTGGGAACTCAAGCACTGCCCGAGAGCCTGGGGTCAGTAGGGGGCCCCATGAGATGCCCCTGGTACCTTTCATAAGCTTTTTTGGGTGTGATTTAAGTGTGGGGGGCGAGGACACAGGGGCCCCATGATACCCTATCGCCCGGGGGCCCCATGAGTTGTCAGTCCGCCTCTGATCTGTACTGTCTCCCTTTGTATTGTAAAGCACTGCACAAACTGTTGGGGCTATATTAATCCTGTATAATAATAATAATAAGTGACAAATAAAACCTATGTATCTGTAACATGTTGTGTTAGTCACCAGAATGTGCATGCCCACCTGACTGCTGTCTATGACCTTGTTAAAGCATCACACATTGGTGATCGTACTTGTTTGCAATGAATCCCATCAGTGAGCAGATAACATATAACATGTTTGCTATAATCTCCATTCATCCCTGGAATAGTCCTGGTACTGTGGAGCCCTTGTCAGTATTCGGTGTAATGGTGCCATCTGCTGGGCATTTTTTGGATGAGCATGATAAACCATGAAATTCAAATTCAGCATAAGGCCTCGTTCACACCTATGCAGGTTGATGTGTTTTCCCTTTTTTGCTTTTTTCATTCTTTTCACAGGAATTTTTGATGTGTTTCGTGTTTTTTGGAGGTGTCAGTTGTCTTGCGGGGGAAACCAGCAGAAATGCATCAAAAACTCAAGCACTGCTTTATTATTATACAGGATTTATATAGCGACAACAGTTTGCTCAGCGCTTTACAATATAACAGGAGACAATACAGCAACAATACAGTTCAATACAAGAGGGAAAGGAGGGCCCTGCTCCTTGGAGCTTACAATCAAAGAGATTTTTGATGTCTTTCCATTGAACTCTATGGAACCAAAAATGCGGCCTGCTGTGGGAAAAAAGTCCCTGACCCGTTCCAAAAAAAAAAAAAAGCCGCATCGAAAAACGCACAGATCTGAACTTGATCCATAGGAAACCATGGTAAATGAACTAGTGTGTTTCTGCAAAACTGAAAAAGGCATAGGTGTGAACTAGGCCTTAGAAATCTAATCCTTTATTTATAAAGGATTTATAAAGCTTCAACAATTGGAGCAGCACTTTACATATATTGTACATTAACATCAGTCCCTGCTCCCAAGGAGCTTACAATCTAAGGTCCCTATCCAACATGCATATACTTACACATACTAGGGCCAATTAACATACCAGCATGTTTTTTGGTGTGTGGGAAGAAACGCACACAATCATAGGAAAAACATGCAAACTCCATGCTGATAGTGTCCTGTGCTGCAAGACAGAACTACAAAGCACTTAGCCATTGTTCTGCCCAGTCAACTTCAATTTTAAAAATATAGCAGACTCCAATATACCATCAAAAGGGTAAGTTTAGCCAGAGTGTCTGAAACATTTGTTTGTGTTACCCCTAAAAAACTAATCATATTCAACCTCTGCTGAATATTTGAGTGAAAGCTTCAATGTGATTGGCTGCCAATGGTCCGTAAAGACTTATTTCAGACACTTTGTGCGATTTACTAAAACTGAAGACTTTGGTGCAGCCGTGCATGGTAGCCAATCGGCTTCCAACTTCAGTTTATTCAGTTAAGCTTTGGCAATAAAACCTGGAAGCTGATTGGTTCTATGCAGAGTTGCACCATGCAGTTTTAGTAAATCTCCCCCTGATAAATGAGGCCTGTTGTGATGCATATGCTTGTACGGGTAGTATTAAATAGATCAGGCCATAATATGGGCAGCACAGTGGCCAAATGGTTAGCACTTCTGCCTGGCAATACTCGGGTCCTTGGTTCAAATCCCAGCCACAGCACCACCTGCCTGGAGTTTGCATGTTCTCCCTGTGCCTGCGTGGGTTTCCTCCGGGTTCTCCGGTTTCCTCCCACACTCCAAACACATGCTGGTATCTTAATTGGCTCCTGTCTAAATTGTCCCTAGTATGTGTATGTATGAATGTAAGTTAGGGACCTTAGATTGTACACCCCTTGAGGGTTAGGGACTGATGTGAATGTACAATATATATGTAAAGCGCTGCATAAATTGACGGCACTATATAAGTACCTATAATAAATAATAAAATGCATTGTACTATACAACATTTACGGCTATTGTCCAGACCTAAGGCTGTGACAGCTGCATAATCCCGGTGTAGAATGTGTTGTTATGCAATGGCTACGCAAGTTTGTGTGCGTAAGTTGTTTATCTTCACTGGGAGGCCATCTTAATCTGGTGTTAGTGACGCATGCCAGTAGTGGTGTCAGCAGAGCTCTTCAACTTATGTCCTAAGTTCATGAGCCCCACAGAAGATAATGCACTTAACAGAAATTGGAGCTATACTTCCAATTCCTGTGTACCATGTTCCTGGGGTACTGTGGGATCAGATGTGTGACGTCTGTCCTGTAGACATGGATTTCTTACTATACTATATACAGACATAGAACAACAAGATGATGAATTGAAAGACGACTTACTGTTATCGGTGGTATTGCTGCATGCGTTTGACATAGAACACTGGGAATTATTAATATTACCATTGCAGAATGTGGTCGTCGGCTGTAATTTGATAAAATGCCACTGTGTTTTCTGGTTAGTCACTCAGGGCCCAGATTGTTTTGAAGCATGAGCCCGGGTTCACACTGATGCGGTGTGGAATTTGCAGCGTTTTCAATGCGTATTCTGCACCGCATCACAATCGCACCCCGTTCATATGAACCGACCCCGACATCGGTCCGCAAAACGCAGTGCGATGTGCAGAATCGGATTGCATAGGTGTGAATATTCATGCGATCCGATTCCAGTGCAGACCGAAAAAGGTTCCTGCACATTCTTGGTGCGGGGCGAATAGAGACCTACAAAATGTATGGCTATGATCGCACCGCATACAAATTGCATGTATTGCGGCTCCTGTGCGAATCACATGGGATTTACCGCACTACTGTAGTGTGAACCTAGGCTTAATTCAAAAAGAGGGGTATTTACTAATGTTGGTGCGTGCAAAACCTGGTACAGCTCTGCATAGAAACCAATCGGCAGGTTTTGTTGCCAAAGCTCAATTGAACAAGCTGCACATCTGCACCAGATCCTGAGTGCTCCAGTTTTAGTAAATCCACCCGCCTATGTCATGCATTAAAGTGACACTATACAATATACTATACACATCCTACTTAATGGTCCTGTAATCTATTTATCACAACATCATTTGTTACTGTGTTGTTCTGCCTCCTTGTAACATCCTCCATGAACTCCCGAACCTCTCCTTCCCCCCCCCCCCACTTTGGAACGCGCTGGTTGTGGTCCTGTGCACCACTCTATGCACACTACTAATCTCATATTCTACAGTCCATCTTGGAGCAAGCGAGAGGGTGGCTATGTTCCTACATACATTGGGACCATGGAGAATGAATGTAGCTGCACTCTAAAAGAAAGTCAAATCACAGCAACGGAGAAAAAGAACTTTGGAGATTTAAAGGAGGCTGAGGGCAAAAGAGTTAGGCTGAGTTAACCACTTGACCTCTGGAAGATTTACCGCTCCCCCCCCCCCCCCCTTTCCTGACCAGGCCATTTTTTGCTATACGGCACTGTGTTAGTTTAAATGACAGTTGCGTGGTCATGCAATGCTGTACATAAATAACATTTATGTTCTACTCTCCCACAAACAAAGCTTTCTTTTGGTGGTATTTTATCACCACTGGGTTTTTTGCGCTATATTCCAAAAAAAAAAAAGACATATCCAAAAAATTTAGGTCAATATGTATTGCTCCATTGCTACACATTGCTGTATGCTACATATTTTTGGTAAAAAAATCCCAATAAGTGTATATTGTTTGTTCAAAAGTTGTAGTGTCTGCATACTACGGCATACAGTATGTGATGGAATTTTTTTTTTCAATACTAGTAAAGTGCGACTGCGATATTGCGGCGGACAAGCTGATACTAACTGACACTTTTTGTGGGAACCAGTGACACTAATACAGTGATCAATGATAAAAATATACACTGTCACTTTACTAATGACACTGGCTGGGAAGGGGTTAAACATCTAGGACAGGGGTAGGCAACCTGCGGCTCTCCAGCTGTTGCAGGACTACAAGTTCCATCATGCCTTTGCAAGTCATAGCTGTAACTGTCAGTTTTGTAATGTTGCAATGCCTCATGGGAAATGTAGTTCAACAGCAGCTAGAGAGCCGCAGGTTGCCTACCCCTGATCTAGGACAATCAAAGGGTTAACTTTGTGCTTAACCAGTGTGTTTGTGTTTACTTTCATGTGTTTTTACTAGGCAATGTGCTGAATTTTATTCCCTGCTTTGCTTCCAGCATATCGCCACTGACAGGACATAGCTCTGCCTTGTTTACATAGGCCAAGCTGTGTTCTGTCTCTTTCCTCGCCGATCAGCTTGTGCCAGGGGTCATCCATTGGCACTAATCCCACATCATAGAATTGAATTGTTGAAGTGGTTGTAAACCCTTACATACAGTTGTGCTCACCTTACACACCCTTGCAGAAATCATTACATTTTGGTAATGATATTGAAAATATGACTGGTCATGCCAAAAATTGCTCTTTTATTTAAGGATAGTGATCATACAAAGCCATTTTTTAGCACATAGTCATTTGGCTTCTTTTTAAATCATAATGATAACAGAAATCACCCAAATGGCCATGATTAAAATGTCAATTAAAGTTTAATTTCTCACATCTGTGGCTTTTTAATTTTCAGTTAGTGTCTGTGTATAAATAGTCAATGAGTTTGTTAGTTCTCAAATGGATGCACTGAGAAGGCTAGATTCTGAGCCATGGGGAGCAGAAAAGAACTGTTAAAAGACCTGCGTAACGAGGTAATGGAATTTTATAAAGATGGAAAAGGATAACAAAACAACCACACCATATTTTCCTGGACTAAAGAGTTAACAGGTGTACTGGAAAAAAAGATCAATTGTATTTTAATGTGAAAAGTGATGTATTTTTGGGAAAAATTGTTATTGGAACAAAGGAATGGATAGGTTGTATAATTAGATATACCACTGTTGCCAGGTCTCTTCAAAAGTGAATATACATATTACATATCCACTTGTAGATGGCCTACTGCATGTTTACTGTGGCAGAGCAGCCCTGCTGCGCTGGATCACGTACATGTATGTGATCCAGCATTTTCAAATGGGGAGCGCGTGCTCAGTGCCCACCGCCCAATCTGAGCTGTCATTTGCTACAGCGCAGCTACAGGCCATGATATATGTGAACAAATGACAGTACAGAGCCCTGTGTTTACAAAGAACACAGGGCTGTGTACACTGGAGCAGCGATGTGTCTGTTTTTTCTCCCTGCAAGGCAGGAAGGAAAAACTAGCACATCTAGATAAGAACAGCACCACCCTTTACACATTGATAGGCACACAGCTAACCCTTTCATTGCCCATAGAAGTTAGCCCCTTCCCAGCCAGTGCCATTAGTACAGGGACTGTGTATAGTATTATCACTGATCACTGTGTTGGTGTCACTGAAGATGTCAGCATCAGTCAGTTCCCACCCAGTGTCAGATTGCTGTTGCACTATAAGTGACTGATCACTGCCACTCCCATAGATTGTAGACGCTATAACTTTCACATAAACCAACCAATATACAGGTGAAACTCGAAAAATTAGAATATTGTTCAAAAGTTCATTTATTTCAGTAATGCAACTTAAAAGGTGAAACTAATATATGAGATAGACTCATATGATATAATATATGAGATAGAGTTGTTGTTTTTTTTTGTTTAAATTTTTGGTCTTTTTTTTTTTTATGTAATAAAAAACCCCAGTGGTGATCAAATACCACCAAAAGAAAGCTCTATTTGTGTGAAAATAAATTATATAAATATAATTTGCATATAGTGTTGCATGACTGCACAATTGCCAATTAAAGTAGCACAGTGCCAAATGGCAAAAAATCTCCTGGTCATGAAGAGGGTAAAATCTTGTGGATATTTTATTAAAATGCAGCAAAACAATTGAACGCCCATAAAAAATGGCCTATAGGAAAAGTGGTAAACAAGCCCATCAAACCTTCATTTTTTTATAAATAGGACAAAAACAAAGTGTAAAAAAAGAAAATCCCCTCAATTGGACATGCAACGCTTTTCAGCTTATAATAAAAATGGCCGTCCAGATTTCTGGAAGTATCTGTCTTTGAACATTAGAGGGCAGTATACACCAAGAAATGCAGCTGTCACCATCAGGCATCCCCACCTACAACACATTTCTGTCCTGCAGCCATAAATGCATGGGTTCAGTTTATTGTCCTTTTACATATTTGGTGTCCCTAAAAAGATGGTGATGGAGTTGTCCTAATTGGCACAGAAATTATAATCATTATTGGCCCTCTAACTGCAGCGTGTTCCATTCTCTGTATAAAATGTTCTCTTTGTGCAGGATGACTAATAATGAGCTTTTTATGTAGCATGTACTGTTTGATGCAATTACTGCTATTCCCCAATTCACTTGTATGTTCTTGTACTTTTTTTGGAAACGTGTTTATCACTACAAGGTTTAAACGTGAAGGAACACAAGATTGCCAAGGCGGCTTTTATGTTTCACTTTTTAAAATCAGAGGGTGCCACAAGTTACCATCTGCCTTTTTGATGGAGTTTTTGCTTTGTAGTTTATATATAAACCTACTTTAAAGTCCTCTGTGTACCAAACCCTGCAAACTGCTATACTGTATACTGCTATATGTCTAATCCTTCCACATGAAAGGAGAAGTACCGCCAAAGCTCTTTTTTGGCTGTACTTCTCCTGTGGATTACAGGAGTGCAGTTCGTTCTGCACTTCTGACCCAATTTCAGCTTACAGTGGGTCGAAGCCCACTGTCGGCTGACGTTACTCAGCCAGTCCAAGCTGGGGAATGATCCCAACTTTAAAGTCGGGATCCACCCTAGAGTCAGGAGTGGCACCTGGCTCAGCCTGTCAGGGATCTGCTGAGAGCCTGAGCCAGCCACTCCCTTCCCCTTAACAGCTCATCACTCCAATGAGTATGGAGTGATTGGGGGGTGCAGAGCAGACAGAGGTGACTGACAGTCATCGCTCTCTGCTCACAGTGACGATGTCAACGCAGCAATCAGCAGTCATGTGATTGCTGAGTTCTCACACTTAGAGCTGGTGGGGGACAGACAAATGCTGCATCCACCTTTAGGTAGATATAATTTGGTGGGGGGGAGAAAAAACACATACTTCTCTTTTAATACTGTGCATAGAGCGCTAATCTATAACCCCCCCCCCCCACAAAGAAAAAAAATACTGTAAAGAGAAACTGCTGCCAAGCTATGGTCTTACAAAATAAGTACTTAATCAGTAAATAAGCATTAAAATGTAAGCCAGTAATTACCCCCGTTGTTACATCCTCTGTGGAGTGATTCATCCTCAATTTTCACAAGATAAACAGTAAAGTTGTTCATGTTGGGTTTTAACACTTTTCTTTCTCCCCTTTTCCTGTGAAACAGCTCCTGTGTGTAAATATTCTATGTACCTGCTCTGTATACACCCTGTGCACCTGCCCTGTGTGTATTCTTCCTGTGCGCCTGCTCTGCGTTTATTCTTCCTCTGCACCGTGTCTATTCTTCCTCTGCACCTGCTCTGTGTTTATTCTTCCTGTGCGCCTGCTCTGTGTCTATTCTTCCTCTGCACCGTGTCTATTCTTCCTCTGCACCTGCTCTGTGTTTATTCTTCCTCTGCACCTGCTCTGTGTTTATTCTTCCTCTGCACCTGCTCTGTGTGTATTCTTCCTCTGCACCTGCTCTGTGTTTATTCTTCCTCTGCGCCTGCTCTGTGTTTATTCTTCCTCTGCGCCTGCTCTGTGTTTATTCTTCCTCTGCGCCTGCTCTGTGTTTATTCTTCCTGTGCGCCTGCTCTGTGTTTATTCTTCCTGTGCGCCTGCTCTGTGTTTATTCTTCCTGT
This sequence comes from Staurois parvus, assembly GCF_062004578.1. Lineage (NCBI taxonomy): Eukaryota > Metazoa > Chordata > Amphibia > Anura > Ranidae > Staurois > Staurois parvus. The sequence goes on from NW_028318241.1 coordinate 3,566,106, forward strand.
GCGCCTGCTCTGTGTTTATTCTTCCTGTGCGCCTGCTCTGTGTTTATTCTTCCTGTGCGCCTGCTCTGTGTTTATTCTTCCTGTGCACCTGCTCTGTGTTTATTCTTCCTGTGCACCTGCTCTGTGTTTATTCTTCCTCTGCGCCTGCTCTGTGTTTATTCTTCCTCTGCACCTGCTCTGTGTTTATTCTTCCTCTGCACCTGCTCTGTGTTTATTCTTCCTGTGCGCCTGCTCTGTGTTTATTCTTCCTGTGCGCCTGCTCTGTGTTTATTCTTCCTGTGCGCCTGCTCTGTGTTTATTCTTCCTGTGCGCCTGCTCTGTGTTTATTCTTCCTGTGCACCTGCTCTGTGTTTATTCTTCCTGTGCACCTGCTCTGTGTTTATTCTTCCTCTGCGCCTGCTCTGTGTTTATTCTTCCTCTGCACCTGCTCTGTGTTTATTCTTCCTCTGCACCTGCTCTGTGTTTATTCTTCCTGTGCGCCTGCTCTGTGTTTATTCTTCCTGTGCGCCTGCTCTGTGTTTATTCTTCCTGTGCACCTGCTCTGTTTATTTATCCTGTGCACCTGCACTGTATGTATTCTTTTTGTTCACCTGCTCTGTGTTTCTAGCAAGCTACCAGTTTATTGCAAGGGTAGCTGAGCTACAAAGAGAAAGTAAAGTAAAGTAGCCTTTGAGGATAAATTACTCCGTTCATGCTCCATTCACACCTAGGCGTTTCAAATTGCTTATGGTGATTCTGCCCACGATTTGAAAACGTGCTCTGAAAATTTGAAAACACACATTCACGTGTTCAAGTGCCATTCATTTCAATGGCACCTGTAAGCACGGGGCGTTTTTGCCGTGATCGCAGCACAATTTTCCATGCAAGAAACGCACCGGGATCGTGCAAACAAAATCACGGGACGCGAGACACCCAAAAAAGGTTCCAGAACCATTTTCGGGCACTGCGCATCCCGCAATTTTGTTTATGCGATTGCAGCGTGTTTGTCATGTAGAAAAACGCTCCGCGTTTTCATGTGCCATTGACATGAATGGCACCTGAACATGCGAATGTGCATTTTTGCAGAGCGTTTTCAAATCAACACCTCATTGTGAATGAGCCTTAATGTTTATCTACTGCTTGTTAAGAATTTGTAGTCATTGGAATATATAAAGCCTAGGCCACAGCTCTAAGTTGAAAACTGGCCTCTGGACAAAAAGAGCTTTGTATTGTGCCTGTAGGGTGGGGGAGGCAAGGATTTGTCCAACTCTGGGCAACTAAAGAAAATGATCCCAAGGGTTTATTGCTTGTTTAGTTCTAGGGGAACTGTAAAAAAAAATATATTTTTTTTACCAAATTCTACCCGCTGCTAGCCTGGTCCCTGCTGACTCTGCACCCCCATGCTTCAGCAGTCTAGGGTCCTGACATCATCAGGACCAGAGCAGGGTCCATAGCCCTGCATTGTACATGAGTACGTTGCGGGACAGCCCACTGCCAGATCATGGGGGAGCGCCACTTGCCAAGGGAGCAGAGAACCAGGTGTTTCCTCTTTCCTTTAGATAAAATAGGCAATTACCCCTCTAAGTGTAGGCATAGCTCTACTGCAAGGGTTCATTAATTTTCATGGGCTTTAAGGCAAAGGTATAAGCTGGCTATTAACCTGACAATGGCTAAAAGTATTTTTGCACCCTATGTATGTAATCATCTGCCGTCTGCCTTCATGTAATATTCCCATCATCCTCTGCAGACCATATATAATGTCATATCATCCCGAAGGGGTAAGAACCAGCACTGGGTATGGGGAGTAAGATGCAGGGCAGGGGTGGCTGCCATAGAGTACACTTTGCACCCTCTGCTGTCTGTGGTTCTTGTTGTATTACATTACATATATTGCTTTCATTCTACATAGCTGCAGGCTGCTTTTTTTTGTACCTTAACAGGAAAAGAAGCCTTTTTGGCTTTGAACAGGAATCATTTTCTCTGTAGTGTGATAATTTCATCAAATAGAGCAATAGGTCCATTTGGCCACCCAAAAAAGGAGAAAAAAAGAAAAAGCTAAAATCCCGAAGAGCAGAAAATTGCATTTTCTTTAAACCCAACACTCCCTTTGTAAGAGTTGAACAAAAATAGAATGTTCACAGGCAGTGCTTTTACCTGGGTAATGAGGAGTTATTTGGATGTAAGTATCTCATTTCAATCCGGCCATACAGCCCTCTTCTGTGGCTGGCTTCTGTGAGTTCATAAATTGGGCCTGATCACCTGGAAAATGTCTTAACTGTGCTAACAAGTCCCGGAAATAATATGTAGTGCTCCTTCTGAAATTGATTTCTGGGAATATATTTTTGTGCTCAGCAGCTAGCTTTCCAAAAAGTGGTTAAAATACTTTTCATCAGAGGTTTGCTTTGACTATACACTCACCAGCCTCTTTATTAGGTACACCTTGCTAGTACCAGGTTGGACCCCATTTTGCCTTCAGAACTGCCTTAATTCTTCATGATATAGATTCAACAAGGTGTTGGAAACATTCCTCAGGGATTTTGGTCATTATTGACATGAGTTACTGTTGCCTTTCTATCATTTCGAACCAGTCTGCCCATTCTCATGACATCAACAAGGCAGTTTCGTCTACACAAGTGCTGCTCACTTCATATTTTCTCTTTTTTGGACCATTCACTGTAAACCGTAGAGATGGTTGTGCATGAAAGTCCCAGTAGATCAGCAGTTTTTTAAATACTCAGACCAGCCCGTCTGACACCAACAACCACGCCACATTCAAAGTCACTTAAATCCCCTTCTTCCCCATTCGGATGCTTGGTTTGAACTTCAGCAAGTCATCCTCACCACGTCTAGATGCCTAAATGCATTGAGTTGTTGCGATTGGCTGATTAGCAATTTGTGTTACCAAACTATTGAACAGGTGTACCTAATACAGTGCCTGTGTGTCAGTAGTAGAGTATTGTACTATGTTAGCCATCGAGTAATGCAGAAAGCTTGGAGTTTAGGCTGGCCATACACCAGTAGAATTTTGCTCTTGGAACATTCATTCAAATTTTCCAATGGTTAGTGCGGTCAGATTGACATTCGTTTTTGACCGTAGTGACAAGCATATTATTATTATTATTATTATACAGTATTTATAAAGCGCCAATAGTTCGCTCAGCGCTGTACATTACAAAGGGGGACAGAACATGTGACAGAACAATACCAATACAATGCAAAACATGAGGGGATTGAGGGCCCTGCTCTTTCGAGCTTACAATCTAGGAGATATTCGAAGGAGTGTGATGGAAAAGTATTCTCAAACTTACAATATTGTAACTGTGAATGTGTTTGTTGTTTGGGAGAATTGGTATATTGATATCTGTTTTCTATGTCTGGGATTCCATTCAAATAGCAAGTCTGGACACAAGGGCTTTCGAACAAACTTGGTTGACTTAATGGAGTTGATTTACAAAAGGCAAACATACTGTGCACTGTGAGTGTAGTTGCTCCAGAGCTTCGTAAATGAGGTAAAGCGTTCACTTTGCAAAGAACACCCGATCGCATGCAAGGAAAATAAAAACCGCATTTTTCCTTGAGCATGATTGAATGATAGAAATCAGCAGAGTGCCCCCTCATTTCAGAAAGTCCCCTCAGATCTAGAGCAATTGTGCTTGCAATGCACACACTATTTGCCTTTAGTAAATCAAGCCATATGGTGGCAAAAAAAATGTTCTGATGAGCCATGCTTGGCCAGCTTAAGTCATACCATTTATTGGTTATCTCAAAGAGAAACTAGCCCCTCCTATCCTTTTTCACCAAGGAAGGGGCCATTGTATCCCCAGTTTGATCTGCAGTTGCCATGGTCTTGCACGTGTGATCAGTTATAACACCAGACATTTGATGGGTTGACAGTTCAGCTGAAAGCATAAGCAACTGTGACAGTTATCACCCGTGACATGCCTTGAATGTAACTAATTTCAAAAACAGATATATCAAAGGGTTTAGGGCAGGGGTAGGCAACCTGCGGCCCTCTAGCTGTTGTGGAACTACATTTTCCATGATACATTGCAACATTACAAAACTGACAGTTACAGCTATGACTTGCAGAGGCATGATGGAACTTGTAGTCCTGCAACAGCTGTAGAGCTGCAGGTTGCCTACCCCTGGTTTAGTGCTTTAAAGTTGAAGTAAAGGATATTTTTTTATTTCTTTAGATAGAGTAATGGAGGGTTATAATCCCTGACAATTATTTTTAGCCATCTGTGTCCCATTGTGGAGATTTTCCTTCATTTCCTATCCTATAGCCAAACCAGGGAACTGGAGAAAATCCCTCCGAAGTGAGGGAATCCTTGGTTGTTGTCAGGGTCACCAGAACTGGCATCCCTATTGGAAGATTTCCCCTCTATGCCTGTCTGGGGACAACCCAAAATGTAGTATTTTCTTTTATTTGTGGTGATAAAGGTAAGCAGGAGAAATGGGGTGAATCTCCCTAATGGGAGCACAGACAGCAGTAAAACCCAAAAGATGTTCTAGTCCATTTCCACTCTAATCCATCTCTAAGGCACCCCAAAAACCTGAATCTTCAGTAACATAAGTCAGACAAAAAAGGGTACCACTTAAATTTCCAATGTTCTCTTTGTATAGCAATAGATATACAGTCATGGCCAAAAATATTGGCACCCCTGCATTTCTGTCAGATAATGCACCACTTTGCCCAGAAAATTGTTGCCATTACAAATGTTTAGGTGTTCTCATGTGTATTTCTTTTGTTTGTATTGGCATGACACAAAATTGAAACAACAAAAAGCCAAATGTGACACACAGTTGTGAGGTGGGGCCTCCATGGATTGGACTTGTTTTTCCGCACATCCCCCAGATGCTTGATTCGATTGAGATCTAGAGTATTTGGAGGCCAAGTCTACACCTCAAATCACTTCCATTGCTCTGTGGTCCAGTTCTGATGCACACGGGCCCATTTTGGCACCTTTGTCTGTGGATACATGTCAGGATGGGTCTGCAGCTATGCTACCCCATGCACAACAAACTGCAATACACTGTTTGTTCTGACACCTTTCTGTCCAAACCAACATGAACTTTTTCAGCAGTTTGACCTACAATAGTTCTATTGGATTAGACCAGTGGTCTCCAAACTGCAGCCCAGGGGCCAGATGTGGCCCTTTGCATGTCTTTACCTGGCCCATGGAGCACTCTTCCACCAAGTGGCACCAATGATAGGACACCAGTGGCGGGGCACTATTCTTCCCATTGATACAAACAATGGGGCGCTGTTCCTCCCATTAAAATCAATGATGGTGCTTTGTTTATGCCCAATGATGTTGGGGCATTTTCTAATCCCACTGGCCACCATCCGGCCCCCACTAAAGCCTGAAGGACATTAAACTGGCCCTTTGCTGAGAATGTTTAGAGACCCCTGGATTAGACTATATAGGCAAGATTCTACACTCACATCATTTTGTATGTATACTTTTTTAACCATGCTGGAACAATTTTTCATTTGCCTATTTGACTAATATTCCAGTCTGTCACGTTCTCTCTTCCAGAAGCAATAGCATTGTACTTTCTCTGCTTATAAGGTATAAGAAAAAATAGTTTGATGAATGTAATCCAGTTTTAATGGCGTTTGTGTGTGGCGGTAGGATGAAAAGATCTGGGACATCTCACTGCTGCAGTTCCCATTTAGTACAGGAAAGGTATGGCATAATGACCCAGTATTTCCAATTTACTTTCAGACACTCAATAAGAATCCTTCAGCATTGGATTTTAGCTTCTCTAACTGTCTAAGAAATGGCTGGCAAAGCATGCTGGGAGCCAGAGCTAAAAATATTTCATTTTTCTTTTTTTTTTTTTTAGGTTTGGATAGGGTGGCTGAAGATAACAATTTCTGCCAGCAATTCATTCCTAGCTTTTAACCTATGGGGGAGATTTGCTCTGTTTTGTGTCCCTTTTGCACCCATATAAGAAAGAAAAGAAAATTGGGAGGATCACCAGGACAGGAAGGCATGGAAAGCAATTGTCAGAATTTTAAGGGCTCACACAAGGAATCGCATAGGTATGCACTGTGCGATTCAATGCAGTTGAGTGCTGTGTAACTTCAGTCCATTCATTTTGAATGGGCTGAAATTGCACATTACTGCACCAAAAGTAGTGCATGCACTACTTTTACGAACTCACTAAAACCGGATCACATGGTACTTCTCTACCATGCGATCCAGTGCCAGAAAATGCACTGCGTTTGTGATCTGTGTTTGGGGTGTCAATAACCTAATATTGACACCCGCTGCAGATCGCAACTGCAGTGCATTTTGAATACAAAGTAGGAAATGTGCAAGGATCGTGGGTTTCCCGCACCTTGTTCTAACGCAAACTGGTCCTTTAGGCTAGGTTCACACCTATGTGGGTAATTTCCACTGCAAGACCTGCACCTGTTAACGCAGCTGCAACCACCCACACAGAAAAAACGCATTGACACTCAGGAGATGCGTACGGGTGCCAATAATTCTAATCCTAAAGGTACCAAGATGCACTGGAAATCACAGCAGCCACTTCCCGCAGTTTCAAAAATGGAGTGGGGACCTTTTCCCTGCGATTTCAGGAAGCACTGCAACCCATTCAAAGAGCCACTGAAGTGTGAACCAAGCCTAATGTACATTTCAAGGCTAAACCTAACTAGTCCTAAAAATGTCACACAGATCTGGTCACATGATCTTCTGTGTCAGCCAACAGTGGCTGCAGGGGAGAGGAAGAAGCGCTTTGGGATCCCATAGGCTCCCATGTTCCAGCTGTTTGGGATGTCTCCTGTTCCCTGAAGCTGCCATTGACTGACACAGGAGATCATGTGACCGGACCAGTGTCAGTTGAAAATAGGAAAATATCTTTTTTTTTTTTTGGTTACCCAATTTAGTCAACATAGGTGTTAAGAGGGTGGAGGAAACATTTTTAGTACTAGTAGTACTTTACCATTTTCCTACTCTGCAAAAAATTGGTTTATGTCCCCATCAGAGAGATAACTTCCTGGTATGACAGGAAGTGAGAGAAAATCTCCCCAGTTGGGGCACACACAGGAAAAGCCAAATCCAGGTCCAAGTCTTCTATCTTCTTTACTTCAGAGATGGGTCCTTCTTCAGGTATCCATGTCATTGGTGGGGCCACGTGAACACTTTCTATTGGCCATCCAGGCTCCAAAAGACTTCTCTGTGTATTATGATGTCATGATGAGGTGGGCATGGACATAAACTACAGGTGAAACTCGAAAAATTTGAATATTGTGAAAAGTTCATTTATTTCAGTAATGCAACTTAAATGGTGAAACTAATATATGAGATAGACCCATTACATGCAAAGCAAGATAGTTCAAGCTGTGATTTGTCATAATTGTGATGATTATGGCTTACAGCTCATGAAAACCCCAAATCCACAATCTCAGAAAATTAGAATATTACATGCAATCAATAAAACAAGGATTGTACATAGAACAATATTGGACCTCTGAAAAGTATAAGCATGCATATGTACTCAGTACTTGGTTTGCGCCCCTTTTGCAGCAATTACTGTCTCAATGCAGCGTGGCATGGAAGCTATCAGCCTGTGGCACTGCTGAGGTGTTATGGAAGACCAGGATGCTTCAATAGCGGCCTTCAGCTCTTCTGCATTGTTCGGTCTCATGTCTCTCATCTTTCTCTTGGCAATGCCCCATAGATTCTCTATGGGGTTCAGGTCAGGCGAGTTTGCTGGCCAATCAAGCACAGTAATCCCACGGTCATTGAACCAGGTTTTGGTGCTTTTGGCAGAGTGGGCAGGTGCCAAGTCCTGCTGGAAAATGAAGTCCGCATCCCCATAAAGCTCGTCTGTGGAAGGAAGCATGAAGTGCTCCAAAATCTCCTGGTAAACGGCTGCATTGACCCTGGACTTAATGAAGCACAGTGGACCAACACCAGCAGATGACATGGCTCCCCAAATCAACACAGACTGTGGAAACTTCACACTGGACTTCAAGCATCTTGCAGTGTGTGCCTCTCCATTCTTCCTCCATACTCTGGGTCCTTGGTTTCCAAATGAGATGCAAACGTTGCTCTCATTTATTTATTTATTTATTTACCGAGTTTATATAGCGCCAAAGGGTTTGCTCTGCGCTGTACAATAGAGGGGGGACAATACATGAAACAGAACAGTAACATCAAACAGTACACAAGGGGTAAGAGGGCCCTACTCTTTCGAGCTTACAATCTAGGAGGGAGGGGGTAGAGGCACAGGAGGAAATGGCTGTGGGGGATGGAGTGGTAGGAGGAGGGAAGGGCAGCGGCTGTTAGGTGAGGGTGGGGTAGGCTTCCCTGAAGAGGTGGGTTTTCAGGGAGCGCCTGAAGGTGAGGAGGGAAGGTGACAGTCTGATGGATTGGGGTAGTGAGTTCCAGAGGATGGGGGAGGACCTGGAGAAGTCTTGCAGTTGTGCGTGGGAGGAGGAGACCAGGGAGCAAGATAGAAGGAGGTCCTGTGAAGAGCGAAGGGTACGGGTAGGGTGGTACCTGGGAATCAGGTCGGTGAGGTAGTTAGGGGCAGTGTTGTGAATGGCCTTATAGGTCAGGGTGAGCAATTTGAATTTAATGCGTTGGGCAATGGGGAGCCAGTGGAGGGAGAGGCAGAGGGGGGTGGCAGAGGTGGAGCGGCTGGTGAGGTGGATGAGTCTGGCCGCTGAGTTCAGGATGGTCTGAAGCAGGGAGAGCCTGCACTGGGGTAGGCCGGTGAGGAGGGAGTTGCAGTAGTCCAGGCGTGAGATAATCAGGGAGTGTACTAGTAGTTTAGTGGTGTCTGGGGTAAGGAAGGAGCGTATCTTGGAGATGTTCCGGAGGTGGAGCCTGCATGTGTTTGTGAGAGATTTGATATGAGGTTGAAAGGAAAGGTTTGAGTCCAGAATGACGCCAAGGACCTTGGCTTGCTGGGCGGGATTGATGGTGGTGTTGTTGGTAGTGATGGAAAGGATGGGGGGGGGGGCGCGGGCTGGGGGGAAGATGAGAAGCTCGGTTTTGGAGAGGTTGAGTTTGAGGAAATGGAGCGACATCCAGTCAGAGATGTCGTTTAGGAGGTGAGTGATGCGGGCGGAGAATGTGGGGGGGTGAGGTGAGGGGTGGATAGGTAGATTTGAGTATCATCAGCATAGAGGTGGTAATTGAAGCCGTGGGAGTGTATGAGTTTGCCAAGGGAGGAGGTGTAGATGGAGAAGAGAAGGGGTCCAAGGACAGAGCCCTGGGGGACCCCAACAGAGAGGGGGAGTGAGGAGGAGGTGGCACCGTTGTAGGAAACGCTGAAGGAGCGTTGGGATAGATAGGACGAGAACCAGGAGAGAGCGGTGTCTCTGATGCCAAGGGAGAGTAGTTTATTAAGGAGGAGGGGGTGGTCGACTGTGTCAAAGGCCGCGGAGAGGTCTAGGAGGAGGACAGAGTAGTCGCCTTTGGCTTTGGCGGTTAGTAGATCGTTGGTGATTTTGAGGAGGGCAGTTTCGGTGGAGTGAAGGGGACGGAAGCCGGACTGTAGTGGGTCAAGGAGGTTGCTGTCAGTCAAGTGGGCGCTTAGGCGATCGAAGACCAAGCGCTCAAGGAGCTTGGAAGTGAGTGGCAGCAGGGAAATTGGTCTGAGGTTGTTGAGGTCAGTGGGGTCCAGGGAGGGCTTTTTGAGTATGGGGGTGATGTGCGCATGTTTTAGGGGGGAGGGGAAGACGCCAGTAGAGAGGGAGAGATTAAAGATGTGGGTAAGGGAGCGGATGAGGGAAGAGGGGGGTGACCGGAGGAGTTGAGAGGGAATAGGGTCCAGGGGGCAGGTAGTGTCAGGGCTCCCAGGTATGACCAGAGGTGTGTGACTGATGCAGGGAAACGCAGACTTCAGATATGTGATAAACAATACAATTTATTAATACTAACAATACAAACATAAACGCAGTGCAATACTAAAACATAACACAGTGCAACCAAACCAAACCAACCACCCACAGATAACAGTATATACAAGCAAGCGTCGTCAGGCAGGCCGGGTCAATATCAATAGGGCAGGTAGGTACAGGGGGAGCAAGCAGAGAATGGTCGGGGTCACAGGCCAGGTTCAGCAGGTAGCAAGCAGCGTAGTACAGAGGGTCAAGCAGAGAGATGGTCAGGGTCACAAGCCAGGGATCAGGACAGGTAGCAGAGAATCAGACAGGAACAGAGAGCAGGAACAGGATACAGGGCCAAGAGAAACACAACACCAAGGCAGAGTCTGTGGGTCTGGCCATCCCTTAAATACCCCAGCATCATCAGTTACAGGTGTTAGCTGGCTGCAAAGTTGAGTCTCTGATTGCAGGGAACACCCGCTGGCCAGCCCTGGTACTGCAGATCAAAAGGCAGGTGAGTCCCACCATTGCTGGCCAGTCCATTCCTAACAGTACCCCCCCCTCAAGGAGCGGCCTCAGGACGCTCCAAACAGTCCTAGCTGGGCAAAATGTTCCACCGCCCGGGTCTGGCAACTGGCGGGATATCAAAGACTGGCACACCGGGCAGGACTCCGGGCAGCGGCACACCGGGCTGGACTCCGGGCAGAGGCACATCGAGCAGAGGCACACCGGGCAGAGGCACACCGGGCAGGACTCCGGGCAGAGGCACATCGGGCAGGACTCCGGGCAGAGGCACATCGGGCAGGACTCCGGGCAGAGGCACATCGGGCAGGACTCCGGGCAGAGGCACATCGGGCAGGACTCCGGGCAGAGGCACATCGGGCAGGACTCCGGGCAGAGGCACATCGGGCAGGATTCCGGGCAGAGGCACATCGGGCAGGACTCCGGGCAGAGGCACATCGGATTACCAGGCGAAGCAGCAGGCAGCGGGCCACCAGGCGGAGCAGCAGGCACCAGGCCCCCGGGCGGATCAGCAGGCACCGGGCCCCCGGGCGGATCAGCAGGCACCGGGCCCCCGGGCGGAGCAGCAGGCACCGGGCCCCCGGGCGGAGCAGCAGGCACCGGGCCCCCGGGCGGAGCAGCAGGCACCGGGCCCCCGGGCGGGGCGACAGGCACCGGGCCCCCGGGCGGAGCAGCAGGCACCGGGCCCCCGGGCGGGGCGACAGGCACCGGGCCCCCGGGCGGAGCAGCAGGCACCGGGCCCCCGGGCGGAGCAGCTGGCACCGGTCCCCCAGGCGGGGCGACAGGCATCGGGCCCCCAGGCGGGGCGACAGGCATCGAGACACCAGGCACGACAGTGGGCTCCGAGTCAACTGGTATGACCGCAGGCACTGGGTCAGACATTGGATGGTCAGGCTGGACAGCGGGCATCGGGTCACCAGGCATCAGGTCATTTGGCTCGACAGCGGGCACCGCGTCATCTGGCAAGGCAGTGGGCTCCGAGTCAACTGGTATGACCGCGGGCACTGGGTCAGACATTGGATCGTCTGACCGGACAGCGGGCATCGGGTCACCAGGCATCAGGTCATTTGGCTCGACCACGGGCACCGCGTCATCTGGCAGCAGGCACCGGGCCCCCGGGCGGGGCGACAGGCACCGGGCCCCCGGGCGGAGCAGCAGGCACCGGGCCCCCGGGCGGGGCGACAGGCACCGGGCCCCCGGGCGGAGCAGCAGGCACCGGGCCCCCGGGCGGAGCAGCTGGCACCGGTCCCCCAGGCGGGGCGACAGGCATCGGGCCCCCAGGCGGGGCGACAGGCATCGGGCCCCCAGGCGGGGCGACAGGCATCGGGCCCCCAGGCGGGGCGACAGGCATCGGGCCCCCAGGCGGGGCGACAGGCATCGGGCCCCCAGGCGGGGCGACAGGCATCGGGCCCCCAGGCGGGGCGACAGGCATCGTGCCCCCAGGCGGGGCGACAGGCATCGTGCCCCCAGGCGGAGCGGCGGGCGCCGGACCCCCAGGCGGAGCGACAGGTCTCGGGCCCTCAGGCGGAGCGACGGGCACCGGACCTCCAGAAGGAGCGACAGGTCTCGGGCCCTCAGGCGGAGCGGCGGGCGCCGGACCCCCCGGCGGAGCGACAGGTCTCGGGCCCTCAGGCGGAGCGGCAGGCGCCGGACCCCCAGGCGGAGCGACAGGTCTCGGGCCCTCAGGCGGAGCGGCGGGCGCCGGACCCCCAGGAGGAGCGACAGGTCTCGGGCCCTCAGGCGGAGCGGCGGGCGCCGGACCCCCCGGCGGAGCGACAGGTCTCGGGCCCTCAGGCGGAGCGGCAGGCGCCGGACCCCCAGGCGGAGCGACAGGTCTCGGGCCCTCAGGCGGAGCGGCGGGCGCCGGACCCCCAGGAGGAGCGACAGGTCTCGGGCCCTCAGGCGGAGCGGCGGGCGCCGGACCCCCAGGCGGAGCGACAGGTCTCGGGCCCTCAGGCGGAGCGGCAGGCGCCGGACCCCCAGGCAGAGCGACAGGTCTCGGCCCCTCAGGCGGAGCGGCGGGCGCCGGACCCCCAGGAGGAGCGACAGGTCTCGGGCCCTCAGGCGGAGCGGCGGGCGCCGGACCCCCAGATGGAGCGACAGGTCTCGGGCCCTCAGGCGGAGCGGCGGGCGCCGGACCCCCAGGTGGAGCGACAGGTCTCGGGCCCTCAGGCGGAGCGGCGGGCGCCGGACCCCCAGGAGGAGCGACAGGTCTCGGGCCCCCAGGCGGAGCGGCGGGCACCGAGACACCAGGCACGACAGTGGGCTCCGAGTCAACTGGTATGACCGCAGGCACTGGGTCAGACATTGGATGGTCAGGCTGGACAGCGGGCATCGGGTCACCAGGCATCAGGTCATTTGGCTCGACAGCGGGCACCGCGTCATCTGGCAAGGCAGTGGGCTCCGAGTCAACTGGTATGACCGCGGGCACTGGGTCAGACATTGGATCGTCTGACCGGACAGCGGGCATCGGGTCACCAGGCATCAGGTCATTTGGCTCGACCACGGGCACCGCGTCATCTGGCAAGGCCGTGGGCTCCGAGTCAACTGGCATGACCGCGGGCACCGGGGCAGACATTGAATCGTCTGGCTGGACAGCGGGCATCGGGTCACCAGGCATCAGGTCATTTGGCTCGACCGCGGGCACCGCGTCATCTGGCAAGGCAGTGGGCTCCGAGACAACTGGTATGACCGCGGGCACTGGGTCAGACATTGGATCGTCTGACTGGACAGCGGGCATCGGGTCACCAGGCATCAAGTCATTTGGCTCGACAGCGAGCACCGCGTCATCTGGCAAGGCAGTGGGCTCCGAGTCAACTGGCATGACCGCGGGCACCGGGGCAGACATTGAATCGTCTGGCTGGACAGCGGGCATCGGGTCACCAGGCATCAGGTCATTTGGCTCGACAGCGGGCACCGCGTCATCTGGCAAGGCAGTGGTCACCGAGTCACCAGGTACGACAGCGGGCTCTGAGTCAATTGGCACGACAGCGGGCACCGGATCAGGTACCGGATCATCTGGATCAACAGCGGGCATCGAGTCAACTGGCCTAATAGGATCGTCAGGCTGGATCAGTTCATCATGCTGGGTAGAGGCATTAGGCCGAGTAGAGGCTTCAGGCCGAGTAGAGGCATCAGGCCGAGTAGAGGCTTCAGGCCGAGTAGAGGCTTCAGGCTGAAGAGAGGCATCAGGCCGAGTACAGGCATCAGGCCGAGTACAGGCTTCAGGCCACGTAGAGGCTTCAGGCCACGTAGAGGCTTCAGGCTGAGGAGAGGCTTCAGGCCGAGTAGAGGCATCAGGCAGAGTACAGGCATCAGGCAGAGTACAGGCATCAGGCCGAGTAGGGGCTTCAGGCCGCGGAGAGGCTTCAGGCCGCGGAGAGGCTTCAGGCCGCGTAGAGGCTTCAGGCCGCGTAGAGGCTTCAGGCCAAGTAGAGGCTTCAGTCTGAACCACGGAAGGCAGGCTCACCGGTTTGGATACTGGCAGGATGGTATTGGTTGGAAAGAATTTTCGCTTTTTTCTGGTTTTAACTACTGGAGCACTGCAAGTAAACGCAGGTCTGCAAACGAATGGAGCAGCTGGAGACAGAGAAGAACTGGAGGATGGAACAGGAGAGGGAGCAGTTGCTACAGAGAGCTTTTTTACAGGATTAAAGGCAGGATAGGTGCAGCGAGTGGGAACAGGGTACTGACATGCGGTAGATAGCCAAGTATACTGGGCTGTAACTGGAGGAGCTGGTGGGAATACAGGAGTAGAGTTAGAAGCAGGACTGGGTCTTTGTAAGCTGACTGAGGCTGGGTGCAACAAGTCTGTCCATGTCTGCAGTAGGGGTTGAACAAAGCTGAGCTTACACAAAGCCTGTCTGGTCAATGACTGCACTGCGTTTATACAATCTCGCAGTGTCAGTGGTGAACATGTGGAATAACGCTCCAGAAAGTAACCCACATCATCCTCTAATAACCACACCAGGGACTCTACCTGGTCTGCACTAAATGGTGGCAAAAATTCATCCCTGCATTCGGGGGAACCAGATGAAACCAACTCTGCACAAACCTCAATCAATGGCTGCACCTCAGAGAACACTGTGCCCTGATCTACTAGAACATGAGCGAGCCGTATACATTCTAGCAATTCATCCCGGGTATACTCCTTCAGAGTTTGATAAGCATACTCCCTGTCATCAAACACTAGCAGATATAAATACTCAACCTCATCAAAATCCATCCTTCCCATCAACAAGCCAAGATGGCTTCCCTGTGCAGCCACTTCTGGTCAGGATTGGCCTTGGTGTAATGTCAGGGCTCCCAGGTATGACCAGAGGTGTGTGACTGATGCAGGGAAACGCAGACTTCAGATATGTGATAAACAATACAATTTATTAATACTAACAATACAAACATAAACGCAGTGCAATACTAAAACATAACACAGTGCAACCAAACCAAACCAACCACCCACAGATAACAGTATATACAAGCAAGCGTCGTCAGGCAGGCCGGGTCAATATCAATAGGGCAGGTAGGTACAGGGGGAGCAAGCAGAGAATGGTCGGGGTCACAGGCCAGGTTCAGCAGGTAGCAAGCAGCGTAGTACAGAGGGTCAAGCAGAGAGATGGTCAGGGTCACAAGCCAGGGATCAGGACAGGTAGCAGAGAATCAGACAGGAACAGAGAGCAGGAACAGGATACAGGGCCAAGAGAAACACAACACCAAGGCAGAGTCTGTGGGTCTGGCCATCCCTTAAATACCCCAGCATCATCAGTTACAGGTGTTAGCTGGCTGCAAAGTTGAGTCTCTGATTGCAGGGAACACCCGCTGGCCAGCCCTGGTACTGCAGATCAAAAGGCAGGTGAGTCCCACCATTGCTGGCCAGTCCATTCCTAACAGGTAGTGAGGCGGGCTTCTGAGAAGACTCTGCTGACTTCCTCAGTGGTAGTAGGGCTGAAGGAGTGCAGTGATGGGGGGGTTACGGTAGGCAGGGCCTTGGGTGTGGTGGGGGGCAGTGCCGTTGCGAGGTCAGAGGAGGGGAGAGATGAGGGGGTGATGGTAGAGGGGAGGCTAGATGGGGAGGTAGATTGCAAGTTGACTATGTCCTTGCGGATTGCGTCAATCTTGTTGTGGAGATGAGTGGCAATCTCGTGGGCGGTAAGTGAGGTACTGAGTGGAGGAGGGGGGGGGGGGGAGAGCAGGGAGTTGAAGGTGGAGAAGAGTCGGCGAGGGCAGGTGGAGAGGGTGTTAATCAGGTTAACAAAGTAGGCCTGCTTGGCGGCGTGGAGGGAGGAGGTGTAGGTGAGGAAGGCAGATTTGTAGAGGGAGAATGCATGAGGGGACCTGGTTTTGCGCCATAGTCTCTCCAGCGCACAACTGCGACGTTTGAGGCATTTAGTGTGGTCGTTCTGCCATGGTTGGAGCGGTCTGGGTTTGATGTTGCGTGTGGTTAGGGGTGCCAGAGAGTCTAGGGTAGCTGATAGTGAGTCGTTGCACGTGGAGGTGGCTAGGTCAGGACATGACAGTGGAAGGATGCTGTCGTGTAAGCGGTCGGCAGCCGAGTGGAGGGGGGCCGGGTGCAGGTTGTGGAGGTTGCGGCTGGTGATGGTTTGGCGCACTGGGGGGGGGGGGGAGTTAGGAAAAGGGGAGGTGGAGAACGTGAGGAGGTGGTGGTCGGAGAGAGGGAAGGGGGTGTTAGTGAAGTGGTTGAGGGTACAGAGGTGGGAGAAGACGAGGTCCAGGGTGTTCCTATTGATGTGGGTGGAGGATTGAGTGTATTGTGTGAGTGTGAAGGAGGAGGTTAGGTGGAGGAGTTGGGAGGTAGCTGGGGTGTTGTCATTGATGGGGATGTTGAAGTCCCCGAGGATGATGGTCGGTAGCTCAGAGGAGAGGAAGAAGGGAAGCCAGGCGGCGAAGTCATCCAGGAAGCGGGCTATGGATCCGGGGGGCCTGTAGATCACTGCGATCCTTAGGGGGGTGGGTGAGAAGAGCCGGATGCAGTGAGCCTCGAAGGAGGAGAAGGTTAGGGAGGGGGGGTTAGAAAGGACCTGGAAGGTGCTCAGCGGTGATAGGAGCAGGCCGACACCACCACCTTTGTGACCGCTCAGTCTTGGTGAATGGGACCAGACGAGACCTCCATGGGAGAGTGCCGCAGGGGAGGTAGTGTCAGTGGCCTGTACCCAGATTTCGGTGATGGCTAGGAGGTTGAGGGAGCGGGAGATAAAGAGGTCATGGATGGCAGTTAGTTTGTTGCAAACCGAACGGGCGTTCAGAAGTGCAACCGAGAGAGGGGGGATGGATGCGGGGAGGAGGTGCACAGGTATGAGGTTGAGGGGGTTGCGGCGGCTGGCGGGGGCAGGGGGGTCCCTGGAGGGGGGGAGAGGTGGTGAGGGGCCAGGGTTCGGGGAGATGTCCCCAGCGGATAGGAGAAGGAGAAGGGTGAGGAGGGTGGCATGGGAATGGGAGGTGTAGGAGCGTGTGGGTCTGGTAGTGGTGGCACGTGGGTCGACCGGGGAGTGGAGTACCAGGAGGAGGTGGTGAGTGCCGTAGTGGGGAGAGGGCAGAAGTGAAGGGGCAATGTAGAGCTGTTTTGGGGGGGTGGGCGGGTAGAGGGAGGCGATTTTTGGGAAGGAGGAGAGGAAGACGAGGAGGAGAAGTGCAGGTGGCATGCTGGGGTGAGTGCAGTGCTGTTCGGGTCGGGGGAGGTGAAGGGATACGGGTCAGGGCGAGGTGATGTGGAGAGTCTGTATCACCGTGGAGGAGTCCACTAGAGTCCTTCTGTAGCTGCAATCTGTGAGTGCAGTATGCTGGCGTCCGAGGGGTCTTCAGTGGGTCCGGTGGATCGACGAGTGGAGGGGTCGTAGGGTGCGATGTCTGGGGGTGTTGGTAGGCACAGCGTCTGGTGATGTTGGCGGCTCGGTGGCTGGAGATTCGCTGGGTGGTCCGGGAGATTCGCTGGGCGACGTCTTGATTCGCTGGGTGGTCCGGGTGTTGGGTGTCCAGAGGTGGTAGCTGGGTGCCCGGTAGCTGGGTGCTGGGTGTCCAGGGGTGGTAGCTGGGTGCCCGGTAGCTGGGTGTCCAGGGGTGGTAGCTGGGTGCCCGGTAGCTGGGTGTCCAGGGGTGGTAGCTGGGTGCCCGGTAGCTGGGTGGTAGCTGGGTGCCCGGTAGCTGGGTGGTGGGTGTCCAGGGGTGGTAGCTGGGTGCCCGGTAGCTGGGTGTCCAGGGGCGGTAGCTGGGTGCCCGGTAGCTGGGTGGTAGCTGGATGCCCGGTAGCTGGGTGGTGGGTGTCCAGGGGCGGTAGCTGGGTGCCCCGGTAGCTGGGTGCAGGGTGACCAGGGGTGGGCCCAGAACCGATGTATGGGTTGGGCAGCGGAGCAGCGATCAGTGGGCCTGAGCTGATTCCTGGTGGTCAGGGATGGACACAGGGCTAGTGGGGAGGGCCCTGCGAAGGCTGGCAGGTCTGTGGGGATTGGTGGTGGCAGCTTACCCGTTCTGGTGGTGCTGCCGTGCAGGTATCCTGGGGTGGTCCTGGGCTGCTGTCAGCTTGGTGGTCCTTGCTTGCTGTTCCTGGTGGTCCAGGGTAGTCAATGAGGACCCAGGGCTGATGGGGAGGGCCCTGGGCAGGCAGGCAGGTCGGTGGTACCCGGTGATCAGAGCGGAGACGGTCCGGGCGGATGTCCGGCGATGCGGTCCGGTCGCGGCAAAAATTGAGGCCCCGGCTTCAGGTGCGCGGGTAGGCCGCGATTCCCCGAGCTCCGGGAAAAGGTCCAGAAGCTTGCCCTGGTGGTCGGGCTGGGCCGGGAGTGTCTTAGGGGCCCAGCTGGGGTCCGCTGCGGGCCGGATGGCAGCGGATTGGGGCTAGGAGCGCAGGAGCTCCTAACACATGTCTGCTCCCGCCGCCATCTTGTTTCTCATCAGAAAAGAGGACGTTGAACCACTGAGCAACAGACCAGGTCTGTTTTTTTTTTTTAGCCCAGGTAAGACGCTTCTGACGCTGTTTGTTGTTCAGGAGTGGCTTGACAAGAGGAATACGACATTTGAAGCCCATGTCCAGGATCCGTCTGTGTGTGGTGGCTCTTGATGCACTGACTCCAGCCTCAGTCCACTCCTTGTGAAAGTCCCCAACACTTTTGAATGGCCTTTTCCTGACAATCCTCTCCAGGCTGCGGTCATCCCTGCTGCTTGTGCACCTTTTTCTTCCACACTTTTCCCTTCCACATAACTTTCTACTAATGTGCTTTGATACAGCACTTTGGGAACATCCAACTTCTTTTGCAATTACCTTTTGAGGTTTTCCCTCCTTATGGAGGGTGTCAATGATGGTTTTCTGCACAACTGTCAGGTCAGCAGTCTTTCCCATGATTGTGATTCCTGAACCAGACTGAGAGACCATTTAAAGGCTCAGGAACCCTTTGCAGGTGTTATGGCTTAATTAGCTGATTAGAGTGGGACACTTTGAGCCTAGAATATTGCACCTTTTCACAATATTCTCATTTTCTGAGATTGTGGATTTGGGGTTTTCATGAGCTGTAAGCCATAATCATCACAATTATGACAAATCACGGCTTGAACTATCTTGCTTTGCATGTAATGGGTCTATCTCATATATTAGTTTCACCTTTTAAGTTGCATTACTGAAATAAATGAACTTTTGCACGATATTCTAATTTTTCGAGTTTCACCTGTACATCTCTGGATTACTGGAGCAAAATGACAGGGGAACAGGAGAAATTGTTAACGTCATTTGGTGCACGTCAGGTTAGCTGGTTCTTTGCCTTCTAGGTTGGATGCTGGTCCTCTTAACAATCGTTTACTGAAAAAAGAATTCACCTCTCTTGGGCAAATTATATTTTTGAGGTGCCCATGCAGCTTTTAGTCTGGTCATTACATTATCTGGTTTGTAAGAAAAAAGGGGAAAAAAAACCTGCGCTACAGCCTGTACAATACAATATGTGAATAAATGTGTGAAAAAAATATATTCTGAAACAATTAGTGAACTGCTGCTACTCTTTCCCTGGACACCAGAAAATACAAAACATATAAAAAATGAGTGCCCTGTACACTAAATAATCATAAACACTAATCAATCAAATAAATACTACTACATAAAAAAGTGCATAAATTAATTGAAATTATACAAGTTCACATTCATATATTAAATAATTAAAAGTCCCAAAATCCAATAACACAGTGCTGTGTGCTCAAAGAAATCCTCCAACAGAAAGTGCATAGGTGTCCACAAATGCTTGGGCGGGTGGAGCTTTCTGTGAAGTCACCTCGTTCATGGTCTCCTCCTCCCATGCCCGCCTCCAGGATTTCTCCAGGGGGTCACCCATCCTCTGGAACTCCCTACCCCAACCCATCAGACTATCACCTACTCTCCTCTCCTTTAGGCGCACCCTGAAAACCCATCTCTTCAGGGAAGCCTATCCCACCCCCTGCTAATTGCCGACCTCCTCCACTCTTCCTACCACTCCATCCCCCACAGCTATCTCCTCCTGTACCACTATCCCCTCCCTCCTAGATTGTAAGCTCCAAGGAGCAGGGCCCTCGAACCCCTCGTGAATCACATTGTATTGTTATTGTACTGTCGCATGTTCTGTCTCCCTTTGTAATGTACAGCACTGAGCGAACTGTTGGCGCTTTATAAATACTGTATAATAATAATAATTTTTTATATGTTTTGTAGTTTCTGGTGTTCAGGGAAAGAGTAGAAGAAGTTCACTAATTGTTTCAGAATATATTTTTTTCACACATTTATTCACATATTGTATTGTATGGGGTGTAGCGCAGATTTATTCCCCCTTTTTTCTCACATCATTTCAGTTAATTTATGCACATTTTTTATGTAGTAGTATTTATTTGATTAGTGGTTATGATTATTTAGTGTACAGCGCACTCATTTTTAATATCTGGTTTGTGTCCAAGTAAAATCATACATGTGGGTATTCTTCATTCACTTTCATGTTTTTCTTGAAGAGGATGCTACGTGGAAGGCTGGAAGATGTTTGATTTGTTTTGACAAGGAAATCTGTAGAATATTGAACAGTCTTTTTGCTTCCCACTTAAACATTTTTGCTTTGAAAATGGCAATTATTTCCATTCTACTGTTTACTTGGATGGAATAAAAAAAAGAAACAGGAAATCTGTACAGCAAACTGAAAGAAAATACTTCCAAAATCAATTGAAGGACTGATCGAATCTAGAAAAAAATCAATGTCAAATTGACATGCGTAGCCAGCTTAGAGTTTGTGGCTTTTTTTGGTTGGAAATAGTTAAAACCACGTATTTTTTGCTGACCACGTCTCATTGGGAAGATCTCCTTTCACATCCTGTCTCAGAGATGCAACAGGAAGTGAGAGCAATACTCTACAAAGTGAAGTGAAATCCCCTCTTGAACAGCGGTCACAGGAAAAGGTGGACCAATTAGTAGATTTAATATCACCTCTTTTTCTAGCAACAACTGTAAAATTTTGGATTCCCCCTCACTTTTTGTTCTAAAACGAGGGCCACCAGGACAAATTGGGAAGGTGATCTACCTAATGGGGACACAGACAGCAATTAGAACTTGAAAGGGGTTTTAGTCCTTTCCGACTCTATGCACAACTAAAAGGAAAAGGTTTTGGGTGTACAATACACTTTAGCTGGAAGATTGTGGTGTAGTGTGGATGACCACCTACTTAGCATTGGATTTCATTCATTGATACACAGCAGGTCCTACATCTACATTTTGTGCTCTAATTCAAAGCAGCGTTCAACAACATTGTCTGCGTGTGAACACTCTCCACTAAAAGCTTCTAGATTAATGACTTCTATAATACAGTCAATAGTACAGTCAGTTACAGAAAAACAGATACAGACCACTAAGTTATGGGTGTACAAAATGTCCGTGCGTGTGTGCGTATATACAGTTGTGCTCAAAAGTTTGCACACCACGGCACAAATCATGACGTTTTGGCGTTGATATTGAAAATTGATCATGACAAAAAACTGTCTTTTATTTAAGGTTACTGATCATATGAAGCCATTTATTATTACACAGGTGTTTTGGCTCCTTTTTTTAATACTCTTTATTGCTTAAAATACATAGCACAAAATTTAAAAAATGTCTTTAATACATATATATTACATATTCCTTCCAAGCACTTATACAACCTCACATTTCAATCACCCTGATTACTGCCATCCACTACCTTACATTTCTAATCTTATGATTATTTCTCCATTTCCATCCCTCCTATCTCTTTTCATTATCAAACACTTCAACCTTACACCACTCACTCAAATATTACAAGATGTATGTGGAGTCCTCCTATATTCATACATTACTTCCATATGATATAATTAACTGTTTCAATCCATTGATTAATAGAGGGGAGTTTTTTTTTGCATCCATCTCATAGCAATCTGTTTTTGTGCCATAGTGTTTCTTGTAGAAAAATCTTTACATATCTCGACCATCTCTTGTCCTCCAATATCCCCATTAAGCACTTCTGGACTACAAGGTACCAACTTTTTAAGTATTTCTGATAATTTATCTGTTACTTGACTTCAGCATCTCCTTGCCTCTCTACATGTCCGTATCAAGTAACCAAAATCTGCTTCACCTTCACAGATATAGTCCTCTTACCCCTTCAATTCAACCTTGTGGGACTAAGATATGTTTAATGTTTAATATACAATTGCGTCATTTTATTATTAATTGCTGGTAAAACCACCAAGTGCGAGGAACATATCTGCTCCCATATCTTATCTGTTATAATTTGGAATAATTTCTTGCCACTTGTCCCTCACATTCAATGGCTCTCCACCAATTTTAACTTGTAATGAATGAATATAATATCGATATTAATTCTTTTGGCCCCTGGGGCCTCAAGATTCCTATGAAGGGATATTTTGATATCCTACAATCTTTACCAAATTGTGCATTTAAAGCATGCTTCAGTTGTGAATTAATTTAATGGGGAATACCTTGTTGTTTCTTCAAATATTCAAATGTTCTCATAACCCCTTGTTCGTACATGCGTGCTAACATTGATATCCCTCTCCATTTCCAACATTTCCCATCTGCAATACCATCTAGCTGTTCTAAAGATGAATTATTCCACATTGGGGTTTCCTGGGGTACCTCTTTAAATCCTATCAATTTCTTAACCTCATTCCATACTGCTCTTGCCAATGTAAAAAAAGGATTTTTGTTTGGCTCCTTTTTAATCATTATAACAACAGAAATCACCCCAATGGCCCTGATCAAAAGTTTACATGCTCTGGAATGTTTGGCCTTTGTACTAACACACAAGGTAACACACACGGGTTAAAATGGCAATTAGTTAATTTCCTACATCTGTGGCTTTTTAAATTGCAATTAGTGTCTGTGTATATATAGTCAATGAGTTTGTTAGCTCTCATGTAGATGCACTGAGCAGGCTAGATACAGCCATGGGAAGCAGAAAAGAACTGTCAAAAGATCTGTGTAACAAGGTAATGGAACTTCATAAAGATGGGAAGGAGTATAAAAAGATATCTAATGCCTTGAATATGCTACTCAGTACTGTTCAATCACTTATTAAGAAATGGAAAATTTGTGGATCTCTCGATACCAAGGCAAGGTCAGGTAGACCAAGAAAGATTGTAGCCGCAACTGCCTGAGGAATTGTTTGGGATTCAAAAAAAAACTCACAAATAACCTCATGGGAAGACTGTGTGGTTGTTTCAAGGAGCAGAATACAATAATTCTTGAGCAAAAATGAGCTGCATAGTCAGGTTGCCAGAAAGAAGCATTTACTGTGCCAATCAATGCCACAAAAAAGCTAGGTTAAAATATGCCCAACAATACCTTGACACGTCTTCTGGCACACTGTAATGGAGAGGGGTCAACATGGTCTATAATAACAAAAATACCATCCCTACTGTGAAGCATAGTGGTGACTCACTGATGTGTGAGCTCTAAAGGTATGGGGAATCAGCAAATACTGCCAGACAATTTGCATTATTCCGCATGGAAGATGTTCATAGAATGTTCTTGGACTTTCCAGCACCACAATGATCCTAAGCACAAGGCCAAGTTGACCCTTCAGTGGTTACAGCAGAAAAAGGTGAAGGTTCTGGAGAGGCCATCAGTTTATGGGATTACATGGTGGATTGGTAACTTACAATTGTAAGTTATGATTGTATCTTATCCATCAAAATCCACCTCATTGTGTGTGGCATATTGATCAAATGCGTATTTGACTATAGACCTATTATTTCTACTTAAAAAAAAAAAATGATCAAAGCATGTACTAAAAATAATGTAATGGGGGGGTTGCATCTAAATAATTCACATTATTAGTATCAAATCAGGCAGACCCTTGTACAGCATAGTTGCTGGTAGATCTAAGGGCTCTTTCAGAGATCTGGAACCCTCTGAAAAGCAAAATGCATTCATTGTGCGACTTCATTGCGACTTGCCTTGTCATGTTTTTTTTAAATCGCACTGAGTGGCAATAAGCCACGATGAAATCACGCAGCATAGTCGGACCTCAAAGTAGAATGACTTTGGGGTCACTTTGGTGTGAACCGGGGCTAAAGAAGATTTTACATTCCAAATCTGAAGTGTATGGTCATCTTAATGGAGGTTGTACAATAGATTGTATAGTGTATGGCCAGCATAAGAGAGATTGTTGTACACTCTGATTGTATAATGTATTGTCAGCTTAAAGGAGATTGTACAATCAGAATGTACAGTGTATGGCCACATTGTGTTCCTAGAAGTGCAGACGTGCAGGTTTGTCTGTCCTTTCCAGGTAACATACATCAGCCTGTCAGATGAGATCTATATTTGTGATCCCAGCAGCTCAATGTTCATAGATCGTCCCCTTCCTGGCTGTGTTCTGTGCTCTCATACATATTCTATGTGCCGCTTGTTCTAAATCCCTGCAAATCAGCGGGAATGTCTGTGACAGCGGCCAGGACTGGTGCCCGCCTCTCCACAAAACATCAGGCAAATTAGAAAGCACAAAAGAAGAAGTGTGCTAATTAATGTTCAGTGTGACGAGCTGGGGCTACAGGGATTCCATTACTAAATGTCACTTCCAGGAGAGAACAGCAATGTTCCAAGGAGATTTAGCATCTTCCACCAATCAGAACGCCCTGTGCAGAACGCTGTGTTTATCCCATCCAAAGTCACTTAAGAAGTGCACTGATTGGCTGGCTGAATGACTTGTGGGCGGGTCCTTTCAGCACTGTTTATGGCTTTCCTTGAAGGTGTCTATTTTGTGCTGTTGGCACAGAAAGTCTTCTTAGCAGCAGAGCATCTTGGCATCCATAATTCATCAGGACCTGGAACACAGGAAACATGCTGATTCCCAGCTCGGAGGATTTCAGTTCACACATAACTGCCTGCTTGCTGCTGCTCCTCCTGGACTACCAGCACCCTCTGGATCTGTACAAATGGCATTCATACAGCCTCAATCAAAGGGATTGTACGGCACAATGCAGCCTCTGCACCTAAGCCCAACTCGGGAACTAAGTGACACAAGGGAATTTTCCTACTGACTCCATATTTTTACATTTCTTTTTGAATCATACTGTTTTTTTTTTTCTTCTGTGTTGGTAAACAATCTCTATCAAAATGCCTGAAGCCAACTATTTGCTGTCTGTGTCTTGGGGCTACATCAAGGTAAATGATGTCATTATGCCGCACTCTATAGGTTTGGATGGCTTGGGTTTATTGTGCAGAACTGACTTCGCTTCCAGATTCGATTATTGCTCCTTATGATTGCATGGACTGTCAGATGTTGATGTGATTGCACAAGCAGAGTCTGCTCTGTCCCTGCAACATGAGATAATAATGACTGTTTACATCTGTACATAGGAAGGGACATGCCGAGCTGCTGCTGCACATACACTAACCTTAGATCTTGAGCTGGCCATACATGGATAGAAAATTGAACTAAAAGATAATTGTTCAATTTTTGTATGGTTAGTGTGCTTACAGCAACAGTCAATTTCCATTTTAAGATAGAAATTGCACAATTGTAATTTTTTTTAGATTGAGTGATTTTCTAGTTATTTGTAGGTCAAGTGTTCGAAAAAAAATATGAAATGTGCATGCACAGTAGGGGTAGTAGTAGTAATTGATTAGAGAAAAAAAACACAATACTTAATGTTGAAAATGACTGGAAAAATGTTGACATTTGCAGGAAAATTTCTCATACAATGATTGGCCCATTGAATGTTAGGTAGAAATAACGTTTTGATTTTTGTGCAAATTTTCAATCATTTTTCTATTCATGTATGGCCAGCTTTATACAATGTATATTGTTTTCAATGGATGCCAGGGAAATTTTACCCACGGCTGGAAACATTTCTATTTTGAAGTTGTTTGAAAAATAGAAAATGCATAAGTCACTGTGTATGCCCCATCTTATGAAACGTACGCTCGCCAGTTTGGAGAATTAGCGTCGTAAACGAAACATCAGATTGTCTGTGGCTTGCTGATTCAGTGGGTTGCGTGGCCTATCCCTGATTACATTCATTTGTTACACTAATAGTTGGCTTATTGACTCGGGAGTTAGGGAGCCATATGAAATCTTCATCTAAACCAATTAGATTGTGTACACTCATTGAGTATTGATCACACCTATTCTTAGACCTCTCGGATATGGCTGGGGATTCAACCTAATTATAATCAGTGAATGTGAAAAATGGAAAGTCTCAGTCCTGGTGCTGCATTCACCGTCCACCTTGAGGTATCATACCTGCCTGGTTGGTGTATTGGAGCTGTAGTATGCTAATAAGTGCTCAGATATTGAAGGTCTTCAAAACCCAGAGTGCTCATTAGGCTTTGACCACTTAAAAATGGCAGCACGGGACTGGTGAGGCTGGAGATGGTCAGTCAGATTTGCCAAGTTAGGAAGCTAACAGCTCAGGTTCTTGTACCTGTTCGGGTTTTTTGATCGTCATATGTTGGTTTATGTATCCATTTTGGAAAGATGAATTGATGGCTAGATAGATATGAAAGATGGACACCTATCCACTCATCCATCCATGAATTCAT
This sequence comes from Staurois parvus, assembly GCF_062004578.1. Taxonomy (NCBI): domain Eukaryota; kingdom Metazoa; phylum Chordata; class Amphibia; order Anura; family Ranidae; genus Staurois; species Staurois parvus. The sequence continues at coordinate 3,592,490 of NW_028318241.1, forward strand.
AGACCCAATAAGTAGGTAGTAGAGGGATAGTTGGCAGGTAATTGGCATATTTATTATTACAGATATTTTTTATCCCTTTACATACGGTATGTTGACATTAGTGCCAAGGAGCCTACAATATAAAGCTGGACATAGATTTAAAAAAAAATTGGATTACTCCTGTTGAATTTCGATCCATTTTTGGCCAGCTTTAGGCCCCTATCTCACATGCATACACATACCAGGGCCAGAATGTCTTTGGAGTGTGGGGGGAAACTAAAGTACCTGGAGGAAACCCACCCACCCAAGCAAAGGGAGAACATGCAAAATCTATGCAGACTGTGTCCTGGCCAGGGTTTGAAACGAGGACCTCAGTGCTGCAAATCAGAATTGCTAACCACTGAGCCACTACGCTGCAATAGTCCCAGATACTGATTTGGACTCCTTCCCTGCATAGAAAATGGTGTGCACTAGCATGTCAGAGATCCATGTCAGCATTTTTATGGTTGAGACTTTGTCAGACACCTCTGTGCCATGTTCAAAGCACAGTGCTCACCTTCCATCCCATTTCAGCTCACAGCCCCTATGTGGGAGCCTGGATTTAGTCAGCATATTCTTCTGTGGATGTACAAAGGGTTCTCCTTCATTGTACACGGCTCTGCTGACATCTTTTTGATTCAAGTATTTCACACACGTTGAAGGGGACTCTCAACATAGCTGACTGGTCCTTATTAATCAGAGGTGTTAGGGATGAGTGGGATTTGTATGAACATCCATGTGAAGGGAAGCACCATTGTGCTCCTCTTTATGTCAGGGTTGCCATAGCACTCACAGATACAGGCTGAGGATGGAGAATCATTCACTGTGTTCTTCCAGGGAAATTGGAAGCACTTGATGCTCCTGTGCATGTGGATTACATGATGGCTCATGTGTTGTATAATGAATATGAAAAAGAGGGAACGCGGAATTACAGTATGATCCCCACAGAAAAGACGTGCAACTGAGCAGGGTGGGTCTTCTTTTTTGGGATTCAGACAAAGCCATTTAATCATGACCAAATATCAGGGATAATTCAGCTGAATACACTGTAACATGCACTAATCTTCATGGAATATAACCTACCCGTACAGTACACTCCTGACTCTATACGCTGTATTCACCTGTCTGAATGTTTCATGCAGTAGATTCATGATTGAACACTATGTATATCCATAACAGTATATTTCTGACAGCATATATTATATTCATACAGTATCCCCCTGACTGCTTACATTGTATATATACAGTATCCCCCTGACTGCATACATTGTATATATACAGTATCCCCCTGACTGCATACATTGTATATATACAGTATCCCCCTGACGGCAGACATTGTATATATACAGTATCCCCCTGACTGCATACATTGTATAAATACAGTATCCCCCTGACTGCTTACATTGTATAAATACAGTATCCCCCTGACTGCATACATTGTATAAATACAGTATCCCCCTGACTGCTTACATTGTATAAATACAGTATCCCCCTGACTGCTTACATTGTATATATACAGTATCCCCCTGACTGCAGACATTGTGTAAATACAGTATCCCCCTGACTGCAGACATTGTATATATACAGTATCCCCCTGACTGCATACATTGTATCCAAATAGTATCCCCCTGACTGCAGACATTGTATCCAAATAGTATCCCCCTGACTGCAGACATTGTATCCAAATAGTATCCCCCTGACTGCATACATTGTATATATACAGTATCCCCCTGACTGCTTACATTGTATATATACAGTATCCCCCTGACTGCATACATTGTATATATACAGTATCCCCCTGACTGCATACATTGTATATATACAGTATCCCCCTGACTGCATACAGTGTGTATATATACAGTATCCCCCTGACTGCATACAGTGTATATATACAGTATCCCCCTGACTGCATACAATGTATCAGTACAGTATGTTTCTGGCTACATGGGGTATATCCATGAAATATATTCATGGCTGCATAGAATTGTATTCAGACAGTGAGTTCTTGGCTTCATGCAATGTATCCATGTGGTATACATATGACTGAATACACTGTATCAATATGGAGTTCTCATTGTATCAGTATGCTGTCATGGTACTCTTCAACACTGAGAAAACAGGACAGCTGATGCTGCTATGTAACAAAGGGGACAGCAAACAGGACATGGAAAGCAGGAGAGCCGGAGCTGCTTGCTGCTGTTTCCTCTGCCCCCTCCCCCCACCCCTGCTCAGCTGAAAGCAAGAGGGAGGTGGTGTCTGTAAACCCTGCGATTCCCAGGCTTCTAAGCTAGGCATATAGACAAGGTTTACTCAAATAGTTTGTTTACTGCACGAGCAGAGAGGCAAGTGAGCTTTCTGCCTGGCTACCGGGAGACAGTCCACGTCCTATATGCCAGATCCAATGTGGCGAGGATTTGCATCAGTTTCAATATAGAAAACATTTTGATAATTAGACATGAAACTGTGAGTGGTGTAGAGGAACCTAGAACGGGCCTAACTCATTCGAGGTTTAACAAGTTAGAAACACCTGCTGTTTGTTTACATAGGAGGGCTGGCAAGATTCTAATGCAAGAATCTGGAAAATAAGTACCTCTGTTGTAAATTGTGAAGATTAATTTCTCCACAATGTCTAAAGCCACAGAGTTGATTGACAGCTTATTTAACCCTAGGGTCACAGCTAAGCGTTTTCTGCAGTGTTTCGCAGAAATGCTCTACTGTCCATTTAACATGATTTCCAATGGGACAGGTTCATGTCTCTGCGTTTTCACCCGGTGCATTTTTTGGAAAGGATCGGGGACTTTTTTAAACGCAAAACATTGCGTTTTTGGTTCTATAGACTTAAGTGAGAATGCTGCAGAAAAGCATGTATTGCATTTTTGCTGCATTTTTTATGCAGTTTTGCCGCTTTTTGATGTGTTTATAATCTTCCTAGCAACAAGAAACATTTTTAAAAATTTAAAAAAAAAAACCGCAAGTGCAAGAACCCAATGCAGAAACACACCAAACGCAACCTGCATAGGTGTGAACCTAGGGTTAATGTGCTATATTGCCTCTATAGAATATGTAAATAGTTTAGTGTGCATAGTCTAGAAATCAATTCACTTGGTCAGTTTCGACAATATTCTAATCATGAGCAGCAGTGCATCATGATTCGGTCCATTTGATGTCATTGAGGTGATCGAGGAATTAACACCTGAAGGCTCCCTGATATTATGATGGAATTATGTAACTAGAACAAGATGGTTCCACAATTATCTTATCCTATCTTGTTGTTGGCCAATCATTATCTCCATGTGCCTGCCCAGTTAAGTGTGACTAACTACTACTACCTATATTGTAACTTGGATAAATGAGAACCTTCACAAACCAGTAAAATTTGCAGTTTAATTGAGCATTTTATAGGGTAAGACGTGAAAGTAGAATCATAGATAGAGCCAGTCCATGGTATCTCTGATTTGGGTTTTAAGAGGTCTGCAGACCAATACATTTTGAGAGTATATTTTTACTGTTCTCATTCCCTGTATTCATGTAATTCCAGCAAATTATGTAGCACTTTGCAATATACTTAGAGCACTGTACACATCAGCAAAGTATGGAACATTACTTTTGCCTCTAGCAAAAGGGCAAGTTTATAATTATATCCAGCCTCAAATAAAAGCTTCTTACATACTTGTACTTACGCACATCGGACAACATAGTCATGACTAAGAACCTTAAAGCACAGACTATTTTATGTGGCTTTTATCTGTGGATTGATATAATAAACTTGGCCTTTTATTGGAGTGGCCAGGAGTTCTCATGTTCCATAACTAGCTGTTGCGGGTAGCTGTGTGCTCCCTTGGACCTGCAATGGCCATATTATGCTGACGCATGTTATATATTTTTATAACAAACCATTGACATTCGTCTTTTCCAAAAAGGAGATGTAAATATCTTGAGTAAACCTACACAGAAATGGGGAGGCCACAGTACCAGCTGCTTGATTAAATTGTATACATTCTACCATTGATTTTATTCAATTTCTAGCATATTTTGGCAATGGTCAACTTGGAAAATATGTCCAACAAGTAAAGATGCATTAAAGCTGATTAAAACTGCTTTGTAGGCTAGTATTGTGCAGTCTTTGCTCCAATGGTATTATACATCTCCCAGTACAACATAGCTGGTCATAATCATAATGGGGAGATTTACTAAAACTGTGGAGTGCAAAATCTGGTGCAGCTCTGCATAGAAACCAATCAACTTCCCGGTTTTATTGTCAAAGCTTAATTGAGCAAGCTGAAGTTAGGCTGGCCATACATTATACAATTTTCTGTCCAATTTCCTTTAGGTTTACCTTCAACTATGTAGTGCGAGGGCCTAATTGGATATAATTGAAAGTGTTGTTTAGGTGTGACCTCATATTATTGGTTTTTGGTAAATCTAAAGCAAAATTCACAAGAAAATTGTATAATGTGTGGCCAGCCTTAGAAGCTGATTGGTTATTATGCACAGCTGCACCCGATTCTATGTGCTCCAGTTTTAGTAAATCTCATCCATTGGGGATTACAGGCCATCACTGAAAAAGAGGTCCTAAAAGCCGTTTTTTTGTTTTTCCAGGGTTTACCTGATTTACAACTTCTTTCATCTGTGGGCCTCGCAACAATAATGGAATTAACACATATGCACCTTTGTAAGGCAAAGAACAGGTGCAGCAATCTATACTAAGCAAACATAATTCTTTTTTATTTTTATAATTTCGTAAGTCATGGATGAAGCACCCTGAACTTATATAATAAATATTGGATTGGCTGACCCTACAAAATAGCTTGAATACCAATGGGATGTAGCAGCACAAACAGTAGTGACTAGGCATACATGTCAAGACATATGTATTTGGTAGGTATCACATGCATAAGCACAGGCATCAGCAGACTAGTACTTTTTTGTTGTACTACAAGCCCCAGATCCAAAGCCAGTTGCAGTCAGGAGTACCTGTCTTTATGTAGATTGATTCTGTGTATGACAGTTTATTACATTTTCTTCTGTTACTGCTATGTTAACATAGTTCTGTGTATTGCCTTTTTTCCCCTACACCATTCGCCTCCATTGTAGCTCATCACTGGTTCTTTTCTCACCGATTGGAAGAGTGAGCTCTATTAAGATTGAAGAATGGCTATTGTCACATATTGTACAATGTACTTGAAGAAACACTTATCTAACTCACATTATATAAGACACTAAATATAAAGTCAAGCAAATCCTTATATGAAATCCGTAGCACACCTGGCTACCTAATTACTTTCAACGAATCACATGAGGGAATTTGGTTGAATAATAGGCAGATTAGCTACCTAGGGATGTAGCAGGGGAATTTTAATTGGAAAAATCTTGCACTTGGGAATTGAAAGTGGTCTAAACATCATTCACAATTTAATTCAGAAAGCTTCTGATTTGTTGGTCATTGTTGTCTTCGTATGGCTATACCCTCTGAAATGTTCTCAGTGTTTCTTGTGACCACTTTAAAGTAGAAAAAATGGCCAAGTGGCAGGAAGTGGTCCAAGGAAGGAAAACCGGCAAACCGATGATAGGGTCATGGGTGGCCAAGGATCATTGATGCATGTGGGGAGCAAAGGCTGGCCTGTGTTGTCCAATCCAATAGAAGAGATACTGTAGCTCAAATTGCTGAAAAAGTTAATGCCGGTTCCAATAGGTGTCAGAACACACAGTGCATTGTATATGGGGCTTCATAGCCACAGACTGGTCAGTGTGCCCATGCTGATCTATGTTCACAGCCAGAATCGCCTATAATGGGCACATGAGCATCAGAACTGGACCACAGAGCAATGGAAGTAAGTGGCCTTGTCTGATGAATCACGTTTTTTCTTTTACATCACGTGGATGGGCCAGCTCTCTGGACACCATGTCTGCAATACGTAAAAGATTCTTTTTCATAACATTTTCTTAGTAAAGAGTTTTACAAGGTAGGTTATTGGGTCTTTCTGCAAAGCCCCTCAATTGCACAGATTGGGACTGGCATGCAGAATGTGATAACACATGAATGTAGCTAATTTATTCACATGTACTAAAGTGTGTGTGTGTATATATATATATATATATATATATATATATAATATATTTTTTTCACTGTATATATAAGCCTGTTCAGCAGGAAAAGGCCAAATTTCATTCCATGTATGGGCACTGTGGTTGTATAGAAGTCAATCTACTGGTCCGCTTCTGTACAACCGCCCTGTGAGATTTTCCCCACTTGATAAGTGCTGCAGTCTATAGCCAGAAGTGCTGATCTGTGTGTTTTGATGGCAGGGAGGATTCCCTGCTGTCAGAATACAAAGACGTAGTGGGCAGGATTCCCCCATCCACCTAAAAAAAACAATCATCTATAGGCTACCTTAAGGACTCCCTCCGGCAGTGAGACCTTGCCATCATATTTTCTTGCTTTATTTCACATCTTAAAGCAGGACTGCACTGCATCTGAGCACCATAAACCAAAACACTATTTCATTAATTTTTAAAATTCAAAAGAAACTCCCCCATCCATTCATATGTCTCTATGCTTTATGCTTTATTTTGCAGGGAAATCACTTTGAAAAACACCCCCCTAGCATTCTGGCTGCAGCAATCTTAAGTAGGGGCAGATGACTCATGTAGCATTTACTTCCTGGAGTCCATCTGCTGTTAGCTCAGGCATGCAGGCAGGAGGGTATGCTTGGCTTAGAAACCCCTCCTCCCCTCCTGAAGCTTCTTGGAATGTATAACATCATTTGCCTAGGCATGGGAACCAGGAAGTAACTGAAGAATTAAAAAAAAAAAAGTTTAAAATAAGTAAATATGATATACTTTCTTATCTATTTACAAATACTAGCGGCATAAGGATTAAAAATAGTCAATGTTGATTGAAAGAGTGAACTTCCACTTTAAGTCCCATTCCACCTGTTATATTCCTTAGAAAATAAAATACATTTTCATAGCCAACAAAAAGTGGGCCCCACATATTTGTCATGGCAGGAATTTGAGCTCAGGGACAGAGACATATGAAAACAATGGGTTACCTAACTCTCCTAATATCTCTCCAACACTGAAACATCCCAGGGGTCTTGTCCTGTAGCTCTCGGTTGTGACAGGAACATGAAGATGTGATTTCCGGTTTCATCTACAATACTACCAGCTGGTGAAATCTTATGTTGTTGTTCAACCATAGAATGCCATGATGATTAACATTGGCGTATCTTACTGGTCTGGTCTTACTCCATTTATTTTCCATGTGATTGTATGAGGTTTAAGTTTGGAGTTGTTTATATTTCTACATGAAGCAGTCAAATTTAGATATTTCCTAGAATTCCCATTAAAGGGGTACATTTGCTGTTTTAGAGCTTTTATTTTTTACTCTAACTTGATTGGGTGTTTGAAATAAATGAACAGTTCCAGACCCAGAGGTTGTCCGTGTATGATCCAATAATAGAATGCAATGTGGCCAGTCCAAGTTAGGCCTCGGTCACACATAGGTGCCTAAGCGTACATCCAGGTTGAGGACCATGTGTGGTACAGGTACAGGTCTTCTGTGCATCCGCGTGCAAGCAGTCCCATTCATGTTGGCTGGGAGACAGCCAATGCTTCCAATTTGACAAGCATGCAAGAGCAACGCTCACAGAGAACCACACCTGTAATTAATAAATATTTTCCAAACCAAGTGCTCAGGCTCTATGGCGTCCTCCAATCACTGTGTTCAATACAAACTGCTAGAGCCGGCAACTCCAAAACCCATGTGATGATTTTTATTGAATAGGAGTGACATAAAAGCAAGCAGACGCGTTTTGGCACACAGCCTGGTTCACAGTATCATTATGGTGTGAACAAGGCTGTGTGCTGAAACGCGTTAGCTTGCTTTTACGCCATTCCTGTATCTTCAATAAAAATCATCACATGGATTTTGGAGTTGCCGGCTCTTTCTATCAGTTTAATTTAACAAGCATGCAGGTGCGTGTCCCCAAAGGGGATGTACCAAGACCAGTGGCTGGGGGTATAGGTGCCAAAACAGCCCACGGTCTTACAAACAGGAAAGCAGAGAGAATTAACAGTTTGATTTGAAAATGAATAGGCTATTTCAGAGCAACTACTGAGTGAACCAGAAGATGGATGACAAATTCAGTATAGGTAGGAAATCAGCAACAAGGACATGTAAGGAAGTTTTGCCCAGAGTTCTGCTTTAAAGATTTTTTGCCGTACGTAGGAGTGCATCGTTTGCTGCGTGAACAAGTCAGGAGTATTTTCTCTGTTAATTGTACTATGAAGTCCAGATATATCTGAGTTCTTTCCGCTGGTCATTTTCAGTTACATATGTTGCGAATTCATTTTAAGAATGTACTAATAAATAATATTATACTAACAACAATCGTGGCTGAGAGCTTTAGGCCTCCCCATTTTGTTCCTCACATTGGAAGTGCATATCTTGTTGGTTGGCAGATACTCCCCAGCATACCATGTAATCAGAGACACCCCTCATACATGCGGCATTCTGGCATCTTGAAAAGAAAAGCAAAAGCTTTTCTACTTGATTTTCCTTGCAGGTCTATTTATACATTTTTTTTATACCACAACTTTCACCCAGAATTCGCATATTTCTAATGTGAAAAGTATGACTCCTGAGTGAAAGTTGTGTGAACGATGTGTGAAAACATAAGCTGCCACCTTAGATTCATCTTATAGTATATTGCTTTAGCTCGAACCTTTGGGGGGACAACATAGGCATGTGAAATACAGGCTGAATTCTCCCTGTTGAAGACCATTTGTATGAACTCCATAACACATCGTGTCAAATATTGATAAAACCTTTAGATTAACCGTCTGCAGTGCGTTTTGGACTCTTTCACACAGACAGACATAGGGTGGCAAAGACAGGTGGCTGAGCCATAGTTTTACTGCCCCCTGGCCACACACCCAAACTGTAACAATACAGCTAAACAGGGCTGTATACATGCCAAAGGCACAATGCTTGCTTCACAGCCATGGCATTTTTAACACGGCTGCAGAGTTTGACCTGCAGTACTGTATGTCAAACCTCACCCTCTAAACTCAGTGAGGCTGTACTGCAACTGCGAGCTAAAAGCTCAACTCACAGCTGTGGTGTGGCCCTACGATGTGGGGGAAAAAAAAAGAGAGGTGTTCAGGAGGCAGCAGTAGCATCTCCTTAACCCCGGTCAGCTATTGCAATGCTACCCTCTGGAAAGAAATCCACCACAGATTGCTTTTCAGAGGGTGTAATTCTTACTGCAAATTTATTTATTTTATTTATTTCAGGTACTTATATAGCGCCATCAATTTACAGAGTGCTTTACATATATATTGTACATTCACATCAGTCCCTAACCTTCAAGGGGTGTACAATCTAAGGTCCCTAACTTACATTCATACATACACATACAAGGGCCAATTTAGACAGGAGCCAATTAACCTACCAGCATGTCTTTGGAGTGTGGGAGGAAACCAGCGTATCTGGAGGAAACCCACACAAGCAGAGGGAGAACATGCAAACTTCAGGCAGGTGTTGCCATGGCTGGGATTCAAACCAACGACCCTAGTACTGCCAGGCAGAAGTGCTAACCATTTAGCCACTGTGCTGCCCAATGTGAAAGAAGCCCAAAAGCTTAACTCCAGTAATTAAAAAAAAAAAAATCTACCATTGCACTGGGGGCCCCAGACTGCAAGAGTTAAATGCTTGTTAACTCTAGAATATTGACCTGCATCATACTTGATGACATTGGAGACCGCAGCCTGGAGCACCTCAGAGAAGAGGCTTCAGGGGAATGGTCGCACAAATGGAGGGAGCCTTTTAGAGTCCGGCATTGCACCTTATTCATCTACATCTAGACTGAACAAACATAACCCTTTCAGTGTAGAGGCCTACTACAAGGGTAATTGTTATGTAATTCCTAGAGATGGCCTTTCTAATTATGAGATATGAAAATAATATATATGATGCAGTCTGTTAATAGCATTACATAGCAGTTTTTGTTTTTCTCCTTTCCCCCCTGTAACAGTTTTATTACCTGTTGATCCTGCCAGTAGATCCATTATTGCTCCACTTCCTTTAACAGGCCAAACTGTCCAGCAAAGCTTTCATTTGCCGTGGTCGATTTTTCTTTTTTTTTGTCAAATTTACACTTTAGCATTGTAATGTCATCATAACAGCCTGCATGGTTTCTTCTTCAATGACCTTTTCACATCTGTGTGAATTTTCCAGTGTTTAGGAGACCGAAGGTACCTTGCCATGGTTCCTGGAGACCTTGCTAGCTGCAGGAATTTCCCGCCATGGATTGTAGACTTTTATACAAACACTTTGTTGGGTAAATGGCGATCGATCGGTGTCTCAGGCTAAAGCCAGCAGCTCTGATCAGTGTGTTGTGAAGTCTTCCTGCCATTAGAACACAATAGCTCAACGGTAGTGATGTCCACATCCACCTTGAATGTATGGATGGGGGGAATTGGGTTAGTTTTTTTTATTTTGTTCAACCCGCTGGTTAAACGAAAGAAAAAAAAAAAATGGGCCCATCTATGGCCAGCTTTAGTGTTTCTTTTAGGACAGGTTTCTTCTAAAGATATATATTTATTATGTAGGTATGTATTAACCCCTCATTATTTTTCTTTTGTTTACAGTTCAAAAGAATGCTCAATCGGGAGCTCACCCACCTATCAGAAATGAGCCGGTCCGGCAACCAAGTTTCCGAATATATTTCAAACACCTTTTTAGGTAAGCAAGTATTCTACTCTTCCTCCCTCCCTGCCTCATTTCATTCTGCTAATGCACCCTTCCCTGCCAGCAGATTACAGCAAGCCGCCTTGTTTTTCAGTGTCTTTCTAGATCCTGTTACATAAGAGGGACAGCCCTGTATGTCATAAGCAGAGGAAACCTTTACCAAACACTTTCTTGATTTCCTCCCTAATTGGCCTCTCTGCAATCCTCTATGTGCTGCTGTGTTTGTGGGTTGCTGTGTTGAGGATATGGACATAGGGTTTTGTGCGTCAGCCTCTTTCTTCCCTAGAGCCTTGCCATACATTGATAGCAATGCTTTTTTATTATACAGCAGGGTGGATTTGATTTAAATCAAACTGATTTAAATCACGATTTAAATCACAATTTAAATCACTAGTCAGTAAGGCTTGATTTAAATCCTAGTTTTCTACATAAAGACTAATTCTTGCTGGTATAACTTTAATATGCAAGTAGATGAAGATTTTTAGAATAACAACTTTTCATATTAGTTTTTTTATCCCCAGTTTAATAGGTTAATCATTCATATTTGGACAACTTTTCTGTTGTACTTAGGAAGGAGAAAAATAATCATTTCCATAATAATAATTTAAATAGATTTATTCAACTGAAACAATAACATTACAGCATATGTTATTTGCTTAAACAAACATCCATGTTTGTTAACTAATTTGGCTAAACAAAATATATATATTTAAGAAACTTAGACTGTCAGCCCCTTCCTCCTTACACTTAGTTTCACTTTCTTCTTGTGCAGATCTATTCCACTCCAAACAATCAGAAAAATATTGTTTCTATTCTATTCACTGAACTTCTTGAAATTTAGCACTGAAGGGGTTGATTCTGTATTCATAGGTTTGTAGAAGTTAGGATTAAGGTCTTTTTCTTAACTCTGTTCATGTTATAACATTTTTGCTGTGAAGAAGAGGCATGTGATCTCCGCTGAGTCAAATTCAGTTTTGAGAACTGCAAAAGTAAACCAACATCTGTGATAATATCTTATAGGCAGAGAAACTGCCCAATAATCTTACAAAAACCTCTGGAAGAGCATGACATTGTGAATGGATTCATGGAATTTATTTACCAAAAAAATTAAACATATACAGCCTTATTCTACATAATTAAAAAACGAATCTTTATTCCATGATGGAATAACCTTTGGATGGTAATATATTTTCCTCAAAAAGCATTTTATTTAAAAAAATCCGATTTAAATAAAAAAAATCCGATTTAAATAAAAAAAATCTGATTTTTTTTGATTTTTTTTTAAAAAAATCATTGATTTTTATCCACCCTGTTATACAGTATGTTGTGTTTAATGCATAGATGAAGGAAAAAGTTTCCCGTTATTCTTGTTACCATAGAAATCAGTGACATTCGTCCTCTCAATTTTATAAAGAGCAACCCCAGTCAAAAAGCAGTCAGCCAATAGATTGCCGGTGTAATCCAGGAAACTTTGCAGATGTGCTAAAGTCAGAACTCAGTCTTACCTTATTATAAGATAAAGTCAATTAAAGCCTGATTTCGCATTTTTCCCTGGGTTTTATGGTGGGGTGCCAGGTGCTTATCATGAATCCCCCTGCACTCTTAGGCATAGTTCACCTTTATCTAAAAACTGCCTATGCAGACAGGGGTGTCTTCTATAAAAACAAACTGTGAAGCTCTGACCAATGTTAATTAATGCCCTTGCTATAGATGAAGGCCTTTAACGTACCTCAGAAAGCCTGACTGAAAACTACCAGCGATGGCATCACTCCATCCTGCCATGTTGCTAGGACTTGACCAGCTGTTACTGCTCACCTCCACCATCACAGGAGTGGGCTTTTCCTCTGATTCAAACCCCCTCATATGCACTTTCTCTCCCCTGAGCCTCCCCTCAGCATTTGAGAGCTCACTACTGTGCTGGTGGAAGTAAACCGTAACAGCTGGAAGTGTCTTAGCAATGCCCTAGCAACATATTTTAAATGAGGTACGAATATTATATTTTATTTCAATTATAATGGATTTATTAAAACTGGAGAAATGAAAGTGTGTGTTGGCCACATCAACCAGGCTGGGAATAATTTATCTGATTAAATATATTTTGATACAATCAAATATTCTGAGAAATGATAGAACCTTTTAGTATGAGTAAAAGTATTCAATTTCAGACACAAAGTACGCAATGTTCAGGTGAGGTGGTAGAATATAATGAATAGCTGCTATTCAAGCTCACAGTACAGTTCTACAGTTAGACTGTTGCTGAAGTGTACAGCTTCGTATGCATTGCACTGTATTCTGCATATGAGATTTTATATGATACCCAGCTGCTGAGTCAGAGGGCTTGATTTAGTAAAGGCGTAGAATGAGATCACTCGGCCCAGTGAAGCTAGGTTCACTTCAAATACCCAAACACAGGATTGGAAAATAAAAGAAAAAATAGGAATTGCCCTGGTGTGTTTTTGGATCAGTGAGTTCATTCTGCTGCTTTAATAAATCAGTTTGGGTTCAAAGGAACCTTTCTGTGTTAATATATGGACATTTAGATAAAAAGGCTGCTGAAAGTAAACAAGTGACTACCCACCAGTGTCATTGTAGGGGTTAATTGCAGCATAAGGGGCTTTCAGGATTTCTGAAGCAAATAGCTTATAGTGTGCAGAGCATGCTGGGATGTCATGTAGGCAAGGTAGAAATGCAATGAAGCATTGGCATCCCCTGCCCGTAGGAGGGAGATTTGATAAATATGACACTGTCAACATCTGAGCGCAGAAAATACCGATTTCAAACAGCCGCAAGGGGAGGGGGTGGAATCCCCCTGCAATATCGGCATCAGCTTGGAAATCTCTCCAAGGCTGGACTGAAACCCTCAAGGAGACTTCAATGTGATTCTCTTATATTTTCTGCCCTGTAATATATCAAAAGATGACACTTCTTATATGGAAGAAACTGTTTCATCAATCAGCTTCACGTCTAATACACTGGTCCCAGTATATTAAATAAATACTCCATCCATAGAATATTCTTATTTTATTTATGTATCTGGACATAATTTCAAAATGTGTTGTTAGAGTAACTTGATATATATTATGGTAATATTTTCAAAATGATCACCATAATATTCGGTATAGCAAATCATTCTTCCATACACTTAGTGTATCTATGATTAAAATGTAAAATCATATATTCATTTCTTTCTCTTTCTCTTCTTCTTTAATTCCTCTTTCCTCCCTCACTCGCCACCCACTCCTCCCTTCCTATCCTTGATCTCACCCTCTACCCATCTCCTCCATTCCTCCCTCTACCCCTCTTCCCCATCCCTCCCTCCCTACCCTTCTTCGCCAGCCCTCCCTCCCTACCCCTCTTCCCCATCCCTCCCTACCCCTCTTCCCCATCCCTCCCTCCCCCTCCAACCTCCTTCTGCCCTCTACTTTTCTAATCCCTCCCTCTCTCTATCCCTTCCTCTCTCTACCCCTCTCCTCCCTTCCTCTCTCTTCCCCCTCCTCCCTCCCTCTCTCTACCCCTCTCCTCCCTCTCTCTCTCTACCCCTCTCCTCCCTCTCTCTCTCTCTACCCCTCTCCTCCCTCTCTCTCTCTACCCCTCTCCTCCCTCTCTCTCTACCCCTCTCCTCCCTCCCTCTTTTTACCTCTCCCCTTCTGACCCTCTCCCTCCTCCCTCTACCCCTCTCCTCTGTTCCTTCCTCTACCCCTCTCCTCTGTTCCTTCCTCTAATACCTAATACCCCCTCTGCTCCTTCCCCCTCCTCTCTCCCTCTCCCTCTCCCCCATCCTATCCCTCCCTCTGCTCCTCTCTCCCTCTATCTCTACCCCTCCCTCTACCCGTCTCCTCCCTACCTCTACCCCTCCCCTCCCAACCTCCCTCTACCCCTCTCCTCCCTACCTCTACCTTCCTCCTCCCTCCCTATACCGTTCTCTCCCCCCCCCCCCCCCTCCCTCTACCCACCTCCTCCCAACCTCCCTCTACCCCACTCCTCCCAACCTCCCTCTACCCCTCTCCTCCCTCCCTCTCCCTATCCCTCTCCTCCCTCCCTCTCCCTACCCTTCTTCTCCCTCCCTCTACCCCTGGTTTCCCGATCCTATTTCCCTCTTACCTCCTTCTATCCCTCTTTTCCCTCCCTACCTCTACCCTTCCGTGGCTAATCCCTTCCCTTTTGCCTTTTCTATTCTTCCTTCTTAATCATTTGTGGTTTTAAATCAAACACTTTAGAATAAACTGGGTCTGTAACCTGTATTGCTGACTAATTCTTGAGCATGCATCATCCAGGGCTGTCCTATCACCTGATCCTTCACATTACTTAGATTGCCACTGACCTGGAACAAGTTCATTTTAGATGTCTGAACACTTAATATTCATATGTATGTTCCAGGTCAGTAACTCACTAATTAGTGGCACAAAGATAAGTGCAAAAGCTTTGGATTTTGTACTTTTTAAAGACAAGTCCTCATTGGCTGCCCCCATATTTTTGTTCTGACAGTCTCTTTGATATCAAATCTTACAGAATGATTCGGTTGTACTGTGTTTGTCAATGAATTTCACTATTCCTATTACTAATAGGACCAGTGCACAAAGAGGCCGCTTCTCTCAGTCTTGCCTTGATAATGCCAGGGAACATCATGACCTATCATGTTCCAGTTCTCTGTAGGTGACATTAAATTCACACCAGAGGATTTTTTTAGTGAATGAAGCTCCTGATTGAGAACAATTGTGTTTCTATGAATGAAAGGATAGGTCTTTGTGATTTCTGTCCAGCTCCCATCCTGAGCCAGCCAGATGCATAAATAATGGGTTATTTCTGGCTGGATGGAGATTTGTTTGTTGGGGGGCACTAGGGAATCCCATAGAGTGTAACAGCAGATGTGAACTCTTTCAGACATGTTTGTGCTTCTGCTTGGCTTGACGTGACAGTTGCATTTAGGACTTTCCCCCTTGATCTATCTAAACTGTGTGGATCTGCCGGAAATCATAAACATCAAAGCCTGCACATGCTCATGCTGATATATCCTAATTATTGAAGCCATGTATACATGAGCTGAGGCCTTTGCCTAATAATGCTACTGTTTAATGGATAATAATAATGAGCTATAATATTATTAGAAGCTGTGTTTTTTCAATCAGAAAGTGCCAAAATGGAGATATTATGCAAAGTTTAATAAGTGGCCTAATTTAATTTTACATTTTTGGTTGATGTGAGTTGCTCTTTTCATATTTTTATTGCTGTGAAGTTCTTTCTGAATAAGCGTAAATGTGTAAACACACGACAAAAGGAACAGGCGTACCCTTTAAACAGGTTCTGCATTCCCACACACGTCTATGGGCATTGAAGACCCACTAGAAGGAGATCAACTGCACCTGTCCATAAATTGTGAATGATCTCAGAAGCATCTCAAACCGATAAAACAAGAAGGAGAGGGTGCACCTGCCTAGTGCATTACCAATAAAAAAAAAAAGTTTTGATACATGAAAACAAGTGATATACTCACAAACGCATGACAATAACAAATGTTATATAAAATTCAGATGGCACTGCCTCCATATCCACGTTGCTCAACTGACAGAATGAGAAGACCTTTCAACGTCCAATGCAGCTTATATATTTTGAGGGGCGAGCCCTCTACTTTAGAGCCTGTAAGCTGCTTCAGACCCTGAAGAAGAAGGTTTGCCCCTCAAAGCACATATGCCCCATTGGATGATAAAAGGTCTTCCCATGCTATCAGTTGAATGGTGTGGATCTGGAGACTGTCCCATCTGAATTTTATGATATGCTTGTTGTTGTCATGCATTTGTGAGTATATCACTTGTTTCATTTATAAAAAAAAAATAGTTTAAAGGTAATGCAATATAGGGGTGCAGCCTCTCTTTGTTGTTTTGTAGTCTTGTATGAAACGATACCCACAAGTCTAGAAAGGGGCAGCAAGGCACACCAGTGCTTTATCTGGAACTCGTGGAAGCAGACAGTATATCATTCCCTAGGGGCTCGTTCACACTTGACTTTATTTCTAACTCTTGCCAAACGCCTCTATAGCGTTTGACAGGCGTTAGAGAGGCGTTTGGGAAGCGTTTTTAACGCTCCCCAAACACCCTATGCGCGGTTTTGAGGCATTTGCTAGGCGTTTGCCAAGCGTTAAAACCGCACCACAAATGCCTATAATGAAGTTAAATGGTATTAACGCTCCGCAACCGTGTCGCAACCGCACCGCAAACGCCTGCCAGGCGTTTGAGGAGCGGCACCATAGACTTGAATGGGAGGCTTCAACTCCTCCTGACTCGACATGAGGCACCAGTTTTGCCGCGACGCATGTGCTGCCATGTGCAGAATTTTCATAGGTTTTTGAGAAGCATTAAAAACGCTTCCCAAACGCCTGTCTGACGCCTGCTGACAAATCTAGTGTGAACATAGCCTTAAGCACTACACTCAAATGCAGGTGTTCTTAGCATCTCAGACTGATGTCAAACAGCCCAAAGTCTGTTGAGACATGCCCTAAGACATTAATAATACAATTAATAAAAACTTCATTTAGAGTATGTAAAGTAATATAGTCATGTAGAGAAATATTTGTGTCCTCTTTGCATGTGCACCTAGATGTCTGTGATTTGCAATGGTGGGCTTCCGTCTTTATCCTGACAGAGAACAATATGCAAGATAAAGATAATCCTACTTGATCCCGCACTAGGATAATTCTAGTTTAAAAAGAGTATTCCACTCCTCAAGGACAGCCTTGTGTATCAGTTGTGCACATATGCATTTTGTTATTCTTATTGTGATCTTTACCACAATGGACCTCTAGAGTACAACATTGCCTATAAATGCCTCCTATTCTTTAGATAAACAACATGAAGTGGAGATGCCAACACCGGCCCAAAAAGAGAAGGAAAAGAAGAAGAGACCCATGTCTCAGATTAGTGGTGTGAAGAAACTAATGCACAGCTCTAGTCTCACAAACTCGAATATCCCCAGGTTTGGAGTAAAAAGTGAAAATGAAGAATCTCTAGCCAAGGTGAGACATTGTGATATGTGCCCCCAAAAATGTATGTCTGCTCCCCATATGGAGGTTATCCATCTATTCCTAGTTAGGCACAAAGAAAATAATCAGCATGCATCATGAATGTGTCCACGTCTTTGGTGTCTCTTCCAAACGCACGCACAAAATATTCCTTTAAAACCGAAAAAAAAGGCTCTCTGGGTACACTGTAAGACTCTGTATACACAGGCTTCTCAAGGCACCAATTCCTGGTAGAAAACAAGCAATACCTACACTCAACTGCTAATTCAGCTTCTGGTGGCTGAGAAGTACTGCTCTGGCTGGAGTATCTGCACACTCAAAAGTCCATAGCAAGTTCAAGACTTCAAGCTGACTACTTGGTGGAATCCATAAAATGCTAATTTTTATTGGCTACATTCTATAACACAACTAACAGGCTAACGTGTTTCCGCTGTAACAGCCTTCCTCATAGTACCTGGTGTCATGAGGAAGTTTGTTACAGCCGAAACGTGTTAGCCGGACACAAGTTGTGTTTTAGAATGTAGCCAATAAATATTTGCCTTTTTATGGATTCCACTGAGTAGCCAGCTTGAACTGACCGATTCCTGGTGCATACATACGGGCTTCCATTCTATCTAAGAATGGCTGTATCTGAATTAAGTACTCTCTTACTTGGAAATCCTGCCAGAAACAGCACTTCCTATTGAAATCTGACAATGCGAAGGCACTGCCTCTCAGGTAGCAGCAGTATTGTCAGCATGTTGTTCATGCTCCTTCATTTGGCCAGTGGGCTGCCGATCAGTTCTGTGGGAAGAACATTCAGCCCTTGATAGGCAGTCCAGTGATCAAGTGAAGGCGCTTCCACAGCAGGATTATAATGCTGCTGCTAATTGAAAGGCTGCGGCTTTGTGTTGTCAGCCCGCAACAGTAAGTGCTGTTAATGACAGGATCTCCAAATAGGGGGCTTTGCTACAGATTCATCAAAATGTTTTGCTTTAGGAAATATGTATACAATGAGGCATGATGCTAAACACATTGAAAAAAAGATTTACAAGGTTTACATACACATTAATGGGACAAAAACACAGCTTACCAATGGATCCTTCAAGATATCGAGTAAATAGAAAGGGGACACAACCCACCAAGGCATTCAGAACTAATGCCGGTTTTCATTGGTTTTAATTTTTAATTGTCTCATCTATATTCTTAGTTCATCAGATATATAATCACAGAATATACAGACCACCATAGCCTGCTCAAAGTCTGGGGATGGTTTTAAATGTTTTCTCCTTTCTATCCTTGAAGCTATTTTTATTCAGATTTCTAATATTTTTGGCAGAACAAGTTTTTTTTTTTCATGCACTGTGGTAATTAATTCATGGCATCCTCCTACACACCATTTGTTCTTTGTATGATCAGCTAGGATGGCACTGACAGAACGTTCCATACTGCATGTACAAAGCCTCTAGCTGGGGAATAGAGATTTCAATCTTACCACCAATCCAGACTTTGAATGCGGCAGCTCCACGTGACTACTTATAACTTCTCTCTGTACTTTTCTCGTTTACTTTCCATCAGGAACTTGAAGATGTGAACAAATGGGGCCTTAATATTTTTAAAGTAGCTGAATATTCTGGAAACCGACCTCTCACAGTCGTCATGCACACAATATTTCAGGTATATAGATACATTGGTTTTTGTGCAGACCTTTTCTTGCTTACCTGTCTCTGTAATAATTCTTTATCTATACTCTCTCTGCAGGAACGGGATCTGTTGAAGACATTTAAAATACCGACAGACACTTTGATTACATACTTAATGACTTTAGAAGACCATTATCACGCCGATGTGGCTTACCATAATAACATACATGCAGCGGATGTTGCTCAGTCTACTCATGTGCTGCTTTCCACGCCAGCTTTGGAGGTATGAACTGCTTCGTTTTTATTCTGGCCACTATGACATAACTACAAGGTGAAAGTTACAAATGTAGTAGTAGTAGTATTGTACTAAATTCAAAAACTTTTTGTCTGGGTAGAACGTTGCTTGGAATGTTTTCAGTGTTGGCATTTCTAGCCAAGCTATGATGAACATTAATAGGACAAAATCAGTTATCATTGAACACTGAAAGATGTTTTCTGTTGAGTGATGCACATCATTGTAACCTTGTGTGCTGATTTATGAATAAGTGATGGTGCTGGGGGGTCCTGTTATGGGGCTTCCCAGCACCACTCTATTCAATATTGCTGCAGCCTCTAACCCTACCCTTCCTTCAGGAAGATACTTTCCAGCCTGACTATTTCATTTTACAGCTATCAGTGAGACTTTATTTTTAGTGTGGGGGAAAAAGCCTGTAGACCCATTAAGAAAAGTCGAATCATTTTCTGTGCAGTATACACAGCTTTTTTTTTTTTCTTAGAAGGTTTGAAAATTATTTATTATTTTGTTATTCTTTGATTCCAATCCATCAAGTGCAGGAAAATCATGATTTGATAGAAAAATAAGATGTAGCTGCTTGTTACTTCACCTACTGAGTCTTGTGATTCTTCACAGCAGCTCCTGCATCTTCTGGATTTTCTCAGTTGTGTTAATTTTCTCATCAGTGTTCAAAGAAGGGTGGAAACAGCAAAATGAAATATTAAATTATAGTAATTTAGGGTAAGCCATTCTTACTCTGTTGCTCGAAGGACTGACATGATGTGACACTAAAGGATATTCTTATTCTTCAGAAATAATCCAACTAAGTTGGCCTGTAATCCATTCTTCATGAAATCTTACTTGGTTTTTCTGCCTCCTTGTAACATCCTCTGCAAATTCCTGAACCACTCCTTTTCCAGGTCACCTCTGTTAGTTTGGAAGGAGCAGTGCATGTTAGTTGTGGTCATGTGCGCTACTCTGTGAACACCAATAATCCCACAGTACATAACAAAAGGAAGCAATGCCTTTTCCAAGGAGGAGGTGAGGTCTCGGTGCTCAGAATTTCTTCCACTCACTCAGATTGGAGCAATAGCAAAGATAAACAGGTAACCCGAAACATCCAAGTACAGTAATCCTTATTTGCTACAGGTCAATTACAGAATAAAAAAAGACTTGCGCGTTTCGGCCAAGGCCATACTAATAGGCTATGATTAAGGCCTTTTGGCGAAACACACAAGATTTTTTTTATTCTGTAATTGACCTGTAGCAAATAAGGATTACTGTACTTGGATGTTTCGGATTACCTGTTTATCTTTGCTATTGCTCCAATCTGAGTGAGTGGAAGAAATTCTGAGCACCGAGACCTCACCTCCACACCCTGTAGCAAATAAAAATTACCGCAATTGGATGTTTCAGGTTACCGGATGTTCATCTTTGCTAACAGTCCCATCATCCCTAGTCCAGCTCAGGAGTGAGAGAGGGTAGCTACGTTCCTACATACAGTGGGACCATGGAGAATGAACGTAGCCACCCTCTAACAGGAAGTCAGAGAACAGCAACAACAAAAAAAGAGTTTTACAGATTTGGAGAGCAATAAAAGAAACTTTGAGTTAAGAATACATACTTGAATAACATTTTCTTTTTTTAAACCAGAGTTTACTGTCACTTTTTAAAGTGAATCTGTACCTAGGCTATGAATTTGCAAGATTTGAATGTTCTTAACAAGCTGTAAATATGCTTAAAAACAACTCCTAATTACATTGGTGAAGGCTTGTTTTAAAACTCATTTACTGCTTTGTTATACAGGTTACTGGGTTATTTTACATTAAATAAAGCCCTGGAGTGGGATGTAGTAAAATCAGCAACACAAGGCTGGAATGTGGAACTATCAGTAAAGTCTGAGGCTGTGATCTACAAGCATGTCAAGCACATTGTATATTGGAACTATGGGGGAACATTATTATTATTATTATTATTATAGATACTATAGAATACCACTGCCAGTACTTGGTCCCCAAATCCGCTGTCATATTAACATTTCACTCCTTTTTTTTTTTTTAAGGCTGTTTTCACAGACCTGGAAATTCTCGCTGCAATCTTTGCAAGTGCAATACATGATGTTGACCATCCTGGCGTCTCCAATCAGTTTCTTATCAACACGAGTAAGTTTACACAAATATACATTGCATGGCATGTCAATGGAAGAATAGATCTTTTTTGAGAGATATACGGTATATATAATTTTATAGTTCATATTTAATAGAGAGATAAATACATATGTTGCTCTTTTTTACTAGTTTTGTGGAGGCTTTACTTCCAGCTGCTGAGGTTCTAACATAGCCCTCTATCTGTTTTGTGCTGAAACATTTAAGGTGAAGTTCCTGCCCCTTTCTTTCTTTTTTAGTTATAGATTAGATTTATTTGACTAGGGTCTAAGTGTGCAAGGAGGAAGGCATCAAAAGCAGAATGTATGATTTACATTTTATTCAGAATCTTGTCTCATAAAAACCAATGCGTTTGAGGGGCTCTAAATCATTGATTGTCATGATCTAAGATAAAATTAAATCTAAATTTCATATTTTCTGCTGTAGATCTTTCCTCCTTGCACACACAGGTTTTTTGTTTGTTTTTTGTTTTTTTGTTGTTTCCAGCCATTTTTATTGAACGTTTCAAGGAAAAATATAGAATTTTAAGACTTGTATGAAAACCAGTAAGCTCAGATATATGGTGACACCTTTACAGCCCGCCATAGATTTGAACAGGCTGTGGTATGTAAATACTTGTTACTCCTGGGCACCTCCTGGCTGTAACGAATCCAGTACAATGGAAAACGAATAGTTATTATTCACTATTAGTGCTTAATGAAATGGCCTTTCTCAGTGCCAGTCTGTTTAAAGATTTATGTCTCATGATTCACATTGCAGCTGCTGTTATTTCCTGATTTATTAGGCAATGAAAACCAATGCAATAAGTGATTAAAGTGGACTGCCTCCCATTTATGGGGCATCTGTTTATGGTTAGCTCAGAGTGTACAGATTATTGCAGCGGTTTTCTGTAATCCCCTGTGCTTTGCGGCAATTTGCCTCAATTTTATTTTTCACAAAGGTGGCAAGGAAGAGACAGCAGAGGAGGATTCTAATATTTTTTGGTTAGTTACCCAAGACAATAGAGGAAACATAGTCCCAGCCAGAACCAATCTGTAGGCTTTTGGTCATGAAGGAGCTACAAGGCCCTGCATACATTTCAAATGTGACACTTGTAGTCTCACAGCTGCTACCGTTTGCCCTTCCTGATGTTGAGCAGCAGCTCTGAAACCCCCATCAGTTCTGTGCCCAAGGTCCAGGGTTTATTGTGGAATTTTTAATGTTCTGTGTTCCCTTTGCCTAAATATAATTCTTAGAGTTCGGCCGTGCGCTTGGTAACCAGAGGGATACCCTAGAGTGCAAAAATCAATGTGGTGACTCATGCCTTGCAAATAAGTGGAGAATGTGGTAGAGGAGTGTTCTAAGCTCCTACTTAGTCTTCATCAATTTAACCTTTTCACGTCCTCTCCCTGTCATGTGCTTCTGGGTTGCACAAGTATTAATGTCAATATTATTATACAGGGATATTCAAAAAGATGGAGCAGATTTCAACTTTTTATTTCAAACAAATTGTAAGCTATAGAAGCACATTCTGCACATTTCTGGATAGAGGAAGATTCAAAGTTAAAAACCCACTTTTGCAAGATGGTGCCCCGCCTCACTTCTACTTGGAGGTCTAGCGTTATCCAAATGACACCATTCCAGGAAGATGGATTGGATGATAGACTGGAAGAGGTGGACAACATGATCTTGTTCGTCGGTGGCCTCCCAGACTTTACCCTTGCCATTTGTATCTGTGGTGGTACATGAAGGAAAGGGTATTTGTCCCACCTATGCCTGCTACTCTTCAAGATCTGAGACATCAAATTGTTGAAGCTGTGAATTCAATAACTAGTGACCAGTTGATTAGTGTGTGGCAAGAAATGGTCTACAGCTTAGGTGTTCTTCACGCAGCCCATGGTGCTTGTGTCAAGTGCATACAAGCTGAAGGATCATAAAACTTTGGACCTTCCTCTATCCAGTGATGTGCAGAATGTGCTTCTATCCCTCACTGTTTATTTGAAATGTTGAAATCGGCTTCAAATTTTGAATTTAGGTAGATGTCTGCAGCAAAAAATAAAGACAAACCCCAATAATATGATTTGCAGTTTTTGCAGGGGCTGCTGGAGTACAAGCATGCATGTAGACAAGAAGTCTTCATGCATGCATGCTTCCTGCACTGAGATGCAACAAAGAATGAAGAAACGGTTGGAACCATATTTTCTTAGAGGAAAAAAGTTGGCCATTGTTTTTAAAACACAGTTCTTTAGCAACATACATGACACTGAGTTAGGGTTTACAGCTCCTTTAATTAGAATACAATAGGACTGATTCCAGTATGCAGAGAAAAAAAGACTATGTGACTGTGACTACAATGATTTATTTAATTTTGAAAACCAGAGGCAAGGCCAAAAAATAAACAAACCATGAAAAACCTGTCCCTTAAAATCAGAGCATTTGTAATTTTGCACTACGTCTCTAACATTGGCTTGATGATGTTTAGCTGCTTAATACCCTCCAGTCCTCCATATCGTGCTGAGTGTTTCTAGCAGTGCAGCTCAGATGGTGGTGCAAGTCATTATACAGGTGTGATGGTCTGAAGCCGGCGGCATGCCTGGGCCAGTATGATTAAAGATCCAACTCAGTGATTTCTGTCGGTAATAAGTGCGTGCTCCACATGATACCGCAGCTATCATTTATCGCGTCAGACCTGTCCTTATTTGTATGGATTCACGCTGCTTCGTTGCAATTGAAGCAATCAGGCAATCATATCCTATAATTAACACAGACATGTTTCTGACATTTTTTCCCCCTCTCAGTCCCTTGTGTTGCGTCTGCTAAAATGTTCTTTGATTTTCTTCCAGACTCAGAATTAGCCTTGATGTACAATGACTCATCTGTTCTGGAGAACCACCATTTAGCTGTGGGTTTCAAGCTGCTACAAGAAGAGAACTGTGACATTTTCCAGAACTTGACCAAAAAGCAGAGACAATCATTACGGAAAATGGTCATTGACATAGTAAGTGCACTTTCTTATCCTGCAGTAGCATTATGTTCTGTTTATTCTTACTATTTCAGTGAGAATGCTTTGGTTTATTGTTGTTTAAGGGAAATTAAGGATTTTACCATGAATACCATCTTGCATTCTATAGGTTCCTTTTGAAGGGAGTTGTGTACTCTGGAAACAGGTGTACTAGCACTTGCACCATCTCAATTTCCAGCTCCACCCGGTGCTCAGACTGTGAGGCTGCCTATGTCTTTGTATAGTATAAATCGCTGGAGGAAAAGTCAGCACTTGGGATAAAATCAAAAAGGCGTTCTTCCTTTATTGAAATAACATGAATAACAGCTGTAAAACAGCCAATGCCTTTCAGCCATCAGGCCTTAATCATGGCTCTAGACATGTCCAGGTGTATAAGGCTTCAAAGATAAACTGCGTAAAGCTGGTCATACATTGATTGAAATGTATCCGGTTCAGTAGGGAGTGGCCAAATTTCGATCCATGCTTGCACACAGTGGAAGTTGGAAATCACCAACACAGGAGCACAGGAGGTCTCTTATCATGGAGCACCATTCAGAGAACACATTGCATTTTTCTCAATGAATGCAAATCCTTCTCTGACTGGACAAGGTGGAGAGGCGGGGCGGTGACATAATGGTCTCCACCATGTCTGGTGAGAGAAGGATTTTCATACTTACAAGCTGGACCTAGGTAACTATGCAAAAAAACCAAACCTGGAATTCAGCTTTAAGCCTCTGAACTGGAACCGGTACACAGTGAGATTAAAACTCCTGATCTGCCTACTCTTCTTTTTTTTCTTTTTTTTTAAGGAAGTGACTCAAAAAGCATTTAAGCTATTGGATCAGCCTGACAGTAAGGCAATCTATGAAGTCTATTTCTCTCAGCAATGGTTTCTTGTAAAATTTAGCACCTACCACGTTCATACAATTAAATTCTTGGTCCTTTGGTCAAGATGCACAGCTTCATTGCATAACTCAAAGGGATCCTATGTGTGGGATAGTAGACACATCCCTTTGTGATCTGGAATCTTACACATATTGTCACTGTTTTTGAGATCGCAGATGCCTTTGTCTCCATATGTTATTCCTGAGAAACTGGTTACCGTCCCTTGGAATTTGAGCTTGCTCGTGCTTTCTGTGTGTGGGGGACATACCTTGCATTGTATATATGTAGTGCGATCAATACAGAGTTACATCATATGCTGTGCCTGAAATGAAGATAATATAGTATATGGGTCCGATGGTGTGCAAGGACTTTACTAACAACATCCCACGTCACCATAAGATATGCAGCCCTACTGCAGCTGTAGAAAGATTGCTTACGTTTGCTGTATATTTCAATAATGGCCGGCATGAATAACCTAGATCACTCAAGTTACTGTGTTGAATTTCAGCCATAACTTTTCTTCCAGTTTTCAATAGATGCTGTTCACTGTTATTATTTTAATATATTTTATCTTATGGAGAACATTATAGGAACAAGTAAAGGGGACCGGAACACCCAAATCTCTCAGGGGAACTGGAGCGAGGCTGGGAATTATGGCAGAGAGATCCCACTGTTGATTTGAGAAGTCAGGGGCTCACTCTTTAAAGGTCCAGAGTTTTAGCCAGCTAATTATGGTGTCCGTTTATGACACGGAGAATAGCTGCGATTCTGAGGAACGCAGCTATTCTCTGGTCATTCACAGTTTGACACTCAGGAGATCAGCGGAGAACATGTTCAGCCCTTCACTGGAGATCTGTGTTCTCCCTTCAGATTCTCCCGCCCAGAGCTGGAGAATCGGAGGAACCGCAAACTAAGCAGCGATAATTTACCTCTGTTTAGTAAACTGATCTTTTACTGTAATCTCTCGTGATGATAGTAAAAGCAGCCATTTTCCAGCGTTTGTAGATCAGTCTCCCTTCGTTCGGAGAACTGATCTACACCGCTTCATAAACGGCATTCACAGGAGAACTGTGTTCTCTGAGAATTTCGGAGAACTGAGCAGTGATCATTTACCGCTTGTTCATAAATGGACACCATTGTCATTATTGGCAGGCTGTATTTTCAGCTGTCTTACTCTGATGTGATGACTAAAATAGTCTCCATCTCGTGCAGGAGGTGTGATAGCCGGTATATTTTCTGCATCTTCACAGGAACATTTCTTCTCGTTTCCATCCACCTTGTATATAGAAATAACATAAGGCAGCTGAGAAGCCTCTGTCATACATCTCACATTGCTTGTATTTGTCAAGATTCATTTACTGACCCAGTTTACTGCTCTAAACCTTGGTGTCACTTGGGTAGATATATCAGACATTTGTGTTATGTAAGGAATACCTGTCACTGGAAATACATAAACATGAAATACAAAGAGTGATTTTAACTCCCACTCCTTCCTTCTGTCTGCTCTAAGCTGCACTGGGCTGAGTCCATTATCTTGTGTAACATTTTGTAAAGATACAATTGACTTTGCTTTAGTACATATCGATGCTAAAGGCTAGCACACATTTCTAATCCCCACATATATTTTTTTTCAAGTATATATCTTAGAACTTTTTTTTCATTTGAAGTCCTTATTCTGCATTTTGATTTTCGAAAAACTAGATGGCGCTTAACATGAAAAGTCTGCAGACTTCATTTCATATGCGTCTTCTTTATGGATGCACCTCTGAGCTGCATTGTACATGTCTAACTTTTCCAGTTAGGATAGTGAGATCTGTAGAGTCTGAGTGAAGAATTAACAGATACTGGAAAAGAAAGCGAACTAAAACTGAACTCCAGGCAACTGTAAAATACACAATCAATGCAGCTCTGTATTAATAAATATGTACATGACATCTCTCTTGTAATCCCCTATACAGCAAAACTCAGATTGGGAGAGGGAGAAATAACATGAAGAGGCAATTAATTGTGCTACTGTGCTCATATGCTAACAAGGGACATGCCGATAGTATTAGAAAGCAGAGAGAAGACCTAATCAGTCTGTTGCTTCTCTTTTCACTGTCCAGTAACAGGCTGTGATCTGTAAGTGGTGCCAGCAGCAAAAAAACTAAATTGGGTAACTTACCCTGCAAGACAGGGCTGTGCTGTGTGACAGAGCTCTGCAAATCTCAGGACTGGATGGACAGAAATACAAACTCTTAGGCAGCCCAAACATTTCCCTTCAATTTATTTAATCTGTATAGCTAACTGCCTGCTTGAAGTTCTAGTATAAATATAACTAAGACAATGAAGAATAGACAGCTAGAAAATATGACTCTGGACTGTATGAAACAAAAATAACATGACATGAATGAAATTGCAGTAAGCTGAAAGGAAGTCACTGACAATTTTATGGACTCTTATGCTCTTATTCCCTGAGTTATACTCGCAGCTTGCTGCCTGACCTACTTGTCATTTGTCAGTTGATTCCTGGTGTCATGTTGTTTCCGCTTATTACAGCGTTTGCATCCTCTGCCATTCCTCCTGCCTGGCTGTATTCATTATTCCTCAATGCAGGCACAATGCTGACAGCTGCACAACCCTGCACCAGACAAGCAGGATAATCTCAATATGAGACCTAAGGACGGCAGACTTCATTTTGGCATTTCACTTGGGGCGCAACAAAAATGACTGTGTTGGTCACAATGAGGTTCCAAGTCTCTTTTTTTTTTTTTTTTCTTTTATATACTGCATCTTCTTGTTTACAAAGACTTCTGTGCCAATCTGAAACCGTATTTTAAACATTATATTTTTCCTACATATGTATTCCATAGTCAACCTATTGATGTCTAAAATGTATGTTGCACCAACTATCTAACAGGGTATTTTCCTTCAAATTAAAGTGGTTGTAAAGTCGAAAGGTTTTTACTTTAATGCCTTCTCTACATTAAGGTAAAAAAAAAAGCATGTGATCAGTACCACCCCCCACCCATGCACACACACCAAATACTTACCTGAACTGGAGGGAAATCATTGCACAGAGCAGGTAAGTATAACATGTTTGTTATTTTTAAAAATGGAACCTTTAGAAGGAGATTTCCTTTTTGCTTTCTTTTTAATCTTAAGGACATAAAGTGAAGGGAGATCTCTCCAAATGGATTAAGACAATAAACATACTGACATGAGTTCAAGCCATTCTTTTAAACTTGAACAGTCAATGTGTAGCAAGGGGTTTTTAGGGTACACTCCAACAAAATGTGGTATTGACAAGACATTATGCAATGTCTATCCATTCTTTACCTCATTCAAATAAAAAAAACAAAATGGCCAATAACTCCAATATTTGCACTAGCTCTATAGCTATAGTTTGAGAGGATCGTTGCATTGTGTCTGTACTGGTTTGTTCTGGATCAGACATTTTTCATTTCTCTTCTTTTACTAGGTGCTTGCAACAGATATGTCAAAGCATATGAATTTACTGGCTGATTTGAAAACAATGGTTGAAACCAAGAAAGTCACAAGCTCCGGAGTCCTTCTTCTCGACAACTATAATGACAGAATACAGGTAACCAGAATATCCATTGCCTAAAGCTCATTTGACTCTCCTTATTTATCACTGTAATGCAACCAGTCTGCATTCACAGTAATAAATATGGAGCGGTTTTCCTTTCTTTTTTTTTTCTTTTTTTTTGCAAAAATTAAAATAGCCTTTGTCGCTAGCACATAGAGTCAGACCGTGGTTCACTCACACATAACAGTATCCCAGCCCTCCAACAGTGCAAAAGTGTTCTAATTACAGTGCTGTTCAGGGAGTGGGTCCCAGGATGTAGGGAACCGAAGGAAGCAGCAGAAACTGAAACACTTTGTGCATTGGCACAAGAAGGATATGGGGAAACCACTGAAGTAGGTGCTAGGGACAATGAGTTAGCCTGTAAGCTAAAGAGAGTGTCCTCTACACCCAAGGGCTAGAGAGGCAAATTGCCCTAATGACCCACCCAGAAATACACTCAACCACCACTTATAGAAGTGGAGGCAAACCTAGTGATTAGCTGACATTTTGCTGGCAGCCCTACATTCTGAATTGAACAGGAGTCTGGCTCTGAAATCATGTGGAAGTGGATGAAGGAGAGGTGTGGGACTCCACTGACCCGTCTTTAGACCTCATACATTGAGGTAGGAACACACTGTGGCCACTTATGTATTTACTGATCATGGTAGGCAAAGTTAGGGTAGGAGTCTAGTAAACTACATTCCCAGAAATCCAACATTGACAAAAACTCCTTGGACATAGCACTGTGTCCTATGCACCCAGCATATGAGATACAAACTTAGATGCTTGTAATAAGCCATCACAACTAAAGCATAACGCTCCAGAGGTTTTTCCCATCTGTTCCAGGAAACAGGGACTTACCCCCTCAGTGGAAGAGTCCCTGTTAAGGGAATTCACCCATTCAGACACAGTGTAATAGATTAAAGCCAACTATTAAATGACATTTACTGGTCTTCCTGTTAAGGTTGATTACGGCTGTATCTATGTTAGGAGCAGACCATCTGTCAACAAATTTTCAGTGCAAGGGAAAAAATTCAGGTACACTCAGGTGGAACCCAGGACCTTATAGGGTGCTTCCAGATTGTATTGAGGAACATATCAAACAACGGGTGTAGTGGAAAGGTCTTTGCAGCTGTGGGAGTCCTAAGAGGCTGACCCTCTCAATGCAAAGTAGAATGCACTGCACAAATAAGGTATGACACATCCCTCCACAAATTTGAGGTAAGGAAGGAGGCTTTGATGGCCCAAAAACAGTCCATTCAGAGGTAGAATGCTGGGACTCTGAGTCAGAAATAGTAACAGGACCGACAGGATCTACCTGATCTAGGAGCTTGGAAGGGTTGCTTCACCCAATGGTTAATGTTAGCACCTGGTCCCTCAGCCTTAACCCTTACTGCCCTTATTGTAGTTATCTCAAAAAGTTTAAACAGGTGCTCAGAGAGGTAAACAGAGGTAGCTCCTGGTGCTTTGACCCGACCAGCCTTACTGTGTCTTCAGAGAAGGAGTAACACCTGGGGTCTGTTCCATGGCTCGAAGGTCACATTCCAGTCTTAACTCCACATGTCCAATCCAGCAGGGTTCAGATACGGCCTCCAAAGCTCAAAAAAAGCTAATTAGGAGAGCTGCTGTAAATAAGTAGTCTCAAGTAAGCAGCGAAGTAGCAAGGATTCCTGGTAGAAGTTCCAGAAGAAAAAATCCAAGCAGAAAAAAGCCTAGCAAAAAATAGTTAGACTTTAATGGCATGGGTAGAGGAGGGGTTTTGCAAAGTCTAGCCTACAATTTTTTTCTGTTTGACAGTCTCCAAACCTACTGTAGGCGGCAGTATAATCAGACTGTATCTGAATTCCAGTGTGCCTCAATGATTGATAAAGAAAAAATCCCCCAAACAGTGCTCCTTTCATACATTACTGTGCTTATATACTGCAAATGATCAATGTTTTCCTGTGACTGATATGATTGGATTATTTTTCATTACGCCTAATATGATTGGATATTATTGAGTGTGCTTCTACAATGATGTGCTTACTTTCCATCAGAGAACATTAGTATATAAGAATTACCAGCAGCCTCTTAGTTTCTTTCACATTTGGGGTAATAGAGGACTGTTTCCTTATTTATCCAGCTATGACTAAATCACACACAACATGACTCTTCCAGACTGCACTTCACAGCTAAGAAAAGTGTAAATGAAAAAGAAGCCTTGTGCCTTCTGTGTAATATCACAGCGGGTGATGGTGGTGTTTTCATTTCTATTTTAGGTTCTTCAGAACATGGTACATTGTGCAGATCTCAGCAATCCAACAAAACCTTTGCAGCTCTACCGACATTGGACAGACCGGATAATGGAGGAATTCTTCCGTCAGGGAGATCGAGAAAGGGAGCGAGGAATGGAAATCAGCCCTATGTGTGACAAGCACAATGCCTCTGTGGAAAAATCACAGGTAGATTAAAGTTGTTTTGTCTTTGTAAAATGTGCAGATTAACACCTACATAGAAATTAGGTCATGTAAATGTAATACTGTATCGCAGGACTATTTAGTTTTGCTCTTAGGGTCATATAAATGAGTGATTTCCAAGCTTTGGTAGGTCATGTTCCATCATAACAACCC